>NC_072452.1:24005846-24363346 GCF_027596085.1 Anoplopoma fimbria
CCCAAATAATTGCCAAAGCAATGATTAAAAAATAAAAAATAAAATCCCATTTTTACACAGACAAGCGCACACACACTCTTGTTAGTTAATATCTCCTGGATGGGAGCTTTCATTACTGACCAGGCATTCCAGTTTTAAAAAAATCATGTAATTAAACTCATGGACTCAGATGTATTTTTACATTTTCTCAATAAAAGATGAACAGATGGTCATCATCTAATATCAGACTCACGGATTAAAATAGAATAAAAAACCTTAGAAACAGTAAATCTGACTTTAAATCCCAACATCCATATGGAAATTCATGATTTTGTAAAAATATACTGGGCACCTTCCACTACTTCTTGAATTTCTCTGGACAAGCAGCATTTTTCATGTCCAAGCATTGTGTCCAATCGTAACCCTTCTGTCGCTACACATCCTGAGGAATTCTGGGACGTCCCTCAGTGCACTCGCACTCCTCTTTGTGGTGCGGGGCAGCGTGGGCCGCCTGGCTCCGAGCCTGTCCTTTGGTTTGGCAGGTTGGGCAGCAGGCATTGTGTCCGTCCAGTCTGCAGCCAGAACAGGACAGAACCAGCTGACAGCAGAACTCAGTGGAGCAGAGTTCGTACCGGTCCCAGGGACAGCCGCAGTACCTGCAGTCTGAACAGAGACACTGAAATATGAAAGTCTGACATAACCTTTAACCCCAAAACTAACATTAGACAACAATATAAGTGTTTATTTATTATTTTCTGAAATTATTCAACATGCTGATAAGAGACTCTGTGCACAAACTAACCCGAGATGACGTCATCGTTGGAGGAGATGGCGTAGCGTTCATCAAACACAAAAAGTTTCCCTCGATAGAAACCCTCTGGGAATCGCTCCAGATACTTGTGGATGCCACCTTTCAGCTGGTAAACTTCTTTACACACATCCTACAAGTATATAAAAAAATAATGTCTCAATGTCGATTGCAAATATTGAAAAAGTCTGGTGCTGAACATTTAAACTACAATTAAAAAACTTTGAGTAAATACATGACAAGCCAGTCCCATAAGCATTCATTTAGTTCACATCCAAAACATGTCGTCTTACTTTGGAGCGGAGGTACGCAGAGCCGCGCTCACAGCGGATCCCTCCTGTGCAGTACATCAAGACCTTCTTGTCTCTGAACAGCTCCAGGTTCTGGTCCACGTAGTCCGGGAAGTAGCTGAACTTACGGATGCTCGGGGCCAGACACTGAGTAAACTGGCCCTAAAGGAATAAAATAATCACACGTCATTACAGCCTGGCTTTTTGTCCTGTTTGATTGTGATATCTGTTTGGAAATTGTCCTTTTTCCCTTCCATTCTTATCGGGATGTCAGAGTTAACATTGAATCTTGTAGGAAATCAGCATTTATATGAACAGTCAATAAAAAAAATCCACTTTTTCTTTTTTTTTTCTGTAACAAGATAAGATAAGATAAGATAAGATAATCCTTTATTAGTCCTGCAGCGGGGAAATTTGCAGGCTTACAGCAGCATAGAGTTAAAGTGCACACAAGAGACATAGTAAAGAAAGACAAGATAAAAAGTATTATAAATAAGCAATAAAAACAGTAGAAAAACACAATAACTGAAATATAATATTTACAGACAGAAAAAAAAACTATATTAACTATTATTGCACAGTGTTTTTATTGTCATGTGTCATGTGGTCTGCTGGGAGCAGAGCTGGTTGTGCAAACAATGGTTTGAATTAAACATAGAAATCAGATTTTGACAACTAACATAGCCTGTAGTACCTGTTGGAGTTTTTTTGAGAAAAACTGATAGATTACTTACAATCTTACTCTCGTAAAAATTGCGGCAGTCCAGGAGGATGGTGTCACTGCACGAATCCCCTTCAGCCAACAGAGCCTGCACTTCTTTATGAAACTCCTCCGGCTCCAAATGAACTCCTGAGGAGTGAGACAGATTTGTAACTCACATGATGAACACAAAATCAGCTGCAAAACTTTTTACAGAAAGTAATAACAAAAAAACACCTGTACAATTCCACAAATGTACATATATGATGAATACAAGAAAATCATATCAATGTGTTATTGGTAGGATTTTTTGTTGTACTATTACCATAGTATTGTTGTTTACAGAAACGTTACCTGCCAGCTGGTAGGAAACAACATCAGGATCCATTCCCATTGGGACGATTTCCTTATAGACCCCGACCCTCATGTCTTTAAAACACTCTGCACCGCCATCACTCGTCTGAACACAAACACACACTATATTTACATACAGTATATTTATGTACAATAAAGGACTCATTTATTTTTAATGTGATATGATTTTTTGATGTTTTGCTAACTATTTCTCGTAAAAACAGGCTTAAAACTTAGCTGTGGCCACCAAGAGGACTACAAAAAACAAACAGTTCTTATTAACGCAGAAATGTTATGTATATCTAATTAACAAAAAGCATATCTGAATATTCTTAGGGCAGGGGGATATGGCCAAAATCTTCTTTCCCTATGTAGGTCATTTCATTTCTCAATAATGATATAAAATGATCTACATGAATTGAATACTTATCACTTTTTTCTCATTTAATTAAAGTTTCAAGTGAAATTATAAGAAAATAAATACATTGACATAAACATAACCATTTCCAGCTATACACTGACTATGTTTACATGCATTAGTTTACTACGATGGGGTATTCCCATAAACAGAATCATCCAACATGGTTTTTTTTCAGAGTCTGACCTTAAAATCCTCCTTATCCATCTTGAAGAGCGGGTGTGAACGCATTGCGTCGATGTAAAGGTCAGTGGCCGTGTTGGTGCCACCAACTGTTCCATTGATGCCTTCAGTCGCCACCCTCACCTGACGGAGAATATCATGATATATTTTTGAGTTAAATACAGTTACATTTAATTGAAAGTCTTTATCTTGTTTTCAAAGTCAATTCTGTGGTCTCCCATTTGGATGCAGCATAAGAAAATGTCTTCACCTTGCCAGTTAAGTGGAGTTTCTCACACAAAGCTTTCTGCCAAGCGCAGATGACATGTGGATCCTCCACCTGACAGTATCGATAATAGAGGAGAACTTTGCCTGGACCCCTGAAAAGAAGAATAGCATTTAGAGACATCATTATATATTTAAAACTGTAGATATTATAATCGACATATTATGAAAGACATATGTTTATATGATTTTAAGATGGATTTTTCCTTTAAAACCATAGAAGGACATGGATAGCATGACGGGAGATTTTAAATATGACCGGTACTTCTGGAGTTGCTCCTCAGAGACGTGACCGGTTTCAGGTATCCAGGCAGAAATGTCCACCGGCTCGGCCTCACGCTCGTCTGGCTGCTGCGTTTCAGCTTCTTCTTCCAGCCGGCTCAACAAACGCTCATATGTGTCCTGTGTGAGCTTCCGTATTTCACCATCATGAGTCCTGGCCGTGTGTTTGTGAACGGCAGAGTGTTCCTTGAAGGTCTGGCCACAGCAGCACCAAGATGGGCTTCCTTCCTCTTGACTGTCGTCCCTTTTGGACGCCACGAAGGCACCAAATGACTGTGAAGAAGGAAACAAGTGTTTTTGAACGTCACAGATTGTTCACTTTAAAGAATTCTACTAGGATTAAGGACATTACATTATATATAGAAATTCACAGATTTGGGAAACATCTGAAAATCTTATTTTGAGTAGAGGAATTCATTTTTTTGTATTAATTATTCCAACAACCGCTTACAATCCTGACTCCCAAAATGGGAAACATTAAACTTAGATATAAACTACAGACTATTATTATTTTTAAGGATTTGCGACCAAGATTTATACCGATCAAGATATTTAACAGTTGAAAAATAAAAGTAAATATGCTCTATGTATACTGACTGTCTCTGAATTACCTCACACATACCCTTGGCATAATAACAAAGCATTTTTATTTCTTGTTAGTATGCAGAGACTGATAATGCTACAATCAGCCACCTGTCTAGCTTTAGATTGTAGTTGCTCTGTGTACAATAAGCCAATCAACATACAATATATATATACATAGTATTTGTTTTCAAAACCTGATTATGTAGATGTACCTGAACACACACTCAAACACAACCATGTGTTCAGATGTGTCCCTCACCTTCCTCCTGCAGAGGCTGTAGCACCTCCTCTGAGAGGCAGACAGCTGCTTCTCCTGTCTGAGTCCATCACATGTGTTAGTGTCAAGTTCCCAGTCCATGAACTCTGAGCAAAGAGCCTCATCTGCTGCCATGTTTTTAAAGATCTGTTATAAACACTTATCACCTTAAACAACCAGGAACCAATCTGTAGTAAGTTATTAAAAGCTACTTCCGCTTTGCAGTCTTAACATTTAGAGGTAATGCATAGTAAATACATTAAATATTGTCCTAAACTTGATACATATTAAATATTTTTAAACATGTCAATATTTAGCTAAATCACACACATCAAACTATCACAAAAACGTGCATCAGAAAGCAAAGCGCCAAACATCGGACGGAAAAGAGCGGCGCACCTTCCGGTTGACCCCGGTGTGCATCACTTAAATGGGTCCGCTGTTGTTTTTCGGCGCTAGGAGCAGCGAGCCAGGCTGAAGGACCCAAGAAGCTCGTCCCTCCCTCTGATTCTTCTGCTTCTTAATCCATTTCTTCCTCCACTTATCTTATCTTAAGCACTTAAGACTGCAATAAGAAACAAAATGTCCAGAAGACGGCACAGCGACAGCGAGAATGAGGGTGAGTGGAGGCTACATGTGTGCGGCTAGCTCATGCTAACGTTAGCATGCTGCTGGTAACGTTAATGGAAGGATGCTAGCTGCTAGCTGCTAACTAGCTAGCTGTTGTTAAGCAGTGTGGTTCAGTGTGGGGGCGGCAACCAGGTGGTGTGAATGATTCAGATCTATGTGAGCATTGATCCACCTGCACAGGGTTGATTAGGAGATAATTTATTGATTACCTGAGCAGCTGATTGGGGGAAATCCACCTTAAATCTGAATTAAAATGTTGCTCTGTGGCTCTGATGTGCATTGCTTATAATCTGTGAATCAGAGACAGATGTGTCCTTTGATGTGTGATGTGTGATGCATTACTTCAGCACCAGACAATTGAGTTTAACACAAAATCTGGAGGACTCCTCAGAGGCAGATGGAAGAAGAAAAACAGTCAAAATCAATGCAGTAATAATAATAATAACTTTATTTATGTAGCACCTTTTTTAAAAACAAGGTTTACAAAGTGCTTCGACAGACAAGGCAATAAAATAGAGACTGAGATATGCAGACTTTAAGGCCCTAGAATGGGTTTAGTGCCATAAACACTGAGTCTACATTTCCCCTGAAGTTTAATGATGCAGGGTTAATTGATAACCCTGATGGAGACCTGTTGTCTTATCTCTTCAAATGTACGTTTGGTGAAGTGTCCCTGTAAGAAGAGGCCATTTAAAAATCATACTTTTAAACTTGGCTCTATATCATAATACACATCATGTGCTGATTCTGTCTTAATGTGCATATACCCATCACTAGTGCCCTTGAGTTATTCTCTCAGCGAATGTTTCTCATTCCACTCACTCTGTGATTTATTTTGTTGTTTCTTTTTTACACTTCCAGGAAGTCAGCCACATAAAAGGAGGAGAACGTCGGAGCATACTACCCTTAAATTATAGAGGAATTCATTAACTTAATGTATTTATTGTAAATCTAGTTGTGGCGCTGGAATGTAGATTAAAGAGAGATCCTTAAATTTAAAGTTCAGTACGGAGACAATCTTTGACTTTAATACCAGCAAACTTTAAATGTGGATGAACATTCTCAACACATAATTATAATAGAAGCACCATGACTTTTAGGAAGTTTTGGCTGCAATCCTAGTTGATGTTGAGGTTGAAATAAGATTTTGTAAGTAGACTTCTTTGCGCCCTCTGTAAGCAGAGTCCGTTTAAAAAAAGCACAATTTATAACTGGGGCTGTATATCATAATACACATCCTGTGCTGATTCTGTCTTAATGTGGATATCCCCATCGATGGTGCCCTTGAGTTATTCTCTCAGCGAATGTTTCTCATTCCACTCACTCTGTGATTTATTTTGTTGTTTCTCATTCCACTCTTCCAGGAAGTCAACCACATAAAAGGAGGAGAACGTCGGAGCCCATTGAAATTGAAGACCGCCTGGAGTCTCTGATATGTCGAGTGGGGGAGAAGGTAAAAATTCAACTCTTGCAATGTAGTTCTTCAATATATCGAGCTTTACATCAACTGTATTCTGCTCTGTCTCTTTCTGATTCTCACTACTTTATCTCTAAAGGCAATCACTACAATGTTTAGATGATGTTTGCTATTATTCAATAAACTGTAGTCCAGCTAAACTGATTCATTTTCCCTCTCAGAGTACATCGTCCCTGGAGAGCAACCTGGAGGGCCTAGCAGGCGTGTTGGAGGCCGACCTTCCAAACTACAAAAACAAAATCCTGCGCATTCTATGTGCTGTGTAAGTTCATAGCACTTCTCACCCTCTCACTGTTGTGGGTGTTTTCATGGTTCTTTTTTTCACTGAGTTGTTTTTTGTGTACAGCGCCCGCCTCCTGCCTGAGAAGCTGACCGTGTATACGACTCTAGTGGGCCTCTTGAACGCCAGGAACTACAACTTTGGGGGCGAGTTTGTGGAGGCGATGATCAGACAGCTCAAGGAGACGCTGAAAAACAACCTGTACAATGAAGCTGTTTACTTGGTAAGACTGACTTTTTATAAGCACCTCAACTGATTCTTTAATCATCTTCTTTTCATTAACACCTCGTCTTTTTTTTTTTTTTTGTAGGTGCGTTTTCTGTCTGACTTGGTCAACTGCCATGTGATCGCTGCTCCTTCAATGGTGGCCATGTTTGAAAACTTTGTCAGTGTTACTCAAGAGGAAGATGTACCTCAGGTGAGTGGGAGAGGTGGAGTGATCATGCTGATTTGCATACTACCCTTAAATAATAAAGGAATTGATTAACTTAATGTATTTATTGTAAATCTAGTTGTGGCACTGGAATGTAGATTAAAGAGAGAGTATAATTATTAATAATATCTGACAACGGGTAATTATAATAAATAGTTTAACTCCTTAAAGTTCAGTACTGAGACAAGCTTTGACTTAAATACCAGCAAACTTTAAATGTGGATGAACATTCTCAACACATAATTAAAAAAATGTTATTCAAAGCACCATGACTTTGACTTTTAGGAAGTTTTGGCTGCAATCCTGGTTGATGTTGAGGTTAAAATAAGATTTTGTAAGTGGTCTTCTTTGCGTCCTCAGGTCCGGTCCGACTGGTTCGTGTATGTGGTTCTGTCCTGTCTGCCCTGGGTCGGGAAGGAGCTCTACGAGAAGAAGGATGTCGAGATGGACCGACTGCTCAGCCAGATCGAAGGCTACCTAAAGTAAGACGTCTACCTTCCTGTCTTGCTCATTTGTATCAGCTCTTGCCTTTTATTTATTTGTCATATCAGTCAGATCTTTGTTAACGTCAAACTCTTTTCTGTACTTTCTAGGGGCCGGGTAAAGACACACGTCCCCATGCTGCAGGTGTGGACAGCAGAGAAGCCCCACCCACAAGAGGAGGTGAGAGACAGACGGAAGAGCTGCTTTTCTCCCCTTAATTGTTATAATAATAATAATATTGTCAATCACTTTCCCATCACACTGTGGAAGTTATGGCTGATTCTAAACCTCACTTCAAGAGGTTTTTTGGCAATGGCTGAAAATCACAATTATCTGTGTTTCAATGTAATTGGATGCTGACAGACAAACGGCAAATTACAATACAAATGACCTTAATGCCTGGCCTTTGCTTGGATTGTGTGTCAGTCTCTTAGGACACTTAGTTAAGATTTGTCTCCCTGTCCTTCCTCAGTACCTGGACTGCCTTTGGTCCCAGATCCAGAAGCTAAAGAAGGACCGCTGGCAGGAGCGCCACATCCTCCGCCCGTACATCGCCTTCGACAGCGTGCTGTGCGAGGCCCTGCAGCACAACCTGCCCCCCTTCACCCCGCCGGGCCACATGCCCGACGCCCAGTACCCCATGCCCCGGGTCGTCTTCCGCATGTTCGACTACACCGATGCCCCCGAGGTACGTCACAGTCCGGCTTTGAAAAAAGAAAATGTTACAGATTCTCCCCCTGTTGGTGTAAACATAAGTTTCTTTATGTGAATAATGTATCATCTAATGTCTTACAAACCTGGTCCTCTTTATGTTCAGGGTCCCGTTATGCCCGGCAGCCATTCTGTGGAGAGATTTGTCATAGAAGAAAACCTGCACTGTATCATCAACACTCACTGGAAAGAGAGGAAAACATGGTGAGTCACGAGCTTCATCGTGTGTCTGTCAAACAAAATCAAATCAAACGTTTTAATGTTTCAAATTGTTTTGTTTGTTTGCTTTTCAGTGCTGCCCAGTTACTCAGCTACCCTGGGAAAAATAAGATCCCGCTCAACTATCACATCGTGGAGGTACACAGTTATTTCTTTTCATACAAGATTCATACTGAGAAATACGCTGGAAAAGCTGCTTTTAAAATATGTATCTTTTCTTTTTTTTTCCCAGGTGATCTTCGGAGAACTTTTCCAGCTGCCAACTGCTCCTCACATCGACGTCATGTACACGACGCTGCTTATTGAGCTCTGCAAACTGCAGCCGGGATCACTGCCACAAGTTGTATCCTTGATTGTTTGTGTTTGAGATGAACTTCAACCTCGGTAACATCTGAACTCTTCAGAGCCTGGTTTTCAGGATGTATGGTGTCAGTGTTTGGAAGTTTGAGACACTGAACTCAGTTAGTGGTGGAGTGGATAACATTAGTATTTTTGACATATTTCTTACAAGATTATCCTAATATTTAAATATTAAAACATGAACAAAATAATCTTTTCTTTAACACCCGCCTGTTAGTTGGCCCAAGCCACAGAGATGCTGTACATGAGACTGGACACCATGAACACCAGCTGCATAGACCGGTAATCAAACGGCACATTTACATTTACTGAGCGTGAGAAACGTGTTTGTCTTTGGTTTAACTCTGTCAACACCTTCTCTTTCTGTTTCCCTTTTTTCACATCCAGACTAGTCAACTGGTTTTCTCATCACTTGAGCAACTTCCAGTTCCGATGGAGCTGGGATGACTGGTGAGTGATCCTGTGGTGGACAGAGAGCGAGCTTTCACAGCAGCTAGTTATTAATATTAACGGTACAGTTGACATTATGATCCTGTGTCCTCTATAAAAGGTCTGACTGCCTGACCATGGATCTAGAGAAGCCCAAGCCCAAGTTTGTCAAAGAGGTTCTGGAGAAGAGTATGAGGTAATAAAGCGTTATTGAAATGTTTCCTTCACATTTATGCTTTTAAATGTGACTTTTCCTTCTCCCTCATTAAGTTTAAGTACATTTAGAAGCAGTGTTTCCTGTAATCAGTCAAAGCTTTGATGCATTTCCTCTTGAAGAAGTTGATTATCACTCCTGTTTTTCCATGAACATTTTTTTAATCCCGAAAGCGTCTCCTTGAACTAAAGTCGTCCGTTCGTTTCTCGTCTCTGCAGGCTTTCATACCATCAGCGCATGGTGGACATCGTCCCGGCAACCTTCTCAGCACTCATCCCAGCCGAACCCATCTTTACCTACAAATACGATGATGAGAGCGGCTGTAAGAACACGTCTAAATGTTTTTAAATACTTTGACAGGAGAGAGTTTTCATGTCACAAAGCACTATGTGGGATATTGGTTCAGCCTCGAATGGTTCAAAAGGTCTCTAAACAGGCATATAATGTAAGTTTTGACATGAATAGCTGACGAAAAATGTCTCTCCCGCCTCACAGCTTCGTTACCAGGTTACCCAGCATCCATCACTGTCGGAAACGCCATAAAGAACCGAGCATCCAACGAGGAGATCCTGACCATCCTCAAAGAAGTGCCCAACCCCAACCAAGAAGATGATGACGGTCAGTTTCTTATTTTATTTCACAGTTTTCGGTATTTTTTTTGTGCGTTTCCTGGAGAGAGGATAAACTCTTTGTCTTCTTCCAGACGAGGGAGAGAGCTTCAACCCTCTGAAGATCGACGTGTTCCTGCAGTCTCTGCTGCACCTGGCAGCCAAATCCTTCAGCCACTCCTTCAGTGCCCTCGGAAAGTAAGTTTACCCGCCATGGAAACTAAACACATTAACTCTACCTTCATACCTGTTTGTTGTTTTAAATAGATTCTTACATTTGTTAGGAGAGATAGCTGGTTTCTTTGTGTACTCGACCGCAGATCAAGACCTACAGTGGTCGATACGTGTTGTTTTTTTAATTATTTAGCAACTAAAATAAGGTTTTTAATATTTCCTTCCTCATTGGTATTTTGCTGGATTGTCTTCCCGTTTATCCTTTCAAATGTGTTTAGATTAAAGGCACAGTGAGTAGGATTTCCCTGAAAAACAATGTATAGACTCATCTAAGAAAGAATCCCCCTCAATCATCACTAGGAGTGTGAGGTGGTGTCTGTATTTTCTTCTTTTGCCATGAAAAGAACAGACAACACGCAAAGAAAAACCCTACAACTACAGTGCAGACAAAGCTCATTTTAAAACGAGAGTGAGTCGAGGGTTTGCTTTCACCTGCTGGAGATCTCTGTTGACCTGCAGGGGGGGGGGGCGACTCTGAATGTTTTGTTTCCAAACCGCAACTGGCAAATCCTACCCATTGTGCCTTTTCAAATAGAAATTTACAGATCAAATATCTTCATAAACTCTGCTGTAAAACATTGACTTTGTGGTTTAAAAGTTCCACCAACTGGATTCAGCAGTTGTGCACTAACAGGTTTTGTATTGAATGAGTCCCGTCCTGCTCTCCTCACCTGATTCTGACTCCTCCAGGTTCCATGAGATCCTGAAGACCCTGACGGACCGCGACGAGGGGAAGCTGCACATCCTGAAGGTGGTTTATGAAGTGTGGATTAATCACCCGCAGGTACAAACACGAAACCAACAAACGTTACAGAGAGTTACAATGTGGATATAAACCTTTGAATGCAGCGAGGAGGTGACGTGTGTCTTTGCTGCCTTACAGATGATCGCTGTGTTGGTGGACAAGCTGATTCGGACACAGATCGTGAACTGTGCCGCCGTGGCCAACTGGCTCTTCTCTCAGGATATGGCTCATGAGTTCACCAGGTGAGACGTGAACAGGGGGAGGAGCTCCACATGAGGGAAATTACGTGTTTTCACTGTTTTTCTCTCTGCCTGCCTCTGTAAGATTAAATAAAGAACTCTCTTATCCTCTTTTAGACTTTTCGTTTGGGAGATTCTGCACTCGACCATCCGAAAGATGAACAAGCACGTCCAGAAGATCCAGCAGGAGTTGGAGGAGGCCAAGGACAAACTGGACAAACAGCAGCATAAGAAGGTAACTTTATCCAGAATCACATTATGTTTATCGCGTCAGCCACTTTAACGTTAATGCTTTAAAATGAACGTTGGTTAACGTAGGAGGGCTCAATGTTTGTGTGTTTGTGTTTGTCGACCTTTAGAAGGACAGCGGGGACGACGAGGAAATGGACAAGAACAGCGAGGACGAGGAGGGACAGTTGGAGGAGCAGATCGATCGGCTACAGGAGAAGGTGGAGTCGGCTCAGAGCGAACAGAAGAACCTCTTCCTCGTCATCTTCCAGGTACACATGTCCCTCAGCAACATTTAATGAAGTACCCTCGACGACTTCAACTCCTCCAGTGAACGCGTCATGGTTCTGAGTCGAGCATCGAAGATAGTGGATGGAAACAAACATGAATTAGCATTTTCTTCTGTCGATATTTTTAGAAATTCATAAATAATTTGAGCTATCTTTTGATGAAAATGTACAACGCCGTGTTAGAACCATTTTAGATAGAAAATATATATTAAAATACACAACCGAAGGAGGAGAGTAATATCCCGGGAAAAAACTTTGATATTCTCTGAGAATAAAATTGTAAAATAACGAGAGAGAAAAAAAACGACAAATTTATGAGATATCGATAACGAAATACTCAGGATTTTAGCACAGAATCACCACGAAATCGTAAGCATCCAAACTTTGAAGAGTCATAGCCTGGATTTGGGGTGATACCATTTTTTTCCCCTTCTAAATTTACCACTTTAATTATCCATTTTCTTTTCTCGTAAATGTGGAAATTTTGAGTTGTTTTTTTATATTCCCGCCCTTTCCCCGGTGGTCCTAATACGACGTCGTTAAAAGGTGACTATAGCTGAGAGGAAACCTTTTTATAATTCAGGTTAATAAGATGTAAACGTGATGACATAAACAGCTTTAACATCCGTCTGTGGGGCTTTTTCTTTAAATGTCGTGTTTTTTTCCCTCCCTCAGCGTTTCATCATGTTGTTGACGGAGCACCTGGTTCGCTGTGAGACGGGCAGCGTGGACATCAGCACGCCGTGGTACAAGAACTGTATCGAGAGGCTGCAGCAGGTCTTTCTCATGGTAAGACATCCTCACACACACACACACACACGCTGCAGAAACAATGTGTGTATTCTCTCTTTGATGCATCTCCTCGTTCCACAGCACCATGTGACCATCCAGCAGTACATGGGAACCCTGGAGAACCTGCTGTTCACCGCAGAGCTCGACCCCCACATCCTGGCCGTGTACCAGCAGTTCTGTGCCCTCCAGCTCTGAGAGACACACACACACACACACACACACACACACACACACACACACACACACACACACACACACACACACACACACACACATTACACACACAGACACATGTAATTGGATGAAATGTGTACCTGTGTTCACACAGTACCTGTGCTAAACCTACACATTAGAAACTACCAGCTCTTGCATCAAGAATATCCTCATTTCAGGTTTTTTTTCTTTGTGTTCGGTGCCATTCGTTAGTTTTGTGCGACAACAACGGAGGACTTTCAAAGTAGGAATTCAAACATGATCCTCTGTCATTTATTTGCCGTAGTGTTTCCCTTTTTTCTGTTTTTATTTCGTGCTTGGGTTTTCAACTCTTCATTTTTACATCCTGCTCGTATTCTTATGAATGGGTCTTTTTAAAAACTGTCCAGACGTAGCCGGAGGAACGAGGAGGTGAGGCGAGGCTTCAGGTCGGCTCTGATTGGTTCTGAATCTAGAGAGCGCTCTCCTTTTTTTTATATTTGTTTTATGTGGAATTGGGAAATGATTAAACTCTCCAGAGTCTTTATCCGCCCGCTTGTTTGCATCGAGTCTTTTTCTTTCTGCCACTAAACGTCTTCCTCCTCTGGTTTATCTCGTTCTGAATATCTGAAAAAATACCTAAACGAAAAATAAACTTTTTAAATCACTTTGGGCATTGTGAGGAAGAAGTTTATGAGAATTTGTGCTGGTGGTTATACTTCACTTATGAACATGATAAGCTGTATTGTTCAGGTCAAAATTAACATGATTAAGAGTCAAATTAGGCTGCAACTGCAAATTAATCCATCAACATTTTCAAATGATGTAGTCTTAAACATGAATGTCATACCAGAGCATGAAGTTTTATCTCCAGATGTTTCTTTTTAACGTTTTAAAGCTTGAGGCAGCAGATGATTTTGTATTTTTACTTCATATATATTTCATCCTATAGTTTTTGTCAGTGAGACCAGTATCTGTAACTTCCATTCAGGCTGTTTTTAAGGCTATATTTCATCATAATGGCACAGGAGTGTATCTCTGTCTTCAGGGTCCTCTGTCCTACACTTTAATGTCCTCATAATATGAAACATTAATGAGACCTTTCAAAGGGTTTTATGTTCTCAGAAATAAATCTTCCTCGAGGTTGGAAAATGTTGAAAACGGCCTCCTACGGTTTACAGTCCGCTGATGTTCTACTCACTGAAACCTGCGATCTCAACATTGCATGGAATACAGAACTTTAACCATTCAAACTGCATTTAAAAAATCTGTTTGTTTGCAATTTGAACTTTGAGGATCACTCATAATGTTTTTTAAGAACATAGGACCCTTGGAACATAGGGGTGATTCCCGTCTCAGTCAAAGCTACACAGGCTTCCTCTAAATATCTGATGTAGGTCAGTCTGGTTCCTGCTGCTCTCCCTGAAGTCGGCTACACAAACAGCTAATTGAAATGTCATTAAATGTTATTTTGCTTTTACAAAAACAATTCATAATTGCACAAACATGTTGCTGTGTGACTTGTCTTCGTTTAAAGGAGGCAGTGAGCCTCAGACGTTCCCAACCTCGGTCCGTTTTCACAGCAGATGTTTTGATTCAGATGATTTTTTGTAACTACATGTGTCAAAGCTACAGGTGGAAAGATGTCTCATTCATTTAAGGTGTTCCAGTGTTGGGAATCTGGCATTCATTTTAATGGCTAAACAGCTGAAATGAGCCATCGTTAATGGTTTAAAGTTACACATGTGATTCTGCCTCAAAGAGCTGCTGCCACTTAAAGTTCTTATCTAAACCTAGTTTTCCCAATGAGAAGAATCAGACTCTGGGAAAATGAATCCTTGAGGTAAGATTTTATTGGCATTTTAAGTCATTAAATCACCAGAGAACTATCATTGCAATCAGAAACACACTCGAGAGCTTGTATGAACACGTGTGGTGCCTTTGAGAAGATCAAATCTACAAACACCATCTTCAGTTTACATCATTCAAGTCCTTTTAGTTTCCTAAATCTTTGAGAATAACCTCTTTGGAAAATACAAAACATGGCTATCATTGGTCTTTACTGGTAGAACATCCAGTACAATGTTAAACATCTACCATATACAGGAATCAGCTCTGTACACATTCCCTTTATTGCACAAAATCCATAACCGTCTTTATGAAGCCTGTAAGGCTTCAACATTCTTTAAACCTGGTTTTCAACGTCTGTTTAAGGCATTAATAAAGATTTCTAAAACACAATGACAGTTAAAGAACATAGTGGTATTGTTCTGTTTGGGTTCATGTGCTCATTGAAACAGTTGTTAACAAACAGGAAACCGTCTGGGTTCAGTTTCCTGCAGTTCATCAGAGATCAATGAACTCAGCTTTCAAAGAACCTGCAGACTAACATGTAAAGGTACTGCATTGTAATCAGTACCTTTACTAGTGGTTTTAGTACATTACAAATGTGCCCATGATTATGTGACAATACATCGAGTTGTTTCAGTTCCATGAGGAGTTTGATGATCCAGAACATCAGCAGTAAACATCAGGTTTTTGTTGTAAGAGTCGAACAGAAAGCACAGTTCTTCTCTGCACCTGAACACAACGCAGCTACAAGACCGGCTGTGTTTGAAGAGGTCCATGTGTTCGGTAACGGCCGGAAGAAAACAAAACACCGGAGCAGAAGTGTAGTCATGTATTGAGGGAACGGTTTCAAATATCTACATGTGAAAATGTTCCCGAAACAGAAAATGTGCATTTATACAGAGCAGTGTTTTTGGTTTGTCTTCAATTTTCATACTACTACGATCAAAGATAGGTTTAGTTAAAAATAGCATCTAAAAGACATGATCAGTGTAGGAATGTTAACTTCCATTCAGAGAACTATGTTCCAGCTAAATGGGAAATTTATAGAACAAAGTGGCTAAAAAAAGAATTGTTTCTTTCACAGATTTTCTCTCAAGAAACTCATTTTTTGTGTAAAAAGTGGCACCAGCGTCTTAAGAAATAGGAAAGTCTTCGTTAAAAAGAAAACTTCTCAATCTGAGGTTACCAATAAAATCCTTCTTTTTCTACTTCGTACCACAGAAAACCAACAGGAGGTGTGATCACTCCCATAATTCCCGCTGTCTCTCTCTTTCTGGTCATGAACCTGCCGGCAGGTTCTCGTCTCCACACTCGGAGCGTTCTGAGGTCGTGGAGACGTCTGTTGGTTTGGTCCCGTAAACCGCCTGCTCCTCGGCCTCCAGCCGTCTGTATCGTGTGTGGAAGAAGATCACGAAGCAGCAGGTGAAGAACGTGCACAGCCCGGCCATCACCATCATCGGCACTGAGGAAAGAGACATGTACAGAAATGCTTGGTGTCAAAGTTTCTTTTTTTAAATAGTATATCCTATTCGTAGTAGTTTGTAGCACTTACTATATTCGGATTAGTCTGTTGCAATTATTGTTTTCGTAGTAATTTGCCTCTGCACTATACTTTTGCTCTGGCTTATGCTTTAAGATGCTTGTTTAAGAAAGGAGATGCACTTATGACTTCTGGTGACTAGTAGTTCTCTTGAATACCTATGTTGAATACACTTCCTGTAAGTCGCTTTGGATAAAAGCGTCTGCTAAATGACTGTAATGTAATGTAATGTAATGTAAATAATAAGAAAAAAAGATATTAAATGTATTTATTAAAATATAAAATGCTCATGTTCAGCAGGACAGTGACACTTTCTTCGCCCAGCAGATAAATATGAGCAGCAGGATCGAAGTATGCAATTTATGAACACAGTGTCAGATTCCCACTGAGGTTGAGATGTTCATGGGTGGAGTGAGATCATGTGACCTACCCTTCCAGCTCAGGACGGCGTCCCCGCAGGTCGACAGAGGGGAGTCTGCGAGTCGTTTGGTTAAAGCCTGAAGGAGGACGATGTAGAGGACGGACTGAATCTGACTGGAGGAGACCACAAGATAACAGGCATGACTAATGGGGAATACGCATTAAGTACAATTATCTACACATTCTTTTTTTACTTTCTGTGCTGGCTGTCAAAAGGACACCTCTGACATACAAACTGCTGAGTTTCTTTAAGCAGAAACACGGTGACATCTGTGTAGAACATGTTTAATGACATAATATAATCTGTCACACTGTATACTGTTTGTTTTTTTTAAACGGAGAGTAGTACCCCGACACGAAGACGAGTCCGGCTGACGTGGCTTCTCCAACGGGATACGAACACTCCACAGACAGCTCCATGGCCACCGGGTAAATGGAGAAACCGAAGAAGCCAAAAAGAGAGCAGACGACGGCCACGGCGGCTTTCTGATGCGGCATCAGACACACCTGAGAGGAGGAGAAAAAAACATCAGTTATGAAATCAAATGTTGCATCAGTTTTCTTACTAAAAACTTTCATAACACGTGGTATCTGTGTACCAATCAACTTCCACTTAAATGTATTAATATTCATAGTAAATGAATATTATTTTCATATTAGAAGTGAAGTGCTTGGATTTACTCATCCAGCTTTACTCTTGATCATTAAAGCATTAAAAAGAAAATAGAAATAGAAATAAAAGAATTCACCCATCGACAGGAGTGCACTTCTAACACCTTCAAAATAAATCTACTGTAAAGGGAAAACAGGGAAAACGTCTGCTTTAATTTGCGAGTGTGACTTTTTGTCGCCTCATCACCATTCATATTTATACAACCAGTTTGTGTTTATGATTAAACTGTTTACTTGAGATCTAGCCTCTTAATCCTGCTCTCAATATGCACCAGATTGATGCGTTTAACTTTAAAATGTACATTTTTCTTCCCAGAACAGATCCCCCTGACGCCCCCTAGAGCAGTGGTTCTCAACCTTTTTTCAGTGATGTACCTCCTGTGAAATACTTTTTTAGCCAAGTACCCCTAACCAGCGCAAAGCATTTTTGGTTGAAAAAAAGGTGTAATACACAGCGCTCTGCCATCAGTGTCTGATTTATTAAACTGTCAACACTGACGATTGCATTGTTGCATTAAATTCAGTTTATGAATTTACACTTATATTTTATTGAATATTTATTAAATAACAATTTTTAAAGGATTTTTGAATGGATGCTAATTTTAAATATATTTTTTAAAAATCTCACGTACCCCCATTTGAGAACCACTGCCCTAGAGGGTCCAGGGTCGTCCTTTAGATAAACTGGAAATACAAACAGGTGTGGAGCTGTAAACTCTTTCTGTCTCACGTTCTTACCACTGAGAAGGCGATGCATGAGATAGCGGTGAAGCACATGTTGACCTTCGTGGCTTCGATGAACTTCTTGGTCTTGTCGACGTAGACGCCGAGAACAGCGGCACCCACGACGCCGAACACGATGAAGAGGGCGCCACAGAGGCCGGCGAAGGTCTGCAGCAACGAGACGTTATTGGTTCATTTAAAAAGTCTCATTTTAAAAAGGGTTTGTTTCTTTTTGCACATTGTTGTACTGTCAATACATATATTTATGCACCCATAAGTGCACTTACATTGGTGTATCCCGTCACACACAGGATCTGTTCCAGCAGCGTGGAGAAGCAGGTGAAGACAGCGATGCCCGAACCGAAGCAGACCAGCAGGACGAGGTAGGCTTTGTTCGTCATCAACTGCAGAGCAAACAGATACAAGGATTCGTTTACATTTTCACCTTTATGAGACTGATAACAGTATAGAAGCATACTGGAAACGGGGGAAGAGAGAAAGAGGTAATAAATGCAACAAAGGTCCTAGGGCCGGAATCGAAAACCTGGGAGGTTGTGGTAACCATTCTACCAACAAAAAAACAATTGCACAAAAAAAATGTCTTTGTTCATTTTAATCAGCAATTTTTCTATATATAGTCTAAGCCCTGTGTCAGGTGTCCTAGTTATTTTTCATTATAATCAGTCGACCTCATCCTGTTTGTTTTAGTCTTTTAGTTGACAGGACATTTTAGTCTCATCTCAGTCAAAGAAAACCGTAACTTCAATAGTTTAGTTTTAGTCAATGGAAACTGTTTCAGTCATCAGATTATATTCAACATTCTAGTCCATCTGGTCTAGACAAACTATCACCTCTTTTATTTCTGCCAAGCCTTGTGGACATTGTTAACTTTAACTTAGTGACTACAAGGAACTTTCATTTAGTGTTCCTCTGGCGGTCCCTGTGGATGAAAGCTGTAGTGTTTCTAGTGTCAAAGGCTGCAGCCAAACTGGATCTGGGTCTGTCTACAGTGGACTGGTCTCTGCTGGAGTCTGAGCTGAAGGAGTTTCTGGTGAACCTGCATGATTTCATCTGGTTTCACCAGAATCCCACCCGGTGGCTCCGATGACGAGCTTTCAGAATAACTTTATAGAAACAGACGATCTTCTCTCTGATGGTCTCGTTTACTGATGGAGGTCATACAGAGGATCAGGACTAAACTGGGACTGTTTAATAACCAGTTAATGCATCGTCCAGGACTAATAAATGTTACGTATGGTTTAGGTTACAAGGATTTCTGTGTTTCATCACAGGTAAATCAAGTCGGTCTGTAAAAAGTGATGGATGTTTCATTAGAATCTGCCTGATGTGAGACTCTGAGTTGGTGGTTTTGACTTTTTCTACCCTCCTCGTGTCCTCACCAGTTTGATCCCCTGTAGGAACGGCTCCGAGCTGGAGGACTCGGCACTGGCAGACGGCGGCGTGGGGGGTGAGCTGCTCCGTATCCCCAGCGTTGCTAGGAAACAGATGATGCATGCCGGGACAGCGTAGACCAGCAGCTAGAGGAGGGATGGAAACACACACACACACACACACACACACACACACACACACACACACACACACACACACACACACACACACACACACACACACACACACACACACACACACACACACACACACACACACACACACACACACACACACACACACACACACACACATAATGAGATGATAAATGGAGGTTAGCACCTGAAATCAAAGCCCATTTATCATCATTAGCAGGTGAGCTGCCACAGAGCCACACAGTTCAGCTGCTGCAGTTTTCTGTTTTAGCAGCTGCAATCCCACAATGCCCTCTGGGAATCCAATGATTCTAGGTCAACTGATGTCTTTTTTTTGTGACAGTTTTGTTTTTACTGGCTGGTTCCCAGTAGACAGTGACAGGAAACAATGGGAGAGGGACGGGGGTTTATGTGTTACAAAAGGCCCCCAGCATCCATTGACGCTCCGTTAAAACATGTAGCAACATTAGCATTCATTTGGAGCGGTGTTCAACTAATGGAGTCCTACATTCACTCTGGTTTGGTCTCCACAAACTCCTGAGAAAAAGAACTTGTTTGCTTTTATTCCACATATGAAAGATTAATCTAGTAACTAATGTACCCCATCCAGGAACTACTTAACCTTAGATATCCCTTAAGTACTCACTAGTGTTTGTACAACTGGTTTCAGGTACTAAGTACCTTGAAAATGGAGTAAAATGCAAACTGCACTCAGACAAGAGCCTTTCATTCCCCTTGGAGACTTGAAAGCTTTGTTATCTGTTTTTCTTTTTATCATTCTTGTAAATGTTTAGATTTCCTTGTTACTGTTAATGTTGTATGTTCTCAGGTCTCTCTTGGAACAGAGATATTAATCTCAATAAGCCTGATTAAATAAAGATTAAATGAATAAAATTGTTTTAAATCGACACTCAGTGTCCCAGATCCAAAGACCTGTGAGGAGACTGAACCGTACAGAAAAATGTCTGATAAAACCAAAACAATAAGTTAGAAGAGGCTAAAAGCACATCTATTCCACAACGGAAATGTTCAGCCAGCTACTGATCAGCATCGTGACACTAAAACCTGAGCTGACTCAGCAGATTTACAGACTCTCAGTTAGTTCAGCTCACCAGGTTTGGGATATGCAAAGATGTTTGAGCGATGACAGGAGACAAGATGCTCGCGAGCAGGATGCCCACGGGGTTGGCTGAGGAGGGAGAAGAGAGAGAAGTGTAACTCCGTCTGTTAAGAATCATTCATTATTTGTTCCACAGAGAAAATCACTCGGCCACCAGCACCGACACAAAATATAACTGAACATGTAAAAATGTTTCCTTTTTTCAAATAAAAGCTGTTATTTTTTTATAGAAAAGTTTCTTCTTTTCTGCATAAAAGCTGAATAATGTAACAGGGCTCCGGACTAACTTTTTCCACATGAAGCACTCCTTTGTGCTCCCAACTGAAGATGTTTATGGACCTTTAGTTGCACTCGTAAAAATCAGTCTGCGCACTGTTGATAAATCAGAAATATGACTTTTGAAGCACGCAATGAATGCCGAAAGCGCCACTGCACACCCTCAAAAATAAATAAATGATTGCAGTCTGGAGCCCTGCATGAATAGAAATGAAATATTTCAAAAGCACATTCCTTTCTTCTCTTTGACAAAAGCCGAATGTCTTTATGTCCTTGACTGTATTTATTGAGATTTAAACCAATTTTAACAAAATCTATAAGCTGCTGTCGTAATTCCTCCAGCCAAATGTATTGTTTCAGAAAAAAAGGAACATCTGTTTATAGACATGCCACAAAAATGTAAAAAAAATAGTTTTGATTTCACCATCTTCAGTTACTCTACACTTTTCCACTAGATATTTAAGACAGCCAAAGGATTTTAAAAGGGGACATTTATTTCCAGCTAAAATAGATGCCAGATGTTCAGAATTTTTCTCTGGGGGCAGAAAAAGTTCACAATAATCTTAAATAATAAAACTCTCAATATGTAAAGTTGGTTTGGCTGATGCGTCGCTCTCTTTTCTACGATTGTGTGCTTGCATTGGTAACTGTAGATGAATCACTCACACATTGAGGCGATCATGTTGGCTGTGGCGCGCTGGTGGTCAGGGAACCAGAGAGCGGCCATCTTGGTGGGGGTGAAGATGATGAGGGGCTGAGCCAGGGCAGCGAGGGTCTGACCCAACATCACCGTCAGGTACCGGACTGTATGATCCTTGCTCAGGAACAAGGCTGCCCCGAAGAAGCGCAGCAGGGCTCCGAACATGTTCAGCCAGGCTCCCAGAATCAGCTGCACAGTCCAGATGAGAAAATGTCAAAATGTTTTAACAGATTCAAGAAATAATCTACAGATAATTCCTGGGAAGTTTGTCTTCTCAGTGTTTTTCTTCCTTTGATATTCTGCTGTTTTATGAGGTTAGAGTTTCTGTAGATGCTCTTGTCTTCATTCTGGTCTCTCATGTTTTCTACAGTTATTCATGTGTTTACTCTAAACCTCATATGTACTGTATAAGACATCATCATTTCCCAGGAAAGAGCTTCTAGACTCGAAGTGTTTACAACAAAAATATATATTTCTTTTGTTGCGTAAAGTTTGAGTCACTTGTGTTTTATATCAATCTGCAAACGACTCAATTAAACATTCATTCTTCCTCCTAACACCACACCAAATTCTGCTCTTAAATTTAACATTTAAATATCTTTGTTAGGTTTCCACAGTGTTTCCCCCCAGGATTGTACATCCCAGGCCAACTGGAAGTCCAGCAAGGCCACAAAAACAATTTTTGAATGTCAGAAATAACATCAAATATTTTTCCCTATATTTAAAAAAAACAATAAAACGTTTGTGCACATGTATGTATATTCATTCTGCAGCGGAGCACCACCACGAGTCCATGAACGAGGTTATGTGTCTGTGGCTAGTTCGCATGTCTGTAATAACAGTAGGACAGCAGAGTGTCTGTTATCTAAACTGCTAAACAGTCAGTGGAACAAGGGAAGTAAAGATAACGTTGTTGGTAGTCAGCCAGTTAAAAAACAGGCTCTGTAGAGAACAACACGCTAATGTGTTGACAGATTTGGTGTTTGTGTTTTTAGCCGAGCTGGACCAGAAAATATTTGGTTAAAACAGACACTCATTTATCTCTATGATGGGATGCGACGTAGCCCCGGAGGGTTTTATGAGGAGTGAGCCTGACTCTGTTAAAAAAAAGAATTAGACTTTAAATAATAAATTGCTTGTCAGCTACGGGTCATGTGGTAAATTAGGAGGCTATTTGGCCGTATCTGCTTTTGATTCATTTGGCATTAAGTTAACACAAAAGTCATCATTTTGATTTATTGAAAACTCAAATCCTGGCATTTGCTCCTGTTGTTCTTCACCTCTGTTTTTAGAGGAAGGAAATAACGGGAGTAACCAGGCAAGCCCTTGTGTCAAAGTTAAGAACAAACTAAGTGGGAGCGCTGTGAGAAATGTATTTCTCTATAAAATTGTCACATGCTAATATGGCCCCAAACATATTTCATACAAAAAATATATATTATTCATCTCATTTTTTATTGCAGTTATTGTCCTAATATTTTGTGGCTGTATTCATCTTGTGAAAAATAATTTCAAGTTTAATATCATATTATATTTATTCATATGGTTTTTGTGCATTCACGATTATTTACACTTTTTTACAACATTCCCATCATAAAAACCTCCTGGTTAGTTTTCCAGTGTTGACATGAAAATATTTTGGTTTTGTTTCCATTTCAATCTCTCTTTCTTTCTGCCTTCATCTGAAGCTTTTCAGCAGACATAGATCATCTTTAAGACTATTAATATCTTCTCCTCCTGGACCGTTCTTTCCCCCCTCACTTCTAAAATCATTTGCCACTCGGTTACAGCTCGGTGTTGGCTCCAACTGGAATGTCTCCAAGTTAAAAAAACAAAACAAAAAAGGAAGCGTAGAGCACCAACTACTTTATTTTAATCTGCGGGTCCATTTCACTGAATCAAAGCAGGTTGTAGACAACAACACAAATACCACCGGAGCATCTGGTGACATCACAGTTTTTTCAGAGCGAGGTTCGTACCGTGGTCCGCAGCCCGAGGGTGTCCAGCATCCACGTGGTCACAAAGCTGAGCGGGATGGCCACCACCATGTAGACCAGCGACAACCAGTTGATCTTGTCCAGACTGACCTCCAGAAACTTGGCAGACTGGTCCGCTACTGGTGCAAAGGTCAGCCATAACTAGGAAGACATGGGGAGATTTGTTCAACAGTGAGGTCTGTAATTTGATGATTTGTCATTTTAAAATTGCTAATATATGATAGTATATAGGTTTTTTTTCTAGTTGTATCTTCTTAGAGGACAAACAGTTGCATTTCAGTGATCAGACGTATCTTGTTTCAGTCATGTGACCTGGACACAAAGAGGAAATGGCACGACCTGCTCAGCTCACGTGAGAGGGAAATGGTTTCTATGATTTATCCCGGCCACGTTCTGCTCTCATGTGACACCGCTGAACAGACCGGACTCAAGTAAAATACCTCAATTCTTCTTCCACAACGGGGGTTTTGTTTAGAATTCAACCACATGTAGAGAGGATTTAAGTTTCATGTAAAAAGGCCTTCAGAGCAAAGCATTTGGAAAAACACAATAATGGCACTCTAGTTAGAAATCGGGGCTGAGTTTGCATTTATCTGCAGAAAGGTTACACATTTCACCTACATACTTGGATATTGGCCCTTAAGTAACAAGATGACTATCTGCTTCTCTGTAGTAACCGTATCTCTTAAATGTAGACAAAGAGTTTGTTTTTTGGGTAAGGAGAAACCAGTTAACCCAGCTACATTGCTGCAGGAGAGAAACTTGAGTAAGTCAAAAAGATCAAATGGGAAAGTATCTCTATTCCAGCAGTGAGAGTGGCAGTGCATCAAAAAAAGGATTTCAAAAGTCTACCGAAAACTGAGACTGAAGTTAATAAAGAACAAGCTTCTACAAACCTAAATTTGTTGATTTTTTTTTACTGCTTAACAGCGATCTGATGGTTTAATTCAGGTTTATTCAAACTATAATGAAATCCTGTAAAAATCTTGTACACATGCATTATACAGTAAACCACGTTACTGCAGTGCATGTGAACGCATCCAAATTACGGCCATAATCATGACATCATTTTTTCCAGTCACTCTGATTTGTCTTGTACGTGTTAAAGTAGGTGACGCAACAACAACCAATAAATCTAACAACAGGATCATGATTACTGGAATGTGACCGGTGATTATAGATTAACCCGGGAAATAAAAAAAGGCCAAGGCATTCCCACACACTAGTTTGGAGAAATGCATGGAAAACAGCAACAAAAAAAATGTATAAAAGGGGAAAATGCAGCTTGTAGTATTGATACGCAGAGAGACTGAATGACCTGCAAACTAAACGCTGAGACCACAAAGGCAGCACCAGAGAGACTCTCCGTTTGGTGGACAATGAAGAAAAGCTAATTTATGCGGCCGAGTTAACGTAAGCCGGTCAGCTGAATTGAACTCACAATGCCGGTCCTGTCTCCTACAGGGGGAAATGCTGTGGATTTCACATTTTCACACATTCCTCTAGAGACCGGATTCTGTTTTCCCGTCAAAACGATCAGGTTGTTGGTCTGCCTTTTGACAAAACTTGAATGCATCTTTGCTTGCAACGTCAGAATATTGGTTTATTGTCACTACGTTTTCTAGTTTCCACTCGGGGAGTTTCACATTGTACTGAAACTGCAGTAAGATAAGATAAGATCATCCTTTATTAGTCCCGCAGCGGGGACATTTGCAATGATTCATGCAGATGCTGAAGACATCTATGAATAGTTCAAATTGTTTACAACCACAGAACGAAAACTCACACAAGTTAATTAAATGTTCATTTTGCTTTAACATATCCAGACATTTTTTGATTTCCTGTAAAATACAGACTGTATCACTGTCTTCCTTTTTGCAAATATCAATTAAGAAAGGTGCTTTAGTCTCAAATGTACTTTAAATTACACATATAATTATATATTAGAGCTAGACTGATTAACTGGTTATTATTCAGATCAACATTTCTTTAACAGTGGCAAATCTTAAAGCAATTTGATACAAATAGGTTGACCAATTATAGACATTTATTGTGTGCCACTTCTAAAAATGATAAGTAAATGATAAAAGATTGACTGAATAAAAAAGTCCTTAAGTTTTAAGTTAACAAAAATGGTTACAGTGAGTATTTTGGGGTCAGGAGTTCACTTATAACCAGACAAAAGAAATGCTAATTCCCATGGAAGGTGTGTCTGGGTATCGTCGGTACAAGAGACAATATAACACTCAGGTTTCAGTACAGAGTGTGAAACACTTTCAATTCCTCACATTGAAGAATCTAAAACTATAAAAAAGCTTTTAATATTTAATAATTTGTCTCAATACAAAGCAACAAGACAACAACTTATATAAGATACAGTCTAAAAAGTGCAAAAGTATTATTAAATTCAGGAGATTTCTGATCAAAAAGACTAAGAATGTGACATTCAATACCAGCTTTTGATATTTGACAGTTTATTTAATACTCGCTTCCATGTCCAACCCGAATGGGGGGTGGTATAAATGGCGTTTCTCAACCTTGAGAGTTTTATCTTTATTTCTTCTAAATGAAACATCCGGTGTTTCATGTTCTGCCTGCAGCTTCACAAGTCTTTCTACATGACCAATATGCTTTCTGTGGTTAAACACTAACATATATCACTCTCAAATTTCATCCTAAATCAAATTTACATGCAAAAATCTGTCTGGCCCACCCTGAACCCTCAGTAGAGCTACTAATGCCGGACTGATTGACGTGTAACTGGCTCATCTGCTGTTATTTGCCACATCATGAATGACTCGCTCCGCCAGCTGAGCATCTTTTGTGAGAGGGAACACCAGACCCGAGGAAACAAAAGCTCCCACAGAGAGAGGACGAGTCCCACGGGAGGTGAAAAAAGGTGAAGCTCGCCTCCGGGCACACTCTGCTATTCAATGACAACGACCCCGGGGAATAACATCAGATCCACCAAACATAAGGAGGCACCATATGTCATCTAGGATTCAACCACATATGTCATCTACTTCTTTATTTGTCCTTGTGTGTACAAACAACAAGGACAATTAAATCCATCCATCTCTAGAAAAGTATTTTCAGATATCTAACAAAGGGCTGAAAAGGAAGCCTCAAGTAAACAATGTCATTTAAGTTGCAAATACTATTTCCTTGTATGTAAAATGTGGTAAAACAGGTTTGTGCATGAAGAGTTCTTAAAGTGGAGATATTATATTTTTTAACAAATTTTTCATTTCTACAATTCTGCGTGAACCAGTTTCTGAATGATTCGTGGTTGCAGCTCAATGTCAGGTGTGACTCCATTATATGAATATTAAAGAAAATTTACTACAATTCTGAGCTACGTGTTCTTTACTCGAGTAATTCCATTTTTTTCTACTTTTAACTTAAAGTCTACAACATTTTGGAAGCCAAAATTGTACTTTTTTAATCCAATTCTTCTATTTTACCACATTTGTTACTTTACAGATTTATCTTATGAATGCAAAATATAAATACACAAATAAATCATTATGGATTAAGCAATAAAATAAAATAAAATAAAATAATCCTTTATTAGTCCCACAGCGGGGAACATTTACAGGATTACAGCAGCATAGAGGATAGTGCAAACAAGAGACATAGTAAAAAAATAAATGAAATAAAAATATATATAAAAAATAAGTAATTATAAATAAGCAAATGAGCAATAAAAAACAGTAAAAAACAGTAAAGAATTCACAGTAACTGAAAAATACCTCAGCTGCAACATTAACTAAAAATAATAAATTAATATATAAAATAAATATATTATTATGAAATGAGCCTTTCTGCATGATGATAACTTTTACTTTTGGCACTTGAAATATATATATTTGATTTATTAGGTTTTACTTTAAGTTTTAAATGCAACTTTTATTACAGTAACAGTAATAAGTAACCTTACTAAATTAAAGTAATATTTTCTACACCTCTGTTTTGTAAGAATTGGTGTTCCATACTATTAACTTTAGTTGTTAAAAAATAATATATATATATAATATTTCTATTGTGATTTCTTTTTTTAACTAAATTAAAAGTAATATTTTCTCCACCTCTGTTCTGTAAGAATTGGTGTTCCATACTATTAACTTTAGTTGTTAAAAATAAATAAATAAATATATATATATATATATATATTTTTTTTTTTTTTTTTTTTTTATTGTGATTTTTTTTTTTACTAAATGAAAAGTAATATTTTCTCCACCTCTGTTTTGTAAGAATTGGTGTTCCATACTATTAACTTTAGTTGTTAAAAATAAATATATATATATATATATATATATTTATTTTTATATAATATTTTTATTGTGATTTTTTTTTTTTACTAAATTAAAAGTAATATTTTCTCCACCTCTGTTTTGTAAGAATTGGTGTTCCATACTATTAACTTTAGTTGTTAAAAATAAATATATATATATGATATTTTTATTGTGATTTTTTTTACTAAATTAAAAGTAATATTTTCTCCACCTCTGTTCTGTAAGAATTGATACTATTAACTTTTTTTACTAAATTAAAAGTAATATTTTCTCCACCTCTGTTTTGTAAGAATTGGTGTTCCATACTATTAACTTTAGTTGTTAAAAATAAATATATATATATTTATTTTTTGATTTTTTTTTATTATTGAATTTTTTTTTTTACTAAATTAAAAGTAATATTTTCTCCACCTCTGTTTTGTAAGAATTTTACTATTAACTTTACTAAATTAAAAGTAATATTTTCTCCACCTCTGTTTTGTAAGAATTGGTGTTCCATACTATTAACTTTAGTTGTTAAAAATAAATATATATATATATATTTATTTATTTTTTGATTTTTTTTTATTATTGAATTTCTTTTTTTTACTAAATTAAAAGTAATATTTTCTCCACCTCTGTTTTGTAAGAATTGGTGTTCCATACTATTAACTTTAGTTGTTAAAAAAAAAAATAAATATATATATATATATTTTTATTGTGAAAAAAAAAGAAAAGCTAACGTAAACCAAAACGTTGACGCGACCCGATCATCCACTCACCGTCGCGTTGGAGCAGTTCAACAGGCAGAGAATGAGCAGAGCGAGCCACCTCCTCCTGTAAACCTTAAAAAACAAAAGTTTCTTCAGTTCTGTGTTCGGTGTCCTCGGTTCCTCGTTGGAAACACGGGAGGAAACAGTCTGAATCTCGGAGGAGAAGGTTTCGGCTCCATCCTCCATTAGTCTCGACGGTGTCGTAAAGTTTACGGTGTCGTAAAGTGTAGCGGTGAAGCTAAAACTGTACAAATATCAGAGACATTTAGAGTATTTTGACTGTCCCTGGGTCGACAAAAACAAGAAAAATGGTGTATGTCCTTTAGAATAAAAGCTGTAAATCCATTATGATGGTTATAAAGATATTTAATCTCATAAATGGGCCGGGAGAGAAGTTTAACAGCTGGGAGAAGTCGCTTTATGAACCAGGAAGAGAGACGGGAGTGCTGTACTGTACCAAAGATCAAAGATCTCCTAAAGTCAAGATGAACACCTCTCGTTAAAACAACGGCCCGGAAATGACACATTAAAGTCCAAAACTACAACAATCTATCCCCATGCATGTTGATTTTAAGGATGTTATATCACTTGCAACAACAAAATGTCAAGGATGAAACTATAAAGAAGTACTCAAAAGATATTCAGCTATTTCAAGGGGACATATCGTGCTTATTTTCAGCTCCATACTTGTTTTTAATCCAATACTTCTATTTTACCACATTTGTTACTTTACAGATTTAGTTTAGGAATGCAAAATATAAATACACAAATAAATCATTATGGATTAAGCAATAAAATAAAATAAAATAATCCTTTATTAGTCCCGCAGCGGGGAAATTTACAGGATTACAGCAGCATAGAGGATAGTGCAAACAAGAGACATAATAAAAATAAAAAAAAGATAAGATTAAGCAATACCTGATGCACATATATTAATTCACAACTATTTATAATCTAGTCATAATATTAATAAAATATATTATTCGGAAAATAGCCTTTCTGCATGATGATAATTTTTACTTTTGGCACTTGAAATATATATTTTTAATTGATTGGATTTTACTTTACATTTACTTACAGTAACAGTAATTGTACTTGTATTTGGGGGTTCTGCTAGAACATGTTTCCATGCTTTAATGTTCAAAAAGCATTTAGTTTTTTTAATGTTGTCCATTTGAATTTACCCATATCAACCCACCATCTGAAATGCTCTGTTTCAACACCTGTCTCTTTAAGTCACCCTCCCTAAAAAGTCTGCTCTGATTGGCTAGCTTGAAAAATATGGGTCACTTTTTGCACAATGGAGAGTTAAAAGAAGGGATGTCATGCTTTATATCATTTTGGGTACAACACATATGCAGTTAAATGTTGTCTGCACTTGCCGAAAGGTTCACTAGTTATCGTGCACACGTGTACCACAGAAAGTTCTTTCCAGTTAGGCAAATTTGCTAAGATACAGTCTAAAAAGTGCAAAAGTATTATTAAATTCAGGAGATTTCTGATCAAAAAGACTAAGAATGTGACATTCAATACCAGCTTTTGATATTTGACAGTTTATTTAATACTCGCTTCCATGTCCAACCCGAATGGGGGGTGGTATAAATGGTGTTTCTCAACCTTGAGAGTTTTATCTTTATTTATTTTAAATGAAACATCCGGTGTTTCATGTTCTGCCTGCAGCTTCACAAGTCTTTCTACATGACCAATATGCTTTCTGTGGTTAAACACTAACATATATCACTCTCAAATTTCATCCTAAATCAAATTTACATGCAGAAATCTGTCTGGCCCACCCTGAACCCTCAGTAGAGCTTTTCGCCATCTTGGATTTTTTGCAACAAATAAACTGAAATTACAATTTTTGGAATGCGTAGATTAACTGAAATGTAGAGTGGTAGAATTGTGATTTTTTTTTTTGGGTTGTTATTTATGTTTTAATATCAAACATGACTCAGGGTTCATAAATCACTGCTAGTGACAGTTGTGAACCCATGTTTTGCATTATTAAAAAAAGTGTGGTCCTCCCACTGGGGATTTTTTTTTTCTTGTAGCTGGTAAAAGGAGAGGAGTGAGTTATCTTCACCTCTTCAACTTCTCTGAGTGCCCTGAACATAACATACACACGCCTCCCTCTCCTTAACCCTTTAAGGTCACTTTATTGTTTAGTTTTACAAGTTCACTGTAAAAGAAAGTGAAACTAAGTTGAAAGAAAATGATACTAAGTGAACTCGCCACAATTGAATCATGAGTCATGTTAAGGTTTTCTTATTAAACTGGTCTCATATCTTTTCTTTTGTCTTCTGTGTATTAAAACCATAGACATGAGAATATGTTGATTAAAAAAAAATGCACATGGCCTGTCAAAATAACATTAATATTAATAGTGGTAGTAATAATAATAATACATTTTTTTTAGTAAAACTTTCCATTTTGGAAAAGCATTTAGAGTTAAAACATGTTGCTTATCGTGTATTTCATACTCAGTTTACAGGGCATCCCCAGGTTGTCATTGGCCAAAAGGGTTAATATAGAGGATTCAGAAAGTTGACATTTTATTAGTTTTGTAGTTTCATTTTCCCTCTCAACAATTAACATGCCATACCTCAAAATGACAAAGCAAAAGATGTTCGATTGGGTTCAAATCTGGCTTGGCTGAGCCACTCGAGGGCCATTAGCAGAGCTGTATCCAAGCCAATCCTGCACTGTGTTGGTTGGAAGGTGAGTTTGAGGTCCTGATGACCTGGACCAGGTTTTTATTCAGGACATATGTGTACTTTGCTCCATTCACCTTCCTCTCAACCGTGACTAGTCCCTCAGTCCCTGCCGCTGAAAATCACTCCCACATGACGCTTCATATTGAACCCAAACATTTCAACCCTGGTTTCATCAGACCAGAGAACATTGTTCCTCACAGCCCGAGAGTCTGTTTGATGCTTTAGGCAAACTGCAAGCAGGATTTAATGTGTATTTAAACTCAAGAAAAAGCTGGTGGTTCCTAAACGTCTTCCATATATGAAGTATGGAGGCCTCTGTGTCTTGTGAACTTCCAATGAAGAAGACATTTATTTTTGCAGCCATCCACAGATCCGTGCCTCGACACAATCCTGTTTCTAAAAGCGCAATGTCAGCTGGGAGACCTTATATAGACAGGTGTGAGTGCCTCTCCAAATCATGTCCAATCAACTGAAATTACCACAGGTGGACTCCAATCAAAGATGATCGGGAGAAATGGGAGCACCTGAGCTAAACTTCAAGCGTCAAGGGTCTGAATACGTGTACTTGAATACCTCATGTGTGACTCTTAAAAAATCAGTTTCAGTCATTTGTTTTTGGCAAAAGCCTGAGTGAAATTTATAAAAAAAAAATTGATTCATTCCAACAACTTGAGTGAGCTGCTAAGCAACAAGTTTTTTTTCCAGTACTTTAGAAATGAAAAGTTATATTTTTAGGTAGGTCTAAACATTTTCAGAACAGATGGATCAAGATTGTTTTCCTGAGGCATTATGCTTTCAATTTGCGGTCAATTTTTGTAAACGCAATAAATCTCGGGAACATCTGGAGGGAGTTTCTTCAAAATTGGCATAAATGTCCACTTTGACTAAAGGATGAACTGATCAGATTTTCTCCGTGATCTCACAAAAACTGTTTTGCGCCATAGCTCAAGTATTAATTTGCTTATTATGAATATTTCACACAAATGTCTGTAGAAAAAAATGATGAATAATTCAATTTTGGACAGACATGGATGTAAACAGCAACTGGATTAATTCTGAGAAGCTTTTGTTAAATCCTTTATGTTCTGATTGTGCAAAGTCAAAAGCTCTTTCATGTGAAGAACACCAACATTAAGTTTTGTCTCTTTCCATCTGTGCTTAGACGGCTGCAACATAACAAAGTGTGAAAAAAGTACGGGGCCTGAATACATTCTGAAAGTGCTGTAACTTAACAGCAAAATGTGTAAAGAAATGCTTACTTTATAAGGTTGAATTTGGAGCAATAAAATGAAAAAGTTTATATATCCTTCTTTAATGTCTTTAAGCTTTTTACAAACAGAATCCCAAACCCAAAATAATTCTGGAGGTAAATATCTTAAATGTTAAAGCATGTCAATTCACTGAGAGGAAGTTTTTAATGAAGCTGTCGTGAGTTGCAGCCATGATACGTCCCCTTTGGAGGTCCTTTATTGGCTGATTCAGAGCTTAAAAAAGTACATTTTATAGCCCTAGTTTGACGTCCCTGTAATCAGGCCTTTAAAATCACACTTAATTAAAGATAACTCAAACTGTGGCCTCTTCATTCAAAAGCTCATTGGCTCTTGGAAATGACTCAGACCTGATTGAATTAATGTAACCACAGCCCCCGGAAGGTTTAAATCGAGTTACTGTACATCCTGCACAAAGAATAAGAAGAGATTCTGCATTGTGGTGAAGAGCTACATCTACAGTTGAAGAACAACAACAAAAAAAAAACATGGCTGCAGCGTGAAGGCCGAATCATCTGTCAGAGATTTAAAACCTCTTAAGGGTCAGCAGATGTTGGCCTGTGGTCGTGCTTAAAACAGAGATTCTTGCAATCGTGGCTACTTTTTGTTTCGACATCGTTATTTCCAGTCATGACAACAGTTCGACTGCATGTATCCCACCCACGCTCTTTCAAAACTTTAACCACACAGGATCTTTACTTCACACCAACAAGCCCTAATCTTGACAGACCATTTTCAGCCTCATACCTTAACTTAATCATCTCAAGGCTGGTGCATTAACGTAATAAGTTTTATTCTAATGACAATTCTGTCCTCACGAACACCAAGAAAGTGGAGCTCATTACATCTGTCTTTGAATCACTGCGTTGGTTTCCTGTTTGTCAAAGGATCTTATTACATGTCCATAAAGCACTTAATGGTCTCGACCCTAAATGCATCTCTGATTTACTAGAGCGTAACTGAGAATCTTGAACAGGTTTATTGAGTTTTTTCAGGATCAAAACCGGCCGAGGTGAAGCAGATTTTTGTTTTTTTGACCCCCACCTGAGGAACGAGCTTCCTGGATACCTGAAGTCTGCTGGAACCGTCATCTTATTTAAATCAGGGCTTTAAAAACAATAGTTTACTGCAGCTTTTATTAATTATACATAACTTATTATTATTTTTTACTCGTTGCTTTTTGTTTTTATTGTTTTTTTAATGCCGTTTTAATGTTTTCTTAACGTCATGATATATATTTAATATATTGATTTGCCCCTGTAAAGCACATTTAATTGTCTAGTGTCTGAATGGTGCTCTTTAAATAAAATTTCCTGGCATTTCTAAACCATTATTTTTACATCAACAACAGAAAAGTTTTATTATGATATAGAGTTGCATGATGGCAACACTTATGTTAAGGTGCAAATTAATTTCTCATACATATATTTGCACCTTTCTTGATCATTTATAATTGCACTCTTTCCTACTGCTGCACAACAATTCCCCTCGGGATAAATGAAGCTCTATCTTCTCTATTATTTTCCATAATTATATAAATGAGGTAATTGACGACAGCAAATTAAAAAAAGGGTCAAATGTATGAATAACTGTGAAGATGCATCTGTTTCCCTTAACAATGAGTTTAAAGAATATTGGGGGACAATATAACAGCAATATCTGACAATTCAATGCAAACCAATACCTTCCTTTTAAGTTCATTTTGTCACAGTCTGTCTCTCACGTTCCCTAATGTCATGTTTCCACACAGCTGTTCCCACTTCCCTCACCTCCTCTGCAGTTACCTTCATCGCCTCACCTGCATCTCATTCCCTCATCAACCTCTCAGTTCAAATATAACGGCTCAGGTCCACTCATCCTCTGCCAGACCATCAGAGCCGTGAGCGCAGAACCTTTCCAGAACCTGACCCTTACCTCGACTCTGCCCTTTCACCTGGACCTGCATGCCTGTAAGCCTTTAAATCCACGTTTAACATAGAGCAGGGGCAGTTCAATGATTTCTTCACAGCATCTTATCAATGTTTTTTAAAAGTTTGTAGAAATGACGTTTGTTGTCGTTCATTGTTCCCAGGTGATGAATCCCAAGGCGCCACCAGCATTTCTGTAACACAGATGCACCAGTGTATATGTTTATTTTCTTTCTTCTAATTGCTTATAATTTCTACAACTGGTATCTTTTTCACTTTGAATGTATTGCACAGTGGTTTTTATCATTTGCTTGGTTTCCCAGAAGGAGCTGGAAAACGTTGCTGGAGAGAGGGACGTCTGGAATACCCTTCTTAGCCTGCTGACCCGGCCCTGGATAAATGGAAGAAGATGGATTGATGGATGGATGGACCTCTCCACTACTTGTTTTGATTATAAACCTATATATTTATTTCTATTTTCATTGTACTTCACAGTTGGTGGGTTATCTTACTATGTATAAAAATGTGGCACATGAATAAATACGGGTGAATAAAGTTCTGCCTCTTATTAATTCAATCTCATTTAGTAGCTGTTCTGGAGCTTTTGCTTGTATCACATGATTTTTTTTTTTTTTTTTTTTTTTTAGTTTAGAGTTATAAGCATTCATATTAGTTGTTTTTTTTTTTTCTGCGCACTTTTAAAGTTGAGAATGAAGCTTTTATTCTTGACATTGGAAACTAAAAATAATCTTGATACAGCTTAAAATATCTGACTGTTTTAACTCTAGCACCTCATAGGCTGTTATTATATTTTTGTGGATTACATCAGACTCTCTTTTTAATACCTCATTTTTAAATTCATTTATAAAAAGTAACTTGTGGACAATAAAAACACTAATCTCCATCTATTTCCTTTAGTCTTACTAATTCAATCTCATTTAGTTGTTTTGTGGAATTCCATAAGACTACCTGTGTTCTCAGTTTTTAAATAGATTTTTATTCATTTATAAAAAGTAACTATAAAAAGTTTAGAGTTATAAGCATTCATATTAGTTTTTTTGTTTTTTTCTGTGCACTTTTAAAGTTGAGAATGAATCTTTTATTCTTGAACTATCTGACTGTTTTAACTCTAGCACCTCATAGGCTGTTATTATATTATTATATTATCTCTTTAATGTTTTGTGGAATTCCATAAGACTACCTGTGTTCTTTTTAAATAGATTTTTTATTCAGTTTTTAAATAGATTTTTATTCATTTACAAGAAGTAACTATAAAAAGTTTAGAGTTATAAGCATTCATATTAGTTTGTAGATTTTTTTATTCATTTATAAAAAGTAACTTGTGAACAATAAAAACACTAATCTTGAGAATGAATCTTTTATTCTTGACATTGGAAACTAGAAATAATAAATAACTGTTTTAACTCTAGCACCTCATAGGCTGTTATTATATTATTATATTATCTCTTTAATGTTTTGTGGAATTCCATAAGACTACCTCAGTTTTTAAATAGATTTTTTTTTTTATTCATTTATAAAAAGTAACTTGTGGACAATAAAAACACTAATCTCCATCTATTTCCTTTAGTCTTATTAATTCAATCTCATTTAGTTGTTTTGTGGAATTCCATAAGACTACCTGTGTTCTCAATTTTTAAATAGATTTTTTTTTATTCATTTATAAAAAGTAACTTTTAAAGTTGAGAATGAATCTTTTATTCTTGACATTGGAAAAAAAATAATATTTGTACAGCTTAAAATATCTGACTGTTTTAACTCTAGCACCTCATAGGCTGTTATTATATTATCTCTTTAATGTTTTGTGGAATTCCATAAGACTACCTGTGTTCTCAGTTTTTAAATAGATTTTTTTATTAATTTATAAAAAGTAACTTGTGGACAATAAAAACACTAATCTCCATCTATTTCCTTTAGTCTTACTAATTCAATCTCATTTAGTTGTTTTGTGGAATTCCATAAGACTACCTGTGCTCTCAATTTTTAAATAGATTTTTTTTTTTTTTTCTTCTAAAAAAGTAGAATGAAGCTTTTATAACTAAAAGTAACACTGTTTTAACTCTAGCACATCTGTTATTATATTATTATATTATCTCTTTAATGAGAATGAATCTTTTTATTCTTTATAAAAAGAACTATCTGACTGTTTTAACTCTAAATATCTGACTAACCTAGCACCTAGGCTGTTATTATATTATTATATTATCTCTTTAATGTTTTGTGGAATTCCATAAGACTACCTCAGTTTTTAAATAGATTTTTTTATAAAAAGTAACTTGTGAACAATCTTTTTAATGTTTTGTGGAATTCCATAGATTTTTTTTTTAATTCATTTATAAAAAGTAACAATAAAAACACTAATCTCCATCTATGTCCTCTAAGCTGAATAATGAATAACACACTCAGCAGATCAATAGTAAAAACGACTCTCCCTCCTCCTCCTCCTCTTCTTCCTCCTCCTCCTCCTCCTCCTCCGCGCATGCGCAGCACCGCTCCGGGGTTTTTGCTGCTTCGGCCTGTTCCGCGGCCGCTCGGTCATTTTCGCCTCTTTGTTGTACTGATAGTGGATTTAACTCGGATCCGACCCCAGATACCCAGCGAACCGTGCTGATCCCGACCAGGTTAGTCTCCCCAGCAGACCCCGGTCCTCTCCTCCCCGGTGCAGCGGCTCTCCCTCCCCCGGTCCCTGCCTCCTCTCCTCCTCATTTCTCTCCTCGCATGTCTCTCTTTTCCTGCTCGGTGCTACCAGGGGCATGCTATGTATGTGTGTGTGTGTGTGTGTGTGTGTGTGTGTGTGTGTGTGTGTGTGTGCGTGTGAGCATGCATGAGTGTGTGTGTGCATGCACGGCGCCGGGCCCTGCAGAATGCATGCATGCAGGAGGGTGGAGGAGGGTGGAGGAGGGTTTCTAAAGGCGGAGAAACGTGCACCATAGGCGGCTGGAACTATAGCCGGGGATGCACACGGTTAGTCGGCCCCATGGAGGAGGAGGAGGTGGTGGTGGTGGAGGAGGAGGTGGAGGAGGTGGTGCCTGCTGCCTGCCTGTCTCGTCATGTCTTACAGACAAACACCAGATTCTTCTTCTTCTCTCTCATTCAATGTTCTTGAAAGAAGAAGAACATAGTCCACCATTAAGGCTCTTCCTCCTGCAGTCCAAAGTTCAGTGTGTGTGTGTGTGTGTGTGTGTGTGTGTGTGTGTGTGTGTGTGTGTGTGTGTCTACATGAGGTTTAGATTAAATCAAGACAAGAAAGTTGGTGCATTTTTTTCTTCTTCTTCTTCTTCTTCTTCTTCTTCTTCTTCTTCTTCTTCTTCTGGGGTTGCTGCAGAGAGGAGTCCTGTGTGACATTGTGGTGGTGGGTGGAGGCATGCATGCAGAGAGCAGCCAACAAGTCTGCAGTTTGTTTTTGAGGTGGAGGAGGTGGTGGTGATGGTGGTGGGTGCAGATATCACATGTTCACCTTCACACAGGACAGGAGCAGGGCTGCACATAATGGGGTTTCCTTAAACTTGAGGGGGGACTCTGCAAAAACCCAGTTTGGGGGGGTGATTCTCAGGTCAAAAGAAGGTGGAGGTGGAAGTGGTGGTGGTGGGTGGAGGCATGCATGCAGAGAGCAGCCAACAAGTCTGTGCAGTTTGTTTTTTAGGTGGAGGTGGAGGAGGTGGTGGTGGTGGTGGTGTTCACCTTCACACAGGACAGGAGCAGGGCTGCACATAATGGGGTTTCCTTAAACTTGAGGGGGGTGCAAAAACCCAGTTTGGGGGGTGATTCTCAGGTCAAAAGTGGCGGCTGTGGCGTAGTGGAGAGCAAGGTAGTTCTCCAATCAGAGGGTCGGTGGTTCGATACCCGGCTTTGGCAGTCGATGTGTCCTTGGGCAAGACACTTAACCCCAAGTTGCTCCTGAAGGCCATCGGTGTGGACTGGATGATGAATGTTAGTTAGAGTCTGATCACTGATCATCAGTGTGTGAATGGGTGAATGATATGTAATATACTACTGACTGTAAGTCGCTTTGGATAAAAGCGTCTGCTAAATGACTGTAATGTAATGTTAAAAAAGGAGGTGGAGGTGATGGTGGTGGGTGCAGATATCACATGTTCACCTTCACACAGGAGCAGGGCTGCACATAATGGGGTTTCCTTAAACTTGAGGGGGGACTCTGCAAAAACCCATTTGGTGGAGGTGGAGGTGGAAGTGTCTGAACTGGTCTGGATGTGGTTGTCTGCATGGTTTCAACCACATCTGCACAAATGACTCTTCTGCATGTAATCAGGTCACAGGCTTCACTGTCACACCTGATGTGTGTTTTCACGTCGTAGGAAACTTTCTCTGTGCAGCACGTGATGAGCGAATGAGGAATCTCTACGTGACATCCCGACTAGCTGTCACAAGGCTGGTGATCGAGTGGGAAACAATTTGTTTTCAGCTGTTGAACTTCTGATGGGTCAGAAGGAGGAGACTTAAAGAGGAGATTTTACTGCTTTATGTGGGAAAAACATTCATAAATAATCATTCAAAGCAAAGTATTTTCCTTTATTCAAACAACATGTTTGGAGCTTTTGTTAGTGATCATTAAAGTTTAATTTTCTCTGAGATTTGTTCTCATTCTGCTGCACAGACGTCCTTATTCTCTTTTTCATAGAATTTCTTGAAAATTCAGGTTGAACTATTCTTTCAACGCTTTTATTTCCTCACTAGAATTAAGAAAACAGATGTGTAGAACAGAGCAGATTCGATTAGTTGCACAGTTTTGCAGCGTTCCTTTCAATGAGTCTAAAACATCTTTGACTTCCTACCGTAGCGTAATTGTAGTGTCAGACGTCTAGACATCTTCTGATCCACAGATCATCACGCCGATGCTGCATTCACTTTAAAACCTCAGACCTTCACGCCGAGCAGACTCTTTTCAGTGCGAATCCACCGTGTCGGCGTTGAGCTCTCTGTATATATTGACAGAAAAGATACCCAAAGGCTTCTTCGTGCATGTTGATCTGGTAACTGAACCGCCACAACCTGACTTACGGGGTGGCTGTTATTTTAAAGCTCTCGACTCACATTTTACCTGCTCATTAATTATATCATTCGTGATATTGAAAGAGCACACGGTGTGCAAGTGTTGTCTCTGCTTTTGTGGGCTTTAATCGCCTCAAATCCTTTAACACGCTGCTGCTAAACGGCGTCAGGAACGCTGGTGTTTTTCTCTGATGCTGTTATACCACCAGAGAGGAAAGAGATCCAGCGTAACTCTGGATGGGGCTTTCACTCACTCTTGATTTCCTATAGAGCGTCAACCAGAGGTTAAAGGATGCCCGTCCTCTAATATAAAACCAAAAAGACTTGGCCTTTTGCGGCCGTGAGCAGGACCTCGCTGCCCTGAACGTGACCCGGCCTGCGCTCAACAGATACAATACGATACATCTGTTGTATAAGGCGGAACGTACCGGCCGAGCTTTAACTTTCCTGTCAGGTTTCTGCTTACCTTGCAGGGGGAAACCCCCCCAAATGACCCGCGGCTTGTCCTGACAGCTGACCTCTGACCTGAAATTGAATGGCATCTAATGAGCTTAAAGCTACAGCAGGAATTCTACTGCAAAAGGAGTGCAAATGAACAAAAAAAGGGACATTTATTTTGACCAGTTGACATGCGCCCACGCTCCGTTTAAAGATTGTTAATGGTCCCATCGGGGCAGTCAGATAAAACTGCCTCCCCTCCAGGACTGTCAAGCAGGATATCTCCTCTTTAGGGCTGCTTGATAATGAAAAAATGGTGATTTTTTCATTTTAAACTCCAGAACATGCAGTTGTCTTTTTTTCCTTTGGCAGGAAATTTTCCCAGGCAGCTTTTTTAAATCAGCTACTTAGCAAATGTGCAGAATCTCTCTCTGTCTCCTACAAACCAGGCTGCAGTTTAAATCCTCAGCGCCGGTCTCACTTTCTCCTCAAACATTTCATTTTTAAGGAGAACTGAGAAATGTAGAAAACGTAGAAAGTAGATATACAGTACGTTGTGAATCCAAAAGGATTTTTGGACAGTCTAAAATGCTTGATATACTGTTTAGATTCTAGTAGAACTTATTGATCTCTAGTAACGTTTGGTTATCTATGCTTGATGAGACCAAACAGAAATATTCGTCTCTGGAAAACCCATTTAGGCTGCAGATTCCGACAAAAACATGTGGGGTTTATTATCAAATGTCAAAATGCTGCAGAACAGTTTATGATTCTGTAACTGAATCACTCATGTAAAGTTATCACAGATACAGTCATCGTATCCTCCGGCAGTGTGACATTTTGTCGGACCAGAAGTTGAGCAGCAGTCAAGCAGCACTGTCGTTGGTCTGAACGCACCGCTGATTTAAACCAGCAAAGTTTATCAGTTTATTCCAAACTGAGAGATCGTTTAGATCAGATGTATTCACACAAAGTTAATCTGAATAAATAAATACATTTCTCGCATCAAGTTCATTTTAGTTTGACGCACATTTGCAGCGTTCACCTGCAGCAAGTTATCTTATTAGCGCTGATGTTTGAAGGGACAGTGAGTCCACAATGACCAATCAACTGCCAGTCAGCAAGCATGCACGTTCAGAGCACTTTTTCCCACCTTTTTTAATAACTCTCTATTGAAAGGATGAACAATCCCGAGCACAAAACGCCACAGGAATAAATAGCACAGTAAAGAGGCTTGGAGTGCTATTCTGGCTGAATTGTGTTAGCGGTTAGCTCGTAAGATATAGTAGTTCGCCTACTAGACGTGCGAGTTGTCGCAACGTCTCCAAGTTTCTAAAACCGCATACTTGGTGAAGACGGCTGGGCTGCTTCCTGATGTGATAAGGCGCAGATCTACGTCACGGCTGTTTCCATCAGGGCTTCCCCTTTTAGTCAATTATTCGACTAATGGGACATTTTGGACTATGACTCGTTTTTTATTCTTTTTTTAATGCTGAATGACTTATTTCCACAATGAGCACAACTCTGGGAAAGATTTGAGAGATGCCTTTTGTGTGAATCTTTGAGGAGAAACTCAGTTTTACGGATCTGTCGATTCAATCAACTTATCGATTAGTCGACAAAATTGTATGATTTGTCGATGTTGATCAATTCTTTGTCGACGATCAAGGACAGTTCTAATTGAAAAAAGTAATGCCTGTATCCTCACAATGATTCACATCCACTCCACAACTTAAAGGGTTCTTCTGTGGCCCATGCTGCACTCTTCCATCAGATTTGATTAAAATCATGTAAGTAGTTTTCCCGTAATCCTGCTTACAAACAGACCAAAGAAATTAAAAAACAAACTGCAAACATAACCTCCTAACTGAGGTAAAAGAAAGCAGAATTTACAGAGTGCGACTCCACATGTTTTCATTCTCTTGAAAAAAGGGAACAATACCACTCTTCACTTGCCAAGGGATGCAACCTGAAGCTGCATCAAGAACACAAGTCAAGAAAACTCTGATTCCAAAAGTGATGATTCATTTTTCAGAGTTACTATTTAAACTACAGGATATAGAAATCCCACACTGAAGAAAATTATAAAATCGATGCTTTTTTGGCAGCAGGATGACAAATTCTACTTGGTAGGTGGTGCACATAGAATTATAAGAAGCAGGATTTAAGACCAGAGACCACAAGAGTACACATTAAATCAGTGAAAACGACAAGAATACACATTAAATCAGCGCAGAATGATAAGAATACACATTAAATCAGTGAAAACGACAAGAATACACATTAAATCAGCGCAGAATGATAAGAATACACATTAAATCAGGGCAGAACAACAAGAATACACATTAAATCAGCGCAGAACGACAATAATACACATTAAATCAGGGCAGAATGATATCTTCGGGTCAGATGGGGCCATCCTGACTCCTCAGTCTCTCCAGATGAGATTCACAGCCTTGATCGTGCTCTCACCGATCATATCTGTTTTATGTCAACATCTTGAGAAACCGCTCGTCAACAGGTTTGTGAGGATTTAAACGGTCTGACTGGCTTTAATGTTGACGTTTAAAACACCAGCTGACAGACACTTAGACATCATTAAACAGTCAATGTTTCAGAGGCTACGGTCTCCTTTTTATCTAGAGGCTTTTTTTTCTTAATTCAGGGAGAACAAGGGTTTTTCTTAAACGTCAGATTCACTCTCTGTGATCTGTGGTGCTTTTTTGGAGCCGGTTCATTGTTTAGTGCAGTGACGGGCTGATAAACAGGAACTGGGCTCGGTTTTCCAGACAGTCTACATTGATTTTTATGGATGCTGAAAGCTGCTCTGGAAGGGTTTCTCTTTGGGCTTTCAGGTGATGTACCCTTCACCCTGGCAGCCATACTGGAGGTTTTCTAAAATTCTAACATGTCTATCTCAACAGTACAAGTTACGCATGTTGATTATCTCTACTAGTTTGGACTGGTTATTGATAATTCCAGTGTGATCCTCCATTTGATGTATTGGTTTGTTATGTATGAAGCTTGTTTTGGAAGCTAAAAACAAGTCCAGCTGCTTGTTCATGTTACTTTTTGAGAAGTTGGTAGATATTTTCTTGCCTTTAACCAAAAATCAAATAGGATGCTGCTGATTGCATTAAATGTGTTTACAACAGTGTTTTTCTGTCATATTTCTCCTTCTTCTCATAGTCCAGTTTTCTTTGTATTTGCCCACAGCTTGTTCTTCACCAGCACCAGCTCTGAGTGCGGGGCAGTTTGTGTTTTAAAGGCCAAATTGTGGAAATATATCACTTATTATTGCGGCCATTTATGCCTCAACATCTCTTTATGCCTCCAGGGGGAAAAACTTGTTTTTCCAAAGCTTGAAACTGAGTTTTCTTTGTTCTGTGTCCGTAGCCTTTTCTGCCTTCTTAGTGCGGATATTAATACAAGACTAATGTGCATTCAAAGGTATTTATTTTAACACCAATAACTAGAGTCCCGTCGCTCACTCAGCTTTCAGTTGAATGATTCACAGGAAACTTAACAAATTATTGGTGTTGTGGAAAGAGAGTGTCTTCTAACTGGCAGGAAGTGAGGCGTACATGATTCATAAAAATGGAATTTGAGATTTGTTAGGAGATGTTTTATCAGCACGCCACCTCCACTGCTGTTTGACAACAATTACACAATCTCGCCTGCTCTCCTGCAGTATTCTGGGCATGAGAGGCTCTAATGGAAGAAGCAAACAGACAATTTCACAGGTCAGCTTTTATTTAGCGGCCTGTCAGCTGTTTGATAAAGAACCTGGTCAAGGATCAGCGAAAGGTCTTTGCTTTTCCCACAAACTTCTCCCGAAAATCTGTAAGACTGCGACGCACAAGTGACAAAACTGTTTAGCATGTTCGTCAGGTTTAACGAGCCCAGAAAGCCTTTTGTAAATGAACGTTGGTGGGCCGAAAGAGGAATTAATTACTCGCTTGCCTCGTGCTTGTACAGTAAATGAGTAATAACTGTCATCTCTTGGTCTGTGTGTGTGTGTGCGCGTGTGTGTGCGTGTGTGTGTGCGTGTGTGTGTGTGTGTGTGTGTGTGTGTGACTCTTCGCCTGCGGCCTCAGAGCCCACAGTTTGTGGTTTAAAAACTGGAAAAGCAAGACTGAGCTACACAGCTGCTAAAGCCTGTTCACAAACAAAACCCCCACGTGACGGCTCATTGCATCCTCCGTGTTGCAGCAAGTCCTCGGTGCACTTGAATGTGTTCACTCTGAGAGACGGAGATGGGAAAATATTGTCATTTGTTTAGTTTAAAATGTAATAGTTTGGTTGGCAAACGTTTCTTACACAACGGATAAGGGTTTATTAGTACAGCAGTTATTCAGAGAGGGGGTTTGTTGTGGATAATTGATTAATAGATTACTGTATCAATCAGAAAAATGAGCTGGAGATCAATCATCATTTAAGTAATTTGTCAAATAGGCTATGAAAGAATAGCAAACATTTGCTGGTTTTCCACTTCTGAAAAAATGTGTTTATTTGTCATGTGTTGTTGTTTCTCTCCTTTTTTATATAGTTGTGTGTTTAAATAGATTGTATTAGGGACAAAAGAAGCAAATTGAAGACCTCATTTGGGTTTCAGGAAATTGTGATTACCTCCTTTTTTGTGTTTTATGACATTTAATAGACTAAATTAATAATTAGCTGATCATAACAACTACAAACAGATGAAATCAATGGTGAAATCAAATAGGTCTTGTCTATGTCCTCTCCCTCTTGCCACTGGGACCATTTAAAGTGACCTCCAATGACCCCTCCCGGCAGAGTGGATCTCACTGTATAGGGTGATGGTGTACGGGAACATTCCCCTCCCCCGAGTCCTCTCTGGCCCCTCGGGGTCTCTGGTGTCGTTATCATGGAGGTCAGCAGGTCAAGAGCCTCAGAAGAGTTCTACTCTGACCTGAGGATCTTTCTCTAAACAGTGATTTTGCATCAGTGACAGGTGTAAGCCTGAAGTGACTGGTAGTGAGTCAGTTAGAGTTTTTAGAAATGGATGAAATATGTCAATATGTGACTAAACTATTAGGACCAGTAATAATCCGCAGTTTTTTCATATTTCAGTTAGTGAAAGCTTTCCTCGTTTGAACACCTGGTTTATTTTCATCTGTTGCACAGGAAGTAAGTTTGTTTTTGGGTGTTGCCAGTTTGTTTTAAATAAATAGAAGAAGTGTGCAACAAGAGGAGTGAAAGCCACAATGTGTGAACAGATACAAAGAGAAATGTCATCTACAGAAACTCACACATACTCAGATATCTGAGAAAAGGTTAAAGTACAATCAAATTAGTCTTTTTAATTTATTTTGTTCATTGTCAGATTTGACTGGAAATCTGTTGCATTGCTTCACTGCACAAAAAACAATTTGTTTAGTCAGTACCAGTTGTAATGGAAAGATTTATCCCAGTTATTTGTATGTTCTGTTAATAAAGCTATTAGTCATTATTGGCTGTATTTTGGATCCACTGGCTTGGACAAATGGCTGCTTTTTGTAATCAAATATTAATGATGGTAGATTAAATTTAATTGCGTTTTGGCTAAACAAGTTATTTGAGAATGTCCCTTTTGAAGATTATAATCAGCATTTTTCAGTATTTTATTTAAATTTGTAGGAAAAAAAAAGACAAATCAAGTAAATCATCACATCATTAGATAGTGAAAGTCATTGTTCTTACTGCGTAGCTGTCGCCAGATACCGTCCTTGCTGTTGTAAATACAATAGCGCAACACAAAGAAAAAGGAAATGAAGGGCAGCATCCTTATTACAACAGGAAGTAGTATGAAATACATAAAATACAGCATGTCGAGGCTTTATCTTTTATAGTTTTGATAGGTTGTCCTGCAACAATGAGCCAGATTTGAAACATTATCCAACCGATAAAACCCAGCCCAACGTTGCCAACTGTTTCCCCAAAAATTATTATTATTATTATTAAATATATTTGTTTGGTTTTGTTCGCAGCCAATCACCATTAGCATTTTTAATTTATTGTTTAGTTTCAAACACGCAGTCACAGCGTCCATTTACGTCATGAGTATTGAATGACCTAACGTTACTCTTTTGGTATCAGTATTTCCCTTTAAGTGTCCTGATATCATCATTTTGTAAATGATACCCATCCCTAGAAAATAGACATTGAACATGGCTATTGTTAGCACTCGCAGCTGTCAAGCTAGCAGGTCTATTACAGTACTGCGACAGCCACGGATAGCATTTTTTTTTGTCAGAGCATTTCATTTATTGATTACTCTCAGAATGTAATGAGAATTTCAACAAATATTACAAGAGTTTCTAAAAATACAAAAGCTACTGATTCAACTTTTTTTACATAACTGTTGCTTTGAATGCCTTCTCTGGCTGAGAAAAACCAAGACGAGCACCAGCCACCTCTCTGATCTGCTGCTGTTCATGTCGCTTTAAGCAAAGCACCAAACTCCCCGGCTTCACACCGGCAGAGCTGATAAGTTGCGAGATGTAGGTGGCTGTGGTTCGACTGGGTGTAACTATAAAGCCGGGCGGTGTTGAAATAAAAACACATGCTCAGCAAACCCTCCCTGGGCAAATAAAGGCTTTAAATGGTGCATCACTGAGGCATTGTCGGGATAAGTGGCAGGCGGAGGACTCTGTCAACACTGACTTTGTTAAAGAAGTGACATTCCTGACAGGTGGGATAAGTTGGGGGAATTTTGACACTGAACTGACATGTGGTCAGTGATTCTAAAACTTAATACTTCAACACTGAAACTATTTCACTCTCACCAGAGCCCAACATGGAAGCTAATGAGGGGGAAAATGTACATCAGAATTAAATCACAGCCTGAAGCAAATGTCATTTAATTTACATGTGATGGAGAAGAGAATGCAGTCGTAAAAAAAAATCACACTTGGTATTACAGTTTAATGCTTCAATCTATGACAAATTATGATATTATTCAGCATTAAGTCACAAAGTTATTACCTTTTATAAACTATATCTAAATGCTTGTTTCAGCCCTAATCATGCTTTTATACAGATTTATTTTGAGCGCCGAGCCTCAGGACGCTGTCACAGAGAGAGAACATCGTGTAAAAATCAAACTTGGCTCATTTAAGAGTGTTTGTGAGGCTGTGATAAATGAACCCAGCAGTTTAGAGGCAACGTGCTAACACTCTATGGGTAGATGCAGCCGCTGTCTTTATAACAGAATCTTCATTTGTTGCGTGTTCAGATGTAATTGCTCAAAAGTGATCCTGAAGTTGTGCAAATACATTTATAGTCGAGGTCCATGTCCAGCTGGTGATAATCACATTTCATTCTTGTGTTTGACTTGCAGTGTAGCAGTGAGATTCTTCCTCACATACCAGCACCTGATTGGACTTTTTGTCTCTACTTTTTGAGCCGAGACCAGCAGCTCTAGATCTGGTTCTGTCGGTTGGTCATTTAAAGAAATGTCTCCACTCTTTGGCGGCAATAGTTTTCATCTCGGAGGCTGAAATGTGGCATGGCGTTTGGGGCGATAAGTCATTTAATAACTTAATATATATATCACGATATAGAATGTTCTTTTGGTAATTCAATAAATATGAAATATATGAAATAAGCCAGGCTGGTTTTCGTCTAGCATTCGCTATGAAAAATAATGTTCCATAATTCCTAGATAGGCCAGGTAATCTTTTCCTTGTGTACTTAATCATGAATGAGGAAGTATAAAGACCAACCAAAAGCGATCTTTTAGCCAGGAGCCACGCTGTCGTTGTTCATTTATTCTTCAGGTAACTTGCGTATTCAGTAACGGCACTTCCGTGGTTATTTTTAACCCGAACAACAATCTTTTCCTAAACCTAAAAAAGTTTTTTTTTCCCTGGGAAATCAGAAGTTAATTTTGAAAAGACTGTAAGCATGTCACGTGCATACATTGACACACTGGCTCTCGTAGGAAAACACATGTAAAATATGCTTTATTAACATGTATGCACACAAATACAGATGGAGAATAGTTTTATGGAACTACACTGCGGTATTCCCATGAGCAGAATTCTTATCATTTCAGATTTTCTGAAAAAATTGAGTTAGTATGCTCTTGTTGGTATCAGTTTAACGGAAATGAAGTATCAAGAAATCCATTGATACTTTCCCAACATTGTCATGTGCTGCTCTGATTAATTGCTAACAGCAGACGTTCAATGTGATTGATCCGACAACCAGCTGCTGTGCTGAACAATAACCTGACTCATTTGTTATTCGATTTTGATTTGCAATATAGTGCAACTGATTGTTCTCCCCAAACCTTGACAAGCCTAACACCGCTTTATTAATATGACAAGATATTTCCTTTGACATTGGCAATGAAGGGCGTTAGAAATAAAAGTACATCACTTTAATGTAATGCAGCCTTTAAAACCAGGAAAAGACAACACCAATATTACAAAATCCAAAATATAGCACAATATCTAGTCTCACATCAAAACATTGATATATTAAATGATATATTGCCAGGGGCGTTTCTAGAACATAAAAGAGACCATTTGGTTTTGATGAATTACCAGCCACCGCCAAAATAAAGCACCATTTGGTCGCCTGCTGGTGGTCCCCAGGATGATTATCCCGGATAGAGAAGAGCTGCTTTGCATCTTGACAACACGTAGCAAAGATTACTCTGTTGCTCCCAAAGCCTGGTTTACTGCTGTGACTTGAAAAAAGAAAGAATCTGAGTATTTGACTTTTTGTTTAGGAGACAACAGACACATTCAGTCCTCTGACTGTCTAGAGGTTGCAGACGTAGTTGACTCGGGTTCATTTATGATTTTCAAGCAGCTTTTTAGTTACCGCTATCAACCCATCTGCTACGCTGAGATAAACACTGAACTGTAACACAGGCATTTCAGAATAAGTCTGCCACACTGCATCTTAATACTTTAAAATACAATGTAATCTGACTGCCTTAATATCTGTGATGTTGAGTGTTCTGTACATTACACAGCCTTGCATTTTGGGAAAAAAAACTCTGGTTTTCTTGACAGCTTCATTCAGATTTGTGACAGTTGAAGAACACCATGCTGACACAGAATTTCTATGAATACAATCATTTTCAGCTTTGCTTGTTATCTCCCTGTTTTCCTTCACTCTGGACTGCTGCGCCCAGAGCTGATGTGCTGCTCATTTCATTTATTTAACAACTTAATTCAAAATCTTCTCTTTGTTGGTATCAGTACTGCCTGTCGGATTGCATTGAAAAGCCAAAATGAGTCGATGGCATCGGTCCCAAACCTCTGGACCAAAGGGCAGCTATGTTCAGAAGAGGTCATCAGTGTTTGCAGTGAGGAAAGGCTGTAGGTGGAGTAGGTGTTGTTGTTAAGGGGCCCTGCTGTTGAGCTGTGAACTCGTTGAATACCTAACATGAGGGACCAGACCTTCACTTGTAGAAAAAGATCCTCAATCTTCCTGATCAGAAGAAAAAAATATTTTCAATCTGTATGGTGAAGCCATTGCTGAAGGGCCTTAAACCTGCATTTTTTCTAATGTCACTCACAGGACGACTCCTTTAAAAAAGAAGTCTGGTTGTATAGAAGTCTATGAGAAAATGACTCTTCTCTCTTGATTTATTCCCTCAGTAAACATTGTAAACACGAGTTTATGGTCTCAATCTCTAGTTTCAAGTTGTACAACTTTCCCAAGAAAACAACAACCCCATCCCTGAGGATATGATGCACTTATGTTTCCATTAGCAACACCCATTTGTTTGGAATATGCTGAAAAAAAGTAATGTGCAGAGTTGCAAACTATCAGAAATGTAAGGTTAATATCGTGCTAATCATAGATTAATTGACAGGTGATATCTTTTTGAAGGGTGAATCAAAACAAAGGGTTGCTTAGACAAGCTGTTAAATGCTTTTATAACGATATATCAAATGACAATATAGATTACTTACAATGTGAAAGGGGTCACTCGTAGTGATGAATCTACAGAGAATTGTCACATGAATATTCAGCTCCTCCATGGCTTTACGGAGCTCTGCAGTGAGTTTCAGCTCTTTGTTTAGCAAACTCTACTGTTTATGTTCAGTCTTAATGCCCTTATCGTCTTTTCTTTGTGTGTTTTTCATGGAAAAGCTGCAAAAAGTCACTGCACACTACCTGCTCAGACTGGTGAACATAGTGGAGCTTTTGGCAGCTAAAGAGACAGATATTATCTGCTTTGCAGGAGAAATGTCTGGCAGGATTGAAAATGAATTGTGAAATCTAGTCTTTTGAATAGACCCATATAAGAAAAGGTAATTATCAGGACTCAATGTATTTCTTCTTTAGCAGATGGGGATAGAGAGAAGGGCACAACATGTTTCCCCTGATTTCTTCAGAGCCTCATTTGAATCTGGTCTCTTTTGTCTTCCTTCCTGCTGCCGGTGTGGCCGATGTGTCCTGAGCCTCTGGGTGTTAGGACTGTTTACTCTTTGATATCTCCTCCTTATGTTAAGGCTGCGTTCGTGTCTTTGTCTGTCTGCACAGTAGGACCACCGCATGCTCCACATCAGCATATTCAGTGTTCGGTAACTTAAAGGATAACAAGCCCATTTGGTGATGCTAAAAGCAGATGCCATTTAGTGGAAACATACAGTATAGCTAATGCGTTTTCATACCAGTGGCTCCGTTGGGAATGCTAAACCCTGTTAGCGTATGGAGCTAGTATCAGAAAGAAATCCTGTAATCTTACCAACCTCTAGGATCAGTTTCACTCATCCCATCTGAGCTACAAATATCTAAAACCTGTTTTTCTTGATGAACTCTACTCCTGGTCCACAGGTTGTTTTGTCTTTTCCACACAGTTTGGTTTCATCTTAAGTCTCACATAGATTTGTTGGTGGACAATCTTGGATTTTGCAAACAGTGAATGGAAGGGACCATATTTGGACTGCGGAGAAGTGACGTAAATGCTCTGTATATGGCTCCGGTAGCAACCTGTCAATCACAAGGCATCAGTTTTTGAATCTTTGGGTCGCCATCTTGGATTTTGGACTATGAAATCTTGTTTTTTTGCAATCAGAGAAAGAAAATGACCATATTTGGAAGCTTAAGAGTGACGTGGTAGCAACCTGTCAATCACAAGGTAGCCCCGCCCTAAAGCCTACCCTGCTTTATGGTCTGTTTGACTCTAAATGGAGCATCATTTACTAAATGAACATCATGCTGTATTGAAGAAGACTTGAAACTAGAGATTGAGACCATAAACTCATGTTTACAATGTTTACTGAGGGAATAAATCAAGAGAGAAGTAGAGTCATTTTCTCATAGACTTCTATACAACCAGAGGAGTCGCCCCCTGATGGCCATGAGAAAGAATGCAGGTATAAGGCTCTTTAGCATTGACTACACTTTTCAGACCTGGATGTTTCTTCCTGGTTTCATCCTACTTCCAGCTGCACCATAAGCTGGTTTAACAGAGATAAGCACGCTGACTTTGCTTTAAACGGGTGGTTTTTTTGACGGTCTAATCTTTTGCTGTATTGAATTTGTGGAAAAAACACTTAATGCGTGTAAGTAAACAGGATCTCGTCCTTCTGCATAGTCATTGTTTTGCTTGCTCCACTCTCATCAGAGGCCATCGGGTCCTGAGATCAATAACAGGATCATTTTGGCCTTCGTGGATAGTTACTCAAGCAGAATTGTTGGAAACAGATGCGTCAATGCTATGACCTCGGATAAGTAACATGAACACACAGGTTACGTTGGTGATAACTGAAAGTCTTGAGTCATGAAATGTTGGTCAAAATGAGTCAATGCACGTTATCTAACCGGGTTTCACAACTCTGCTCCTGACCTGAGTTTCATGGAGTTATTTCTGTTCAAAAAGTGGCTTAACTTTGATGTGAAAAGGACCAGTTAGGAATTAGTTAATTTTACCAAAGTAAGTAGGGGTGTGAATCCTTCGGTATCTCAAGATTTGATTTCAATTAAAGGTTTAAATTGAATTCAGGATCTACTCCAGTCCGTTGTGCGCTTAAACTGGCAGTTTGGCAAATGATGGCATGAAGGCAAGTAAAGATTATGGAGTTTTTATATTTGAAAAATCAACTTATTGCAATGTTAACACACAAGGGCAAAAAGTCACTTTTTATTAATAGTAATAAATAATAATACAATAGTCTAATGATTTCTTTAAGTCAATTGGACTTAAAAAATAACAAGTCAAGTTATACCAAAAAATGAAAATGCTGCCTGTTTGCATAAATACAATTGGTAGGCTTAGTCTAGATGCCTTTTTCAGATGAACATGGCAATTTCCAAAATAAATATGTACACACCATAACTCTTATTTTGTGTGATTTGTAAAAAACAAAGAAAAAATAAATTACACAGTAACGCTTGACACTACTTTGACTCGGTGTGTCGGATTGCTGTAGCAATATCTAGGTTCTTTTGTAGGATAATTTGTTTTTAAAAGTAGTTTTTTTGGAGGTTGTGAAATGATTCAGAGTCTTAGAAGATATGAGTCTGGATTGTTAGAGAAAAGTCCAAATTTGCTCAGTTCAAAATTAGGTAGAGATGAGATCTGGCAAACAAATCCAACACAGGGCAAGTAAGAGGTAATCAAACTAAAGGCTGGAACGTCTTAATGCAGACTAGACTGACTGCCAACAGAGTGGAGATGAGCTGGTTTATATACTGAAGGACTAATCAGGGAAATGGGCAGCAGGTGAGTGTGTGTGGGCGGAGAAAGGAGTTTCTGCAGGAGGGAGTGGCTGGATGTGTAATGACGGGGAGAGGTAGTCTAAACACAGAGCAGGTTAGTGATGAGGAGCCGGCTGCTGAAAGTTGATCACCAGTAGAACACCTTCAGTTGCAAAACCTTCTCTTAAGGTGAGCAGGTAAAGAAAAAAAAGCTCCACTCTTGACATCCGTTCGGCTCTCGGCTCCAGTCTACGTTCATATGGTGCAAGTTATGCGTATGAACTACATTCACAGATCTTGTGTGAACTGTTTATCTCAGCTTTACTGGTGTATGATTGTTCAAGAATGGTTGATTATTATTTATATCATTTTGTCTCTAAAATGTCAGAAAAACACTCATCAAGACTTCCCAGATTCGAAGGGGATGTATTAGAATCGCAGGTCTTGTTTAATACCCAGATGTATTTTTCCTTTACTAACATAGAACAAAGAAAAGCTGCAAATCCTCTACTCTAGTCCTTAAACTAAAAGTACAAAAAGCACCTGTTCCAAGTGTTGTCTAATCATAGACTGTATTCAAGAAGTGGACTTAGTCGTTGTGACGTCACCCATTGGTTTGTGGTCTGATGTTATGAAGCCTTGAGTTGGGCGATTATGCCGACACCATCTTGGATTACATCTGTCGCCATGTTGTTTTTTTCGCAACCAATGAACGGAAGTTCCCATATTTGGAATGCGGAGGAGTGATGTAGAGACGGCGTATATGGCTCTGACAGCAACGGCAACCTGTCAATCACAGTAAGCCCCGCCCTAAAGCATCCCCTGCTTTATGGTCTGTTTGACTCTAAATGGAGCATCATTTACTAAATGAACATCATGCTGTATTGAAGAAGACTTGAAACTAGAGATTGAGACCATAAACTCATGTTTACAATGTTTACTGAGGGAATAAATCAAGAGAGAAGTAGAGTCATTTTCTCATAGACTTCTATACAACCAGAGGAGTCGCCCCCTGATGGACACTAGAGAGAATGCAAGTTTTATGAAACTTCCGCATTGGCAATGGCAGAACCGGAGATTGCCGCCTGTTTCTAACATCAACCTTCTAAACTGTATGTGTGAGCTCCGTGTTATACAACCTGCAACTAACCTGTTCCAGGATAAAGAAGAAACGCTTTGTCTTATAGTTGCCACCTGCATGTAGCAAGGAGTTTCAGTTTTAGGGTTCTGTTCTCTCCGTGTTTTGTGTCAGACCTTTGAGGAGTTTTACACGTGAACTTCACCAACTTCACTCCTGGCCTTCACCAGCTAAACTCAAAAGCTCAATTATTCAAGTGTTGCTGCTTCTTGGCAGCGCGTTGGGCCTCCTGGCCTGCTGCAGTCTGCTTCTCTTTGGATGGCGTCTATTGTCTGCATGCCCCTCCTCCTCCTCCAGGCACCCGATCCTGGCTGGAGGATCGAGGGCCATCAAACAGAATTAAGAGGAGACAATGAGTGTGTGTGTGTGTGTGTGTGTGTGTGACGGGCCGGCGGATGTGTGAATGCTTACAGTTCAGTTTTTCTTTTTACTGTGTGTGTGTGTGTGTGTGTGTGTGGGACCCAGGTGTGTGTGTGTGTGTGTTTTGAAGTGAAGCCAAAGTTCCCGCCACAAGAAGAGGCCTCTCCTCCTCCGTCCACGGATGCCGGCCTTCAGTGTCCGTCGCTCCAGCTGGCAGCCAATTTATACCGAGGCCAAACACTCCAATCCCCACAGGCGGGCCAACAGGGGCTCTTTGTAATGCCAGAGTGTGTGTGTGTGTGTGTGTGTGTGTGTGTGTGTGTGTGTGTGTGTGTGTGTGTGTGTGTGAGTGTGAGTGTGTGTGTGTGTGTGTGTGTGTGTTTACTTATCAGCTACTGAGACAGTTGCTCAGCTCATGATTGACTGGCAAATGTTGTTAATCTGCAGACTTAGCTGTTTCCAGAGGACGTGTATCAGTGTTTCTGCGTCGGTTGAGTCTTGACTTACATTTTTACTAGCGGCTCAGAGTCGTTGGCGTCGGCCACCCGGAAGCAGTCGAGCTTCGACAAACTGTGGATTCTGATATCAGAACTTAAATACGTAAACAAAACTACAAGAGAGCGTGAAATTGTTCAGATCAAAAATAAAATGATATGGCATGTAGTAGAGACGTGAGAAGTGAGGCGTAAAAACTTGGGTTGGTGTGAGGGAAAGAGGTGAAAGGTCATGTGTGCAGTGCCGGTGATATTTTTTATATATTTGCTCTGTTTTTGTTGTTTCTCTTCTATATCACCTGTGGCCCATCGGCATTATTTTTACCCGTTTGTTGAAATATTCCTTTCTTTTTTAACCTGTTACATGCACATCCATTGCAGTACTCTTGAGGTTTACCGTCATTCCTCTCAGATGATTCATCAATGTGTATTTAGCTACATGGTCCACAAGCTTATGCAAGCTTAAGACGGATCCATTTGTTGTCTGATTTGCTGATGTTATTACTGGCAGTAATTGTGCTTGAATACCAATATCATATCTGAAGGGTTGTCTACTACTGGTCCAAAAGTGATGCAAACTGTAGTCTGCAACTTTTTCCTGTAGTCAGCAGGATTTTTGCTGTCTATCAAAATCTTTGCACGCAGCTTTAATCGCAAACATTAAAGAAAGTTGGCAACAACAAAAAAACAAAAGCCAATGCTGATGAATCTCATGCTGTCTCTGCCAACCTCTAACACAATAGTATGAAGCTCCTATTTCATCCTGAAAGCTGATACAATACTCAAAGTTGGGTGTTGGTTTCCTGATCTGCAAGATTCTCGAGATTAATTTAATGGTTTAGGTTGTTTCTTTGTGTCCTTGTGAATGAAATAGCTTCTTCGTCATAGAGCTGTTGATATTTTAATAATCAATTGATAAGTTTGTAATTTAAAAACATTTAAATTGATAGCACACAATGTGTAACTATGAGGTATAAGATAGTGCTTGGCAGACTCTAATTACGGGCTGTGAAATGAGATGTGATATAATCAGTTTGCACTTCTTATGGATCATATAGGTCAGCTGACCTCTCACCCTTCTGAGAGGCAGCTACACTTTATATCACGGCACCAAAAAATGAAATCAACCCTCAAAACGTTTCACATTCAAGGCATTTAGCTGATCCTCTTATCTTGAGTGACTGGTGCAACAATTTTCCATTCAGCAGCATTACAAGTAACCATTATTATCACGGAGTAGATCGGAGCCACAGCTCCACCATTTCAACGTGACCTCAGAATAATCAGGAAAAAGGAACCAATTTAAATTCAAGTGGATTTCAAAAAATGTATTTTGACACAAGTTATGTCAGGGCTAACTAATTGTAGTGGATTGCTCCAATTGTTTGACAGTATAGTTCCACACAAAAGCACCAATAATATCAGTAATCTTTTTCAGACTATTGTGGAGGAATTCTCGTATTTGTAGAAACATTTCTCTGCTTAAAAATCTTTGTGATTGTTTGGATTTCCTTCTAAAGTTGTTTCTCCTTAATGAGCCAAAGCAGCCGGAGGACAAGAGTCTCTGGTAAATATTATCCACGTGCATTTATTGACCAAAGACTGTAGGAAAAACACGCACATAGCGTCTGTGGTTATCTAAAGCTTGGGTTTGCAGATTTCTGTTTAAAGGGTTAAAGTACAGCCCTCCTCCTGCCCCTTCCACCAGACAAGCACCAGCATATGCATGTGCACGCTGCAACTTGAGGCCAATGCAATCGTGAAGTGTTCTTCATCTCTGATAAGTTTCGCCGATCTTGACGCTTTGTATTGTGTTTACTGTCAGACTATCTTTGAGACTCTGTTTTTGCAAGTCTGTCTTTCTTTCTTTTTTTATGCTTTGTAGGCCAATGCTGGAATAGCAAATCTTTCTGCAGGGTTTTTCAGCTGTTTAATCTGGTTTTGACCATCTGAAGTGATGCACATCTGAATTTGTAGAACAGCCAATAGGAACGCCCCCTCTAAAATGACCTGTGATTGGCCAAAGTCTCCTTTCACGAGTTAGATTTTCTAAAACCTGAAAACAGCAAAGGGGAGGTGCAGAAGTGTGGTTTTCTACTATACGACTTGAATTACAATATGCTGAAAGGTTTATATGGATTGTATTGCACAATGCGCCAACAATAAACTGCGACCCCAGCTTTCAGGAACATTTGGAAACTTGGGGTGTTGAGTTTGGGTAGCGGTTCCCAACTTTTAGAGCTTGTAAATCTTTAAAAATGAAGCCACATCCACAGCTGGTCTGACTGTAACTTAACGTTGTGTAAATTAGTTGTTAGCAGCAAGTTTGTTCCTTCTTATATTTGTCTTATTTAGAGGTCCAAAGAGATAAAAGTATTAACTATTTCACCAGAATTAAAAGAAAGAATATGTCATGTATTCAATCTCATCCTTTTATCCTCTTGTGACCGCTCATACTTACTTGTTACTCTTTCGAGGGAGGTCCAAAACCCAAACCCCAACCACAGGTTGTGAACCACTGGGGTTGAGGTTGAGCATGAGTACCTTTTTCATTTAGGCCTGAACAGATGCCATTAAGGCACACAGTAAATTATGAAAAGTTAGCTGACGAAAACATTGCTAAACATAAATTTACTTTATTTGTTTTGTTTAGGAGCAAATTTCTGGTGTTTTAAAGCAATTTCTTGGAGCCATTCATTTTATAAAATTTTGTAATTTTTCAACTTTTATTTAATTTTGTAATTTTTATTTATAATTTATGATTAATTTCGTTATTTCTTTGCTATTTATTATTATTTTTATTATTTTTATTATTATTCAATTTTTTCATTTAATTGTATTTTATTTTATTATTTTATTATTTTGTTTAGTCTGCCAAAAATATGAACCATGCTCGGGAGTCAGGATCCGTCCCACGAGGACATGAGGCAGGTGTGATGTGATGTTTGCGGTTTGTCACAGAGCACGATTGATAAAACCAGAGCCACTGGTTCAGTTCGTCAGTGGGTTTGTGGGAAACAGCTGCTGCTCGACAGGTTTCAGTGGGAGGACGGGTGATGATGAACCCACGGCTTCACTGTGAATCACTACAGTTACTGTTCACTGTTACGTCATCACAGCTGCCTTCACTTGTTTCTGATGTTGATATTTAAGGTCAGAGTCTTCAGGAGCTCTTAATAAATATGCCTCTTAATGTAGACTAATACAATTTAACTAGGATATAATTGTTTTCAGAGATGGAGTTAGTTATTCATTAGCCTGCCAACAGGAATGGCAACAATTTAAATAATCAATTCATTATTTTGAGTCATTTGTAAAACTAAAATGTCCAAAATTATTTTGTTCATAACTCAGATGTGAATATTTAGTTTCTTGAGTCTTCTATTGATTATAATTTGAATATTTGTTATTTTGGGGACTCCAAATCCAAACCTTCTGATATTGCATACAAAAAATGATTAAGTAATTATTAAAAACAATATATATTCATCTTTAACAAATAATTAATCTCCCTAATGCTGTCTTTTTCTGTATTTTTTTTTTAATATAGTCTAATATTTCTGTTGAAATCACTCTCATTTGATTTATTTAATAATCTCTTGGTCTCTTTGCTGTCTTCATAGAAAAGCAGATTCCAGTCTCAGCACGATAAACACAGTAATGAGGGTTCATTTCACATTTGACTCACGGATCACAGATCAGCCAATGATGTTGACAGACTTTAAACAGGATCAGGTGGATGTGTTAACCCTGCTGCTTACTCTCTGCTGTTTTTGTCTATCGTAACATAAAAATCATGTGCAGTTTGACCCCAGATGACTCGAGCAAATGCAGACCATAAACAAGCTTCTGGTAGCTGCGCAATCATATCGTTTGAGGAACATATTCACAAGTGGATGTGAGAGACGACAGAAGATATTGCCTCTTCCTCCATGAGAAAATTAAGAAACAGATAGTTTGGAATTTCCAGAACAGTTTCGCAGCAGTAGAGTTTGCTTTACATGTGCTGATGTCTCAATATCTTGTATAATTTGGCATTTTTTCCCCTCCGTAAACTGCTGACTGTTGAGACAGGAAATGGAGTGGTTGGTTAACTGACACAGTTAAACGCTATTAAACGTAACCCATTGGCTATCGGGACATCGCTGATATCTGACTGTGAACCGAGATAACAGTGTTTCCCATATGAATGTGAGAGCGGGCCGTGTGCTGCAGTGGATGCACATCTGTTTAATGTATCGTCTGGCTTTCACATAACTGGTGTCCTCACATGACCCAGAATGCAGCAGCCTCAGTTCAGCTGTGAACTGAACTGAACTCAGAGGTTGTTTTTATCTTTTTATGTTTTATGTTTTATATCTTTATTTTTGCCTCCAGGGCTATCCTTGTAGTCATCCAGTGGTTTAAGATCACAACCACCACCACCACCACCACCACCACCACTGCTGCAAAGGACACAAGCTGAACAAATGTCTCAGATGCACACAGCCTGAATTTGTGATGTTAATTTATTTTGACGCTGTCCAAATATCAAAGAATTCAGAGCTCAAAGTTGACTTTTTCACATTTTAATAGCAGTTTGTAACTTATGATAGTGTAAAGTCAATATATTCAACTTTTGGACTTTTGTTTGAATAAAACAAGCGACTTGAATTCTTCACTTTGGCATTTCAAAGTATTTTCTGCCTTTTTATCGACAAAACATTTGCTTGAATCATCAAGAAAATAATCTGCAGATGAATTGATCAAGTAAATGATTGTTGTGGACCATAGAGTTCCTCCAGCTTTGTGTCAACAGTTTGTGTTTGAGTTACATAAGCCCACATAGCTACAGCTACATAAAGAAATGTTAGTTTACTGTTACAGTTTACTGTGGAAGAACGTCACAAACCTGACCTCCATCAAACACATTTGGAATGAACTGATTTCGAGCCGGATCTGATCACCCAACATCAGTCCTTGACCTCGTTAATGCTCTTGTGTCTGAATTGGTGCAAATCCCTGCAGCCGGGTTCAAACATCTGGATGAAAACCTGAAACCAGAAAATGGAGGCTGCATATAAGCATGTTACTGTCCCTGACACTTTAACAAAGTCATAGGTGTTATGTTTGCGTATATAGTTTTGCTCATTTAGAGAGTTTTGTTGTTGTATTCAGTGTTCATTTCAGGAGCTACTTTACCTCCTGCTTGATTTTGCATCTGTCCTGGATACATGTTGAGCTTTTTCAAGCATAAGTAACTGCTTGCTAGCAGATGTCAACATCTGTCTTCTCATCCCCACATCCCTTAGCGTGTTTTTATGTTGTCATGTTCTCACACCTGTCTACGCAGACCAAACCCAAAGAGGAAACTCTCCCGAGTCTTTTCTCGTTGCGGGGTCACGACCTCTACTCACCCCTGCTGGGGCTGAAATATAACATTACATCACAGTGGTGTCATGTGACAATAACATCTGCGTTAATAGGCTGCGTGTGTCCTCAGCAGACCCCCCACCCCCACACCCCACCCCCACCCTCCACCACATTTCAGCGCTGTCGACTAACTGGGCTAATTTCACGGTCTGATGAGCAGACGGAGGCAGACCTACTGTTGTAACCGGAGACTTTAAAACCGTGTGTGTGTGTTTTTGGAGGAGGATGAAACGGACGTGGGTGTCTTCCTCGCATTCCCTCTCTGATCGTGACTCGAGTGGTCGGACTCCTACAATTAAACAATGAATCACACAAAGCGATGGCAGGACGAGTCACTGCTGCCCGGCTGGAGGACAGAAGTCCGTAGCCCGTCCGTTGTGGACAACCACTACGTTCAGGAACACTGTACGGCATTAAACATGTGTTACAAGTGGTTAAATGTGAGAACATCTTTTTGTTTGCTCTCTCTTGCCAAGCGTTTCGCGGCGTGTCAATCGAACAGCGTGGGTGGCACAGTGAAGTATTTATTCCTTGGAGTTTCTGTTGCAGTTTGACTTTCTTTGCTGTGATTGCTCGAGGAAAACCCAGCCAAATTTAGAGATTTTATAATTAAAGGGAATAGCGCGACATGTTTGGAAATCCTTGTGAGTTAAATTAGAAGACTGGTATCACAAAAGATTTGGGAAATGAGGAAACAGCTCGCCATTTGTGCACTCTATCTTTTGCATTTAATTTGTACAGAATTCAAAGTGTAAAGTCACAATTTGGCATCTCACTGGTGTGTTATTTGACGTACTATTTCTTGGCGAAGACCACTAAGCTGGCAACTGCTCCCGGTCAAGAATAGCCTGGCGCTTATCCCTCGTAAAACAGTAAATGTGGTTTATGTTTTAAGGTGTTGATTGGTGAGCTTTGGGTGAGCTGGTTGGCAGATTTTATACAGAGCCAACTAGTCCAGTCTTTGTGCTAAGCTAAGCTAAGCTAAGTGACTAATGGAGGCTCCATATTTAACTGACAGACATAAGAGTGGTATCGATTATCTCGTCTACTCTAAAATCTAGCAAATTATCACATTCCCCGAAATGTTGAACTACTCATTTAAAGCTGAACTGGTTGTTGGTAGTATCAGAAAATGATGAAAGTGGGCTGGTGGATTTGTTTCACTCACCAAACAAACAATGGCACCTTTTAAACACTCACCAGCCATTTGGCCAGTGGACAAAAAAAAAGTACATTTGCACCCTGGGTAGTATTCTCTCCTAGAATACAATGTTTTAAATCACTGATATTTCAGAACGCATCTCCCTAACGTCTCTGCTCTCTTCTTTCTGTGTCTCAGGCTCCAATGAGAGGCTCTCCATGATGAGGAGCTAACACTGTCGGCCGCACAACCGCAGGAAGAGACGTGGCTGCTGCACCATCCACAGTCGACGCATGGCGGTATTAGGGGTAAGAACCACAGCGTCACGGTTACTCTCTTCTCTTTGTCACTGCTGAAAAACTCTGAAAAACTCCTGTTGTGTTTTTGTCAGCCTCAGAAACGAGAGTTGGATGAGTTACCAACACTTTTAGACATTTAATGTGTCAATACTGGGTTTAGTTTCTCCATGGTGCCTACGGTTAGGTTTCGGAGACTTTTCCTGTTTTAGTGCATCCCAAATAATGATATTGTTACGCACCAACATGTTACTGAGGAATGATTCTTGAGTTAATAAGTGACGAACAAAGGTTTAACATTTGGATATGGTCTTGGAAGCTGAAACTACATCTCTCCAAAAAGATCTAAACTACGAATTATGTTAATTTTTCTTAAATCGTATGATTATTCTCTCAAATAACAGATATCTTTGATCCATAAAAGGTTGGAAGTAGTAATAAATACACACAAAATGGTGAAAAAGTCCCATAACATGATGTTATGGGACAAGATGTTGAAATAAGAGACAAAAGAAAAGCAAACTGGGGGAATATTTGATATTTCTGTTGCAACATATAATTGATTATCCAAGTCGTTGTTGATTATTTTCTGTTGATAAGCCGATCGATAAGTTGACTAATCTTTTCAGCTCTAACTCTGATATATTGGGTTTGTGAAATCCTTCTGAAAAGTCACAAGAGACAAAAAATGCATCAACTTAAACGTTTTCTAGATTATTTCAGTTCTTAAAAAGCTGACAGGTGGACATTGGAGACATGTCAGCTTGTCTTTATCGTCTTCATGTCTATCTCAGAGTTCAGACTCGTCCACCGTTTTAGCAGTCAGAGAGGATTTCAGAACAGACTGGAGCCTCCAAATGATGGATGTCAGCTGTCTGAGCATCTAACTCCCCAGACACAACCGGCCATTATCTGTGTGTAATTTCATATCTGATGATTTTGTGCTGAGACTGTCTGCTGGTGAAGGCTGTATGGTAGTCAGCCCGTCAAACAGTCAGAGCAGCGTATGGTGGAGACAGACTAGGAGAGCAAAACATCTAATAAGATGAATGTATGGTCGGACACAAAGACATCTTTAATGCTTCAGGAGTCTGTCTGGTTTCATCCAAAGAATACATATTTATATATATATATTTAAACTGCACTTCAGATCTTCTCTTTGAATTATTTGTTATTTTTAAAGTTAGTCCTGTTAGTTGATGAAGAGAAATTCTCCAATTCACTGATAAGAAAGTCTGTCAGTTAGCTCGTTAACAGCAATTTGGTTTCGATTATAAGAATCAAAATGAACATTTATGCCTGCCGTGATAATTACGCTAACGACTTATCGTACAATATCTGGAAATTAACTTGTTCACTTTTAATTGATGGTCTTTTTTTTGCAATAGAAGGACACAACCTTGGAGATGTTAATATATGGACTTATCGTACGACATGGAAAGTCGAATATTTCGCATTTGCGTGTTGTTTTTTTGTCCTATCCTCTGTGTTTAAATTCCTCTGAGGAGGTGTGATTATGTTTTTGACAGGGATCCTTACTGGAACTGTAAAGCATTGAGTTTGTCACTGTACTCATTTTCTATATATTAAAAATAAAGTTGCTTCAAGTTAACAACATCCACAGTATCCAGTATAAGTGCAGTCAGATTCTCTTAGCACCGTGGTTTTTCTTTTCCTCAGTCCTTATAAATTCTCCTTCACATCTTTCCTAATTAACACTCCCATCCCCTCTCACTCATCATTCCAGCTGTTGCCATCTGGCAGGAGACTGGAGCTCCCTCAATGCTGTGGATATTCTAAACAGAGACATAATAAAGTATTTTAGCTCTGTTTTACACAGTGATGCCAGAACACCAAAGGCAGTTTTCCATTTCATGTGATAGATTGGACGATAAAGTATTCTTATCTTATGTTATCTTTGTGACGTTTTTCATTGAGGTCAAGGAAAAGTGGATAGAAAAACACATGCGACGTCATTTTTTTGGACCAAAGCTCATATTGGCGGTAATTAACATATATTCCTGAGCTTTTTACACATCATCAGCAGCGTGTTTGCTCAGCTCTGTGGGAACAGAGAGGACTCCCGGTGACTTGTTGATGATGTTACTCGCAGAGTGAAACCACAGTTACTCATCACACTTCAGTAGAGACCACGTCCTCATTTCCATCCTTTTCTTTTGGAATGAATGAATCACCACCTGAGCCGTCAGCACTGCTCGTTTGACTCTGATCCTGCAAGTTGAACTGAGGACTCTGGTTCACCATCTCAATGTGTATCTAAAGCTTGAGTAGCGTATATGATCTTTATGGAGATGTTCTTGTGTCTCTGGTTCCTGAACCACAGTGTTATAATATCAACATAAAACAGGCCAAAAGTGCTGCAATATACGCTTAAATGAAACGTTGTCTTCAAAAGGAAACTCAACCAGAAGATGAAAACACAGGAGACAACGGGACTCTGTAGCAGGAATGATGTGATGATGGCTAACTGGCTCCTTGGGTACAATAAGACCAGGCATAGAGGACAATGAAGCCCAGCGATCTGACATAAAATGCTGCAGTAATATCCAACATATATTTCTGTGTTGGGATTATGGGTATTTTGCTGCCCGCGTTGTTCTCGCTTTGGCTTTTTTCCCAAATGGTTTTAGTGGTGAAACTGGCTTTTCTTTCCCTACATAGAGGCATTATTGTAAGCATTTACAGGAATTGTATTAATGCAGTTGCATGTTTGGTTAACTCTCATGTAATTGAGGCTTTATACAGATATTCTAGTCTGTCCACACATGGATTCCCTGTTTTGTTTATATGTACTCGCTTATCAATCACTGACTCACTCAACTCTTAAACGTAATCAACAAACAGACACATGCACATAATAGAAGTCTTTACTTTTCTCGCCTGCAAAAAGCAAATGTTGGGTTTTACTGAAAATACGGTTTTGAAATTGGTGCTAATGATCTTCAGTTGGTTATTGTCTGGGCCATTAATCAAATTATGTGTGCTTGTTTCTTATAAAACACAAATGAAGAACTAAACCGTAATGATTTTTTTGGTTAATTAAGTTATGCTGAAGTTTAAAACCATCGAGGATTCAAGATTTCTCTCATAACATTTCCCTTCTGCCCACAAGCTGCAATCTGCTCTCTGTTTTCAGAAACAAATACAACTTCTTTTATTTGAGCATCTGTGATGTTATGTAACTTACTCTTTAGACATTTAGCTCTAATAGTAGAGCAGCACGCTGTAAGTGAGCAGGAAGCGGCTCACAGTGTTGCCAACAGACTAGCAGGACAGAATAGCGGCCGCAGGGATTGAACCCAAAACCTTTTGGTGAAGGGACAGTCTGCTTACCAGAGTTTCCCTCTGAAACAAAGTCAGGAAAGAAACAATGCATGTTGTTGAAAGTTGAATAAAGACTTGTGTGTGTATGAATGCAAAATGCAATGAAATGTTTAGTGTTTACTAATAGAGGAAGGGCAAAATAAGTTTATGGTATTTGAATTCTTTTATATTTGTTTATTTCCTAGGTCATGTTCTCAGATTGTGTTTTTCCTTTAAAGCAGCAGCTTCACTGTTACATTCAGTCTAGATGCATGTTGTTAGTTAACGGTGCTAACATCTAAATACACAGCAATAATATAACAATCCCTCAATCACAGATGTGCTCGGAATTTCAAATTCAGCACCTTTTAAATGTTCTTTTGTTTTATTTGTAAATGGTGTTCTGATAGTGTAGTTTTTTTACTGAAACATGGAGGGGAATGTTTGAAACGGCACAAAATAAATATGTTGTTTGTACTTTTTATTGATGACAGAGAGTTTACTCATAATGATTCATCATGACCTAAAATCCTAAAAACGATGCTCTTCAGTGGCTGCAGGGTTTGTTTCAGCAGAGCCACTGCTGGATGTGTTATTGTTCTTCTACAGCCATTATACAAAACAGGGGATGCAATGGTGACTTTTAGATTTTTTTTTTATTACTTTTGTGTACATTCTTTATACAAGCCTTGTGAAATGGGAGCAAGAACCGAAGACATAAAGTTGTCTGAGAATAAGCGAGAAAAAGTAGGAAAATATCAGCGAAGAAACTTCCAGAAATGTTCCTGAATCAAAGTATTTTAACCGTCAGTGGTCGAGGCTTATTTGAACGTTTTGCTTTAAGCTTTCATTTAATCATTTCGGTTTTGTTCTTCTTCCTCAGAACCCCGACATGCTGACGAGGAAGATAAAGCTGTGTCACATCAACGCTCACATCACATGTCGTCTGTGTGATGGATACCTGATCGACGCCACCACCGTCACCGAGTGCTTACACACCTGTAGGTCCACACACACACACACACACACACACACACACACACACACACACACACACACACACACACACACACACACACACACACACACACACACACACACACTTCTGTCTGCTCCGTGATTTCAGATACGTTTTCACTGCACTGCTGCTCATCCCTGTTATGTTCCTGTTTTTCTTCTTTCGTCCTTCCTTCCTTTCTTCCTTACGTGTTCTTTCTTTTGCTCAATTTGTCTCATTCCTTTCCTTTGTTCCCTCCGTCCTTTATTCGTTCCTTCCTTCCTTTCGCCCTTCACTCATACCTTCCTTTCCTTTCGACCTTCCTATCATCCTTTCTTTCTTCCTTCCTTCCGTCTTTTTTCCTTTATTCTTCCTTTTGTCCTCTTTCGCTGAGTTTGTCTCCGTCCTTTCCTTTATTCTTTCCTTCCTTTCTACCTTACCTACTTCTGTCCTTTCTTACTTCCTTCCTTTCTTTATTTCTTTCATTCTTCCCTGCATCCTTCCATCCTTTCTTCCTCTGTCCTTTTGTCCTTCATTTCTTCCTTCCTCTCCTCCTTCGTCCTTCATCCTTCTTCCTTCCTCTCCTCCTTCATCCTTCAGTCCTTCCTTCCTCTTCTTTTTTCCTTCCGTCCTTTCCTATATTCGTCCTTCCTTCCTTTTTTTCTTCCTTTCTTTACTTTCAGTCGGTTTAATATAAATGTAACTTTAAGATATTGGACATCAGGTCCTTACACATGAAGCAAACTCCCACAGAGAAATGCATGAAGATGTTTGTGTCTGAGCTTACAGTCATTATGCTGTTCGGTCAATCACTCTGCTATTTATGAAGCATTATTAATGTCATCTTAAAAATACACTATAGAAGTAATGTAAGTCGCACATAATTACTTTCAACTTCTGAGGTTGTGTCTTCTAACTTCAACAGGGTAAAGATTCTATTTATAAAATGTTTTTATCAGACAAAACCCTCTTTCTTAGTCTAGTTTATCGCTTCTCGTTTTGTTGATTTTCAGCAAACAAAAGCAGAAATTCAACATTCTACAAAGGCAGAGAGAAATCCAAATAAAACACTCACTGTGTAATGAAACATCATTTTGACTTTGAGCATAATTAACAATTAAAAGGTGGTTTTAATGGGTTTATTAAGTTGAATCAGCAGACAATTTGACAAGTGAGAAAGTGATTAAAGCCTGGTGGGACTCATTCAAAGTCAAAGTCAATCATGTTTTAATATCACTAAGTAATTCAACTTCATGTTTTTTTTACTTTTTTAAAACAGAAGTTCTTTACAAACGGTAAAAAAAAAGAAAAAGATGAAATAAAAGAGACTAAAAAAACACTAAATGTGAAGCTTTAAGATGATGGAAAAGACAAAGAAAACATGATTTAAAAAAAAATGTTCCTCTGATTTTTGCTTCAGACGTGATGGACGCTGTTCTGAAAAAGACATTAAAGTATTTGAGGTGTGTGATAAAAGCTTGGATGACTTTTTCTGAATGTTTGTCAGGAAGAAACCAGTGCTTTCACCTCGAGCTCAACATTTAGATTTGAATTTCCATTCACACAATTAACTTTTGAGTAAAGTTTTTCCTAACAGTATTTGGATCAAAACAAAACAGCTTTGTTTAACTGTTACGTTGTAGAAAAATACATTATAAAATACAGCTGTTGATGTTTTGGCATCTTTTTATCCCTCTTATAAAACAAGTTTTGGGCCAGCTCTTCCTCTTGAGATTCCTCACACATCTAGCCAGAAACTTCCTGTCCTACCAGCGAGGTCTCGTGTATTTCTTGGTCAGGTCTGACCCTGAATCATCGTTTTTTGTAAGACCTCTGGGGGTCAACTGAGTTAACAAGAGTTCTGTGGGTTATTGGGGCTCGGAGGCATTCCTACCCCGGCGAGCTGTTTAATTGAGCTCACACACATTCGTTCCTGGTGCCGTGCATTTGGGTCGCAGAGAATAATCAAATCAAACTGGAGCGTGGGTCGATCAGTGGCTCTCTGGCTCGCGTGAACTAGATTCAACGTAACATTTTAGTTTATTTAAAGGGAGAAAAACACCTAGCAGATACACCTCATGTGTGCTTATGTTGAAAACTTTATTGCAATTTTTTTAGATGCAAAAAACAAAAAAATGATCACGTTTTCTCCTTAATGTTGCAGCATAAAGCAACTCTAATAACCTTTTAAACAAGATACCGAACTGAGCACCTACATGGTGCATACAGCGTTATTAAAGAACATTCATGTAGGATGAACCCAGACGGTGTGCCGCCTCGTCTGTCCAGTAGAGGGCGCTCCTCCACCACAGATGGGAGCTGTTCTGCTCAGCGTAAACAACAGTGTAGACGCTTTGATTCTCACTTTCGCTTTGAAAAAAGAGGGACTCCACCATCAGACATTTGAGACAAAGGGATTCACATCACGTCACCATTGCAGCTGTTCAGACGGACCGACTGAGCTCCACCTGCAATAACACTGAGACTGAGCTGAAAAAACAAATGTCAGGTGGAGATGGATTTGATGGAGGCAGGAGTGCAGTGCTGGTTCCCAAAACATGTCCCGTATTGTGCATATGAAGGTTTACATAGGTGAAAGGTCAAGTCATTTATGTTTAAACATCATTTTTAAAATTAGATCATCAATCAAAAATCAGAATGTTTTAACGGTCGTGAAGACGGAGTGTGTTTTTATTATATCAGCGTGGACATATTTTCCTGCAGGATTGTCTCAAATTGCTCTATTTCTTTCACTGTGTAGTTGATTTATGAGTTAATTGATTCATTAAGGAGGAATCCCAGACATAGTTACAGCCTGTCAAATGTGAAGTCCTGCTGCTTTTCTCTCGATCGTTCATTCTAAATGGATTATTGTGATGATTGGACTGTTGGTCAGGTCAAATAGAACATTTCACTTTGGGCTCTGGGAAATTGTCATAGGCATTTTATAGACTAAATATTACTTAATTAATAGTAAAACAATGCTTCGCTGCTCTGCCTGCCCCTGTAAGGAGGCAACACCTTTACCACGCTGCTGGAACCAGAACCAGAACCAGGACCGAGCGGGGCAGACTGTCAAACCCCGCTGCAGTCAAATGAGAGTCTGGTGCTCTGAAACACTATTATAATATAACCACTTTTAACTGCCAAAATCAACACAAAATGAAAGTTCCTCATAGTAGCTTTGAATGCAATATGAAACAACACTAACAGTCACTGAAGAGGAAAAACAAAAGTCAGCTGCTGCTCTTATCATTATAGATTAAGACAGTTTTTAAATCGCAGACATTACAAGCACAGCTCCACCAATACAGATGTATACAATTAAAACAAAATTCTGATTAAATTATCGTCAGATTCTTGATTTTTAACATTTACACTGACCTTTTAATTATTTTTTTATAAAAGCATCCCTGTTAATGGCTTATTAAAGAATTGTGACAAAAATGTGACAGTGTAAGAATAAACTCGTCAGTGCTCTCTGGTGGACAAACTGGGTACCAGAGACACAGTTTCTAAATGACTTCAAATGTTAATATTTGGCACTTCTGTGCTGACATTTCTTGTATCAGCCGACATGTATGATATTATGTATCTCTTTGATAACAGCAGGGCTCTCTAATTATGAGCTATAGAGAGATTTCAAAATATATCGAACATGTGGTTGAGATCCTGAAATCATCAAGAGTGACTATGATCAGATTTATCTATCAGATAATGATGATGGTTTTAGCCAAAGTCACAGATTTAAAAAAAAGTGAAACATTTGAAACATCTTTCTGAAAAAATACTAAACACACAGTATCATTGTTGGCCATTGTGTTAATTTATAAACCTGTGTGTGTGTGTCTCAAGTCTGTAGAAGCTGCCTAGTGAAGTATCTGGAGGATAACAACACGTGCCCCACGTGTAGGATTGTTATTCATCAGAGCCATCCACTGCAGTACATCGGGTGAGTGACAGAGCCGGCAGAACCACACACACACACACACACACACACACACACACACACACACACACACACACACACACACACACACACACACACAGGTACACACACACACACACACACACAAACATATAGTGCACACACACACACACACACACACACACACACACACACACACACACACACACACACACACACACAGGTACAGTTAGTTGCTGTCTTTCACTTACATCCTCTTACATTCTCCTTCTTAACCTCCTCCCTCTTTAGGTTTCTTTGTGCATTCCTCCCTCACAAACATATAGTGCACACACACACACACACACACACACACACACACACACACACACACACACACACACACACACACACACACACACACACACACACACACACACAGTACAGTTAGTTGCTGTCTTTCACTTACATCCTCTTACATTCTTCTTCTTAACCTCCTCCCTCTTTAGGTTTCTTTGTGCATTCCTCCCTCACAAACATATAGTGCACACACACACACACACACACACACACACACACACACACACACACACACACACACACACACACACACACACACACACTCTGCCTCTGGGGGCATCAGCACTGCCCTGCCAGTAAACAATAAACTACCAAGAACAAAGTGCTGCTCATCTCATTTCCACGGTGGTCGGTTTGTATCTGTGTGTATTCATAAAGGCATAGATACATAAACATAAGACAGTTTGATAAATGAATGAATGCTACACTTTGTTTTTGGTGATCATCATTAAATGTCATCATCATTACCAAAAATAAAGCCTAACATATGTAATTTTAGATAATTTTCTCATTAATGATATTATAAATGGTATTATTTCAACCACAGGCAACCCAATTCATCAGAAATGTTCATTTGTATGAACCGTATACTGCCCGTTCACCACTACACACGAGAGCATTTATGACCTAAACTCATTTACAATTCTGTTTGTAAGATGAGCTTCTAGAAATACGTACAGCCTGCAGTGCAATAAATAATACATGCAGTTATTCATTAATACAATAAAAGAACAATGATATCTTTAAATGGTTCGACTCACTGATGAATGAGTGTGAACTATTCATATAAAAATATATATTAACATGATTTTCCAACCAGCAGAACCAGAGATTTTTTTTATTTATCACATACCGTATTTTCCGCACTATAGGGCGCACTGGATTATAAGGCGCACTGTCAATGAATGGTCTATTTTCAATCTTTTTTTCATATATAAGGCGCACCCGGACTATAAGGCGCATTAAGCGAAACAAAACAGTCAGTCAGTCAAACTTTATTAAACGTGTTCACAATAACTCTCAACATTGTTCAAACGTTAATGAGCGTATTCACAATAACTCCCAACCCTGTTCAGTTGTAACACGTAAAAAAATATTTGTATGTAAATTAAAAGCACAGTGTGTATTCACTAACTCTCAAAATTGTTCCTGACTACGGTAAAAATGATGCTTGCTGTAATATTATGGTGCGGCACAGTAGTTTACTCCGCGTCGTACTAAAACATTTTGACAGAGCGCCGTGTACCACACAAAACCGCTTCGAGGTCAGGAAGCACAACCAGAATTAATCCATATATAAAGCGCTCCGGATTATAAGGCGCACTGTCGTTTTTTGAGAAAAGTAAAGGCTTTTAAGTGCGCCTTATAGTGCGGAAAATACGGTACTTATTTTTCTTGTCAAAACCTGTTGGCTACATTACCCACGATGCAATTCAACGGCTGACAGCTTGAGTTTCAGGGGTGTCATGCTAGTAGGGGTTAATGAGCGGGTCTGGGAACCTCAATTATTTTTAACGGTTGCTGCTTTTTGCACCGTTAGCGCTGTTAGCACCGTTAGCACTGTTAGCTGTGAGCCGCCTGCTCGACGTCAACATGATGAGACCTGTTTAGAGGCAATCAAAAATACTCCCAATTTCGTATCTTGCACCTTTAAGGCTTTATTTATTTATGCAATATTATTTTCACATATGCAGTCGTACTCCCAAAGATCTGTAAACACACTTTGATGTGTAAAATCAGTGGATTTTCCCTTTAATGTGGTAAAGATGATGGTTGGCACAGCTTTAATAATACGAAAATTGCTAAATTCTCTTTGAAATAATTACCACTTAATGTGAAAAAGTGTCCTCGTCTGTAATTTTCACACACATACCTTAGTCAGTAAACATCTTAAACACAAACAAGACTTTTAACGATGAATTTCGGGACCAGACTTTCTCTTCCAGTTGAAATTAAAAGTTTCATTTTTTGAGGTTTAATCCTCTTCCTTCTGTTTTTGGGGAGTTCCATCTGCCAAACTGAATCCTCCTCTCTGAGGGTTGTTGTTGCTGTTTGTTCCCCCTCTGAGCGCTCATGCATTAATGTCTGATTAATGCAACACATAAACTTCACGTGCACCAGCACATTTAGTCATTACTGTCCAAACTGCTTTGTCTGCAGACTCATTGTTTTGCATGAAACGCTCCGTTTCAGGAACATTAGCTCTTTGCACAGCTGTTAGTTTTTTCTTTTGTTTTTTTTGGGCCTCATTGTTTGGAGGAAATTGGATTTGATGGGAAACATCACAAATGATTTGAAGGGAAAAAACACTCCCATCATATGACAAATAAAAGCCGTCTGCTCATCAAGAAGATTGATCAAAGCTGATGAGTGAGATTGAACTAGAAATCACACTCAGACGTCTCCGAACTGAGAATCAGCTCGGCAGAACTAAACCAGCCTCTAGTTCTGTCAGGTTCCTTCATGGTTTTAATCCTTTTTATTATTTCACACACATACATATATACATCCATCCATCCATTTTCCGTAACCTGCTTATCCAGTTAAGGGTCGCAGGGGTGCTGGAGCCGATCTCAGCTGTCAATGGGTGAAGGCAGGGTTCACCCTGGTCAGGGCTGACATATAGAGACAGACAACCATTCACACTCACATCCACACCTACGGGCAATTTAGAGTCTTTGGACTGTGGGAGGAAGCCGGAGAACCCGGAGAGAACCCACGCTGACACGGGGAGAACATGCAAACTCCACACAGAAGGTTGTCCAGCCCGGGAATTGAACCCGGGCCCCTCTTGCTGTGAGGCGACAGTGCTAACCACTACACCACCGTGCAGCCCCATATACATATATACATTACAATAAAAACACTGCAAAATCATACTTAGAACAAAGAACAACCTGGCACTCTAGGTATGGGAAGGAGATTAGTTGTCTGTAAATAATGTAATTTAAGAAAATATATAGTATAAAAGTTAAAGTCACATCTAAATGGCTGCTAATTTTATAGAATATAAGATATTGTTTAAGATATTGTTTATCACAAAAGTTAAACAAGCTGCACACATGTGGCAGACCCACACAGGTGATTTTACCTATTTTGGCATTTTCTATATGCTCAAAATCATGAAAACATAAAGTTCTTTGCAGCAAAAAAAATGCAAAATTTCTATAAAGCATTAACAGAGAAGCACAAAGCCTGGATGAATAAATAAAAAAATGTTTAACTTCCTTGTTTAATAATCGTAAAAATGGACGACAGTTTTCAGTGACAGACTTTGAACTGCCTTAATGTTAAAAGATGCTTTATGATCTTTATTTTTTGTTTGGTTAAACCTTTATTTAACTTGGCAAAAGTCTCATTTAAGATTTAAAATCTCCTGTTCAATGTTATTATAAGAAAGAAAACACAGACAACATGAAGCCTAGAGGCCAATCGAACCAAAGGCAGGTGACAAATAAAAGAAAACCATCATCAAAACACAGAATAAGCAAAAAATGTTTTGAAGAATAGCATTTATCCCTCCAAAAGAGTTCCGCAGACTTTTAAAAGTTTCTCTTAATATAAACGGCTCGTATCAGTGTCACATTTATGAACAGCAGATCTCAGTGACTCTGTTGAGAACAAACTACCGGCTCCGTCCAGCGGGGGGCAGTGTTTAGCTGCCTTTTGAAAAGAGCCTCAGCGCCGACCGATACAAAGACTCTCCCCTGTGAACAGCGTGGGAGACAAACAAGTTTTTTCTCCTTCATAACACTCCAACAAACCTGAAGTGTCGTCTCCGTTAGCTGGTTGTCAAAACGCAGCTTCAGCGCGGCGATGGCGAGCTCCACACTGTGCACCTGCGTCACCTTCACTGTTCAGCAGGAAAAGGCAGTTTAACACTAAGAATGACAAAACATATGCTGCACGCTGGCCTCTGAGAGCAGCTGTTATTTGAATTTTTCAGTCCAACACATTTGACATTTCTTAGTAAATGTCAGGTTGTGATTTGGTGTTTTTCATCTTAAAAACAGGGTTTTCAGTTAGTGGTGCGCAGAGTTGTACAAAATAAGTGTTTTTTTTCTGCTTCCCTTTCCTGTTAATCATTTCAAGCCCCCTCATTGTGTCCAGAAAACCACTTTAAACCATAGAGATGTAGTACTCGTATAACATCTCATTATCCATTATCATAAACTAATAAGGTAACTAACCAATGTGTTGTTCTTTCCAGCCATGACAGAACAATGCAAGACATTGTCTACAAGTTGGTGCCGGGACTTCAAGAGGGTAAGTGTCGTGTGTCGTCTGTCTTTATGATGCAACACACAAGAGATCCAACTACGAACCTTAAAGCTCCAGCTTCCACTGAGTCCTGCTGATGTCGGGTTAAACAATGAATGCTTGTTGGTGCAATCCAGCTGTTAAGTTAAATCAAGGTTTAACTTTGAAATCATGGTGCACCAAACTTTCAAACTAAAAAAGAAATATTAAAGTGGCAATCCTAAAGATTTCAGTCCTTGTTGATTTAGAAGTATATATATAATATTTAATTTTTTTATTTGGGTAAACTAGCATCTCTATATAGATTAAATTATTTTAACTTGGATTTACTAAAAATAGATTAGTATGTATTTGTGCAACTGAGCTCTGCTTAATTTAAATCCTGGATTTACTCATTTTAAACCTGGTTTTATTAAACCCGGATTACAACTAACCTTAGATAAAACAAATCCTTATTGGTGCAATCCAGCCAACATTATGTGTTCACAAATTGGCTTTCCATTGCTGAAAAAAAAAATACATCTTCATAACATATTCTTGTTGTCATTATTGGGCTTAGAAGATACAGTGAGAGATAAACACAGGTCCTCTCTGATTTCTCTCTCTCTCTCTCTCTCTTCTACAGCGGAGATAAAGAAGCAGAGGGAGTTCTATCAGAAGTTGGGGATGGAGGTGCCAGGAGACATTAAAGGAGAGCTCTGCAACATGAAGACTCATCTAGATCAACGCAATGGTACGGTCCCCCTCTCACCCCCTCTCAGCCGTTTGTCTTGGTTCGATCTGGTTGAATATGCTAATTGTTTGAGTGAGGCCAGCCGCTGTGTGGAGTCTTGGTAGCTCAATTATATTTATTTCGCTCCGTTCAACACGACCTTCAGGTAGAATATAACAGACATGTGGGCCTCAGCATGATAAAAGTTGTGTTGTTGAGTTTTTTATTATGGGATGTGAGTTGTGTGTTGAAGGTCAAACAAATCGTGGGAGTCAAGTTTGCTGAGATGATTCAACAAACCAACAAATAAAATAATATCTTAGGTGGTTCTACACCACAGTTTAACTCGCTGTAGGAGTCACATGTTTGTATACCCATCATACCATAGTTTTGGGCTCATCAAAGCTTCTATATGCTTGATGTAAAGGGTTACAGTGTCTACAGCCAAGGTTTTGATTTATTTAATCGGACTAAACAGATTTAAACTTCTGTCGACCATTTGAAAAGTTTTCAAAGAGACAGTTTCCTCTTATCAGTCTTTACACCACTCAGATTTTTGGTTTGGTTCATACAAAGACTATGAACCAGAGGCTGGACATTTTTTCACAAGGCGACACAAACAACACATGATTATAAGAGAAGGGATACTTGTCCCTGTTGTATATCAAGGTAAAGATATCTGAAAGTTCGAGCCCGATAATAGGCCTCATGCTCGGAAAAACAGCCTATTGTTACGTGCAAAAACTGCAAACGTATGTTCACAAACATGCTTGTTGTCACCTCGGCAGTGGTTCTTCTCATTGTGCTATAAAAGAACAGACAGCCCCAAAGTCATGATGACCAACATTAGACTACAAGTAACAGCGGAAGCCATTAAGCAGCAGAAAATAAGGTCATTTGGTGAGTTTTTCCTCCGTACCAGCTCGCTTCCAAAGGGGCCGGAGTAAATGTGTGCCCAGAGGGCCGTCATGCCAGCAGGCCTAATCGCTCGCTTAATCCCCCCCTCTCAGATTTTTGGTAATTAAGGTTCAAATGGAAGTGGAACTGCTCCTTGCTTGAAGTCTGCTTTAGCTACAGCACACACAAACACAAACACACATGTATGTTCGTACACAAAAAAGGTTTTAAGGATAATTTGCACTGAAACCTAAAGACTCCTGGATTTCATTTCACCATTGTTTCCATTCAGTGCGCTAAAACACTTTTCACGTCTCCAGCTTTGGTGATACAAACATTTTTCTTGACTTTTGACACGAGAAAAACTAGAAAATCAGATGCTGTTGCTTTTCATTTGGAGGCTCATTAACCGGGAGGTTTTTTCTCTGCTGGATCGATGAAGAGTTTGCTGCATTTGAAGCTTTTTTTACAACCAGCTTTTTGACACATTTCACTTTGTATTGATAACGAGAGTTCTGTGTGTCTCTGCACACAGGAAGCTAAATAACAGAAGCTGAATCTAAACCTACAGCATGAATACAGAGTATATTAATTAAGGAATAACATAATAAAAACTCGTTTTGATAATACAATATGAAGGGTTAATCAGATGTAATCCTGCACTTTATCGTTAGTCATATAGATAACTAGACCTCAAGTTGTGTAGTGAGGAAGCCATCTGAAGAACTCGGCTAAAGACTGTTTAAAAAAGCTGACACTAAAATGCATATTCTTCCACATAGATATGATTATGAATGCAGAAAATAGTCTTAATGCCCAGTTAGTGACCTCTAGAGCAGTGGTTCTCAACCTTTTTTCAGTGATGTACCCCCTGTGAAATACTTTTTTAGCCAAGTACCCCCTAACCAGCGCAAAGCATTTTTGGTTAGAAATAAAGATGTAATACACAGCGCTGCGCCATCAGTGTCTGATTTATTAAACTGTCAACACTGACGATTGCATTGTTGCATTAAATTCAGTCTATGAACTTACACTTATATTTTAATGAATATTTATTAAATAACAATTTTTAAAGGATTTTTGAATGGATGCTAATTTTAAATATATTTTTTAAAAATCTCACGTACCCCCTGGAGTGCCTTCACGTACCCCCATTTGAGAACCACTGCTCTAGAGGCTAAACCCTGCAAATCAATCAAAAGCAGCTTTCCTAAACAGACCTTAAACATCTCTTTAATTACTTCATACCTTCCTCAATGAGAGTTTGTATATCCAGCTTCCTCACGAGGGTCTTAAAGTAACTTCTTTCTCTCCAATCTGAGAAAATGAACGCTCCTCATTAGCTCTTATTAAAGAACGGCTAACTAAAGCCAACACATGGCGAAGCAGAGATCACACAACACTAACTACAGGCGACATCGGGCGCTCTGTTAATGCCAGCCGAGCTGAACCGCATTACATTTAATTAAAGTCTCATTTATCCAGATTCCCTCAGAAGTAGAGACTTTCTCCTGGGTCCTCTCTAACCAGCGGAGGTAAATGAATCTGCTTCTGCCAGGTTGCTAAACACTTCCTGATTCCTCAGAGCTGAACGCAGGAGCAGAAATGTCAAAGCTGTTAATGTAACATCCCATAAATGTGACGGAGTTGATCAGAGAATGCCAACATGTTTGACTCAAGAATAGAAAACGAACACCCTTGCTTTTAGCTTAGTTAGAATGCATTCTGTTCTTATTCAACAGGAAATTGAAAAAAGTAAATCATTAAAATGGTGTTCAAATAACAGCAAGACACCACACATAAGTCCTAAGCTTTATTCACTTAGCTTTTCATACACAATCTGTTTTCTTCCCTGCACTACAACAAAAACACTTGGTTTCCACCAACATAAAACAGAATCATTTCTGTAAATTGCCTGATTTCCAGAGCATTTAATGCAAGAAAATGATGCCGTGATAAGTCTACTGAGAGAACTATTTTATCTTTCACTACTATTTAAACTCTAGGGGAGTAAGAAAACATCGATACCCTTGAGTATCATGATCTGTTTTGTTTTCTGTTACGAATTAGTAGTTTAAATGCAAATATTGAGGATCAGATTGCTCAAAAAGTAGTGCTATGATATTGGACTTTACAGTGACTTAGATGCACATGCATACTTCGATTGCATAAAAACGTAAACTTGTTTAGCTCAAATATATGCATGTGTTGGTGTTCTTTATACTATGAAAGTTTTCCAAAAAGTAGATCAAAAAAAGAATCAAATAAATCGCCTGGCTTACAGTATTGCAGCATCGCAATATTATGTTTTGTTTTACTGTACTGAATTATTAATTTACATGCAAAGATTTGCATCAGACAGCAGCTCAGACTGCATAAAAACTAGTTATATGATGTTTATGTCATTAAAACAAAAAATTCTCTGATTTTCTGCACATAGAAAGGGTTATACGATGACAGTTTTCTTAAAAGTAGATTACATTTTTTTATTGCATGATTCTTGCCAATACACAGACGGCTGTTTTACTCGATATTCTCATCGTACACGCCTTTGTGATTTGATTGTATGTCACAGATCCAAAATAAGTGAGTGAGACAGACGGCTCTTTTTATTTTATTTTTTTGATAAATCCCCAGCCTCGAGCAATCGTCCCATTAACTCAAACACAAACAGTCGGTCTTCGTCCGTGTTTGCAGTCGCTGAGATACTCCAGGGTCGTTTGAAGGTGAGCCGCCACCATAAGAGCGAGCCTCTCTTGATGAGCAATCAGTGAGTCTGGAGTCAAGAGACATGAGAGCAGGTCCAGACCTCTCCCCGGTAATACTCGGTGGAATTGGTGACAGTTAGCCCCGAATGGAAAATGGTCACAGAGGTCTGAACGCAATCCCACCTGCAGCCTGAGATGAAGTAAACTGTCCACACACACACACACACACACACACACACACACACACACACACACACACACACACACACACACACACACACACACACACACACACACACACACACCATGTTATTACAACCTCTGAATTCCAGGACGAACACACTGAACGTGTTTGTTTTGCTAAAGGTTACAGAAAAAGCAATACCTATCCGTGCAGCTTTTTATGTCACAGCACCGCAATTTTGACTTTGATAACCAAGTTTCATAGCTAAAAATTCAATGCTACTACAATTTCACAGCCAACAAGAAAATCCATTAAAAAATAAATATATGAACCTGGACAACTCTGTAGCAGCTGCTTCACAGGGCTTTGAAAAGTTGGTTAGGTGTTTATGACAGCATGATACTGTGGAAACTCAAATATAAGACTTATTTGGTTTTTAGCGTTTTGGTTACAAGGATGTGCCTCGAGCTTAAGGCGAGACACTTCAGGCTAAAAATGAAAAAAAATAATTTGAACCTGGCTTTATCCAATATTTAGATTATATATATATATAGAATAGATTTATGCTCAGGAAACATTTGATAAACTGCCTAATTTGCATATTTCACATATACAGTCTTAGAAAACTTGTTAAACAAAAAACAATTGCCTTAATATAAGTTATCAACTAGGGAAGTTTGGTGTTGATATCCAGGAGTTCATTTTTAACCTTTTCACCTGAAGTGTCTGCACAATTAATCGATTAATTACCAGATAGTCCTGAAATAGACACAGACACGGTGATGATTTTGACATGAATTGATGATTAAACTAATTGTTAGTTGCAGCCCCGGATGCACCGTTAACGGTTTGTCCTTTCACTCCTCTGCTCAGCTTCTACACCATCACCTCCTCCATCTGAAGTCTTTATCGTGCACTTTGTTATCGTCAGGTTTCTCAAACTTTATTCTAGTTTTGTTAGCTCTATATTTTGTCTAATCCCATACTGCAATTCCTCATTTACATACCATTAGACCACTGCACATATTGTTGGCACTGTGAGCTGCTCAGGTTTATATATACAGTGGTTGGGTTGAAGACGTAGTTTTGTGCAGGACAGCTGAAACAGAGATCATGTAGTAGATGGATAAGACACTGATGCTGCTGATATTCTGTCAGCTGATTGAGCTCTGTAGATAATGAATCCTTCCTTGTTGCCTTTCAATCTGTCTGAATGCGTTTATAAAATCCATACAACCTTGATTTTCTACTTTCTTTCGCGGCGAACCGCATCATTCTGTGGTCTATTATTAATACGTAACCTTGAACACATGACCCTCGGTAGCGCAGAGTGTGAGAAACGTATGTTCACCAGAGATGGCTGCTGTCTATAACGTCCTCCCACATCTGCCTCCATTTTCTTGGAAAACAAAAAAAGAGGCACAAAATGCAAAAAAACCCAGATGAACTCAATTAAAGCAGAGCTAATGGCAGCCCTCATGTATGCTAATCAGTATTGAGAATGACTGTTTTTTTTCCCCTGGTAAGAAGCTGCACTGTTAGAGACGTGCCCAGGCAGCAGATAAGTCGCATGAAGGATGCTGTGACACCGTCGGACATGTAATTACTTTATAAATGGAGCTCTACAGGAGGTGTTTTACGCTCCAACGGCCACAGGCTGTTTAAAGACTGCAGAGCCACAAACATATATCCGACATATCTAGTATTCAACAGCTCCACAGACGTGTACTAAGCTCAGGCCTCTTGAGTTAAGTTAATGAACATAATGAGAAACCAGCTGCTGGGTCACGGGGTCGACTGCAGCATTAACGGAGACGAAGAAGTGTCCTTGAACTGCACACCACATACTTTTTCCTTTTGATGTGCATGTTAAGGTCCGTTACTGTGCTCTAGGAGAGCGAATATGAATTTGTATTCAGGATTTAAAACATGGCAGCTCAACGCTCGTCCTCTTGGTTTTCTGTGCAGGAGACGCAAAATCGGAGGAGACGGCCAATAAGGAGGCAGGAGAGGAGAAACCGGAGGAGGACAACGACTATCACCGTAGCGACGAGCAGGTAAGCACTCAGTTTCCTCTCCAGGGACTCTTAAAATGACTTGGTTTGCCCAAATGAGAAGAAAGAAAATCACTCTCCCTTAGCGACCTTGAATATAGTTTTGATTTTCTTTGCTCAGATTTTGAAAGAATTCAGAATGATTCAGTCCCCGCTTCACTGAACAATCCTCAGACCTAGCTCTCAACAGTTCATTATTTCTAACTAGTTTCGACCAAATAAAATGAATTTTAAACTTTTTCTCAAAAGAGAAATAAGTGCTTCATCTACAGAGATCTGACAGAGGAGCAATCTCTGGCTTATAGCAGAATGAGGAAGATTTCCCTTAAAAAACTTTCTACAGACTCGTACAAAAATAATTCCCTTTCAATAATTTTAAGTCAACTAGAAGTGTGTGACAGTGTCTGTGTCTGCAGAGACGCTGCACTCTGCCTGTATTTTCTTAATTTTCTTTGTTAAGGACATTTCTGGTCGTCAACCTCGATGAAAAACGTAGCAACCACGTGCCACATAGTGAGCCAGAATCCACGAGGAAGCAGCGGACACAGCGCAAAAAACAAAAACGCAAATATAGCGAGGCCAAACACCAGAGGAGGGGCAAACTTTGAAAGTTGCTTTTAGAATCTGCAGCCAATAAATCCTACTAATGTTGTGTTGTAAGTTTCCCAAAATTAGAATGAAAAAAACAGCTGACAGCCAAATCTGAGGATCATTTAGAATAAATAAATCTGCATGGATCGATACCACTAGAGGTAAGAGGGAATGTAACTTTAATGTAATTTAGGTGAACCAGCCCATATAACAATAAACCAATTTTCTTAAATACTAGGAAATTTGGGAGGAAGTACTCATTGGCTTGCTTTTTAGCAGACATTAGAAGAAGCAAATTGGATGAAATAATTGTGGGGTACGAAGCAGTCTGTCAGGAACAAAAGCACTACGGAGCAAAAATACTGTTGCTGATAATTGTGGGTACAGTTTTCCTTTAAAGCCTGCACATCAATTATTGCCTTTTATAAAACGAGGCCCCCCCATGTGAGTTACCAGGCTGTTTTAAATGTACTGGAGTCTTCCGTCTTTGGCGTCTGTTTGTGTAGATCCACTTAGAGACAGACACCACAGGGCCACGGCCCTCTGAACGTGTTTCAAATGGAAAATGAAGCTTTTTCTTGATTTCCATTTGTATTCTGGCTCATTCCAAAGCTCTGCAAACTGATATTCATAATGCAGAAAGAGCAGAGTTATTGTTGTGTTGGACAGAAGGTATCAGAAACACAAAGCGTCATGTTGCAATCCTTTTTTTTTTCTCTACATCGTTTTAGTAAAAATGTTCTTTTAAAACAGACGGGTTTCTTTAGAAACAAGCCATTCGTCTCCGATCAACCGGCTCTTTGCTGACATGTGGGGAAAGGCTTTCCGCCCCGATGAGGACAGAGATCTCGCCCTCTGGATATTCTGCAGCGGGGCAGAATGCGTTCAGAATAGCTAAATGGCCGTCTGTGTGAGCTGAATGCAGCGATGTCAAATGTCACCGAGAGGAGGAGGAGGAGGGATGGAAAGAGCTGAGGAATACAAGATGACTGGTGAAAATGAGGGATTTGCAGGACTGAAGAGAGAGAAAAGACATGATGTTCTGCAGGGTGATGAGGTGGGACAAAAAAGCACAAGATAGGAATAAATGTTGGAGGGATTTTGTGAGTTATTGGTGAATTATTATTTTTTTCCCATCAGAACAGGAAATTGAAACATGATGATACAGTATGCCGGAGATGTAACAGAACGGCATATAAAAAGAGACAATACCCTCCATTAGCTGCATTGAAACAGACGATAGCATTGCGTCAAAAAATCTAATCTTCACATTCATTACAGTGATGGAGGGTTGTGGCAAAAATTGCAGGGTGGCCTGGTGGGGAAAAAAGTGCCACGATGTAATTGACATCAGGCGAAAGTGGCGTTCTTCTATAATAACCCAGAGCGTCATCTAGACGGAGAATAATAAGTGTAGTAAATTACCCTCTAAATACACGTAAATACAATAAATAAATAAATAGAATAAAAGGTTTGTTAAATTGCTGTTGGTTTATAGGACCTCCAGGGAGCCAGGGGAAGACTACCTTCAGATTATACATTGTGTTTCCTCTGCAGAGCTCACACTTTTTACAGTTTGATCTCCAAACCAATACTGCAGGTTATCTTCAGAACAAAGGAGAAGTGTCTGGAAGAATTGAGTCCTTTTTAGAATTGAGAGGAATTGCTCCAGTAACAAGTCGGGTCGGGTGATGTAACAAACTTCTCACTCCAAACTCGTCAAACTTGGTCTCTGGCCTTCAGCTTCAAACTTTGATGAGTTGGTTTTGGACGTATCAGGGGCGGCGTGTCACTTCAAACAAACAGAAGTTAACTTAGGTTTTACATTTACTTTGGCAACAAAATGACTTGGTTAGTCTTATGAAAAGATAGTGGTTTGGGTTGATAATACGTACCTTTGTTGTTTGTAAAATATCTACACTTGTTATGTAACCAGCGACAGAATGAAAGTAACTGACCTGGTTTCAAATGGGACATGAACAGTGGTCTCCTGGGTTAAAGTTCTGTGTTTGTTTGACCCTTCGCTCCCCCCATATGTGGACCTTCTTGCTCTTTATACCTCCTCAGTTGCTTTGACCACCTATTAAAGTTGTGGATGGATTTACATTGGAGTTAGTTGAATTACCAGCCCTGGTAAAGGTAAACAGATGATTTAGGACAGGTGATTTAATGCTGTAAAAAGTCCTTCGAAAACCTTTTATTTTGTAGAATTCAGCAAACAGACCAAATATTAGAGAGATGATTTTTGGGAAAATGGACGTAAGAACCGGCAGACGATCCTGCAACACATGGCTGACTTCCAGAACACTTCCCCGCTGTCTTCTGGACGACCTTTAGAAGAGTAACCTTGAGGCGTGAGGCAGTGCCAGAGAAAGCTAATGAAAGCAGTGACACACCCAAAAATAAAGAAAACCCCCAAAAAAGCATCATAATGAAGTCCCAATTATTTAGAGCACCCTACGTCATCCTCACAGCATGGAGTAGTGGAGCTTCAGAAGTTAACATGTTCTGATTGGGCAGCAACCTCCGGATCTGATAAGTGAAATCAATGCTTAAGAGCTTAAAACCTGCATTCTCTCTAGTGTCCATCAGGGGGCGACTCCTCTGGTTGTATAGAAGTCTATGAGAAAATGACTCTACTTCTCTCTTGATTTATTCCCTCAGTAAACATTGTAAACATGAGTTTATGGTCTCAATCTCTAGTTTCAAGTCTTCTTCAATACAGCATGATGTTCATTTAGTAAATGATGCTCCATTTAGAGTCAAACAGACCATAAAGCAGGGTAGGCTTTAGGGCGGGGCTACCTTGTGATTGACAGGTTGCTACCACGTCACTCTTAAGCTTCCAAATATGGTCATTTTCTTTCTCTGATTGCAAAAAAACAAGATTTCATAGTCCAAAATCCAAGATGGCGACCCAAGGATTCAAAAACTGATAGGTGTCGTCACGACAACATGTCCACTTCTCATATAGAGTCTTTGGTTCTGATGAGTAATGAAATCTTAGGTCACCTTCAGGCTCTTAGAGAACTCCGTGGCGCAAGAAGAGATAAATTAAACTACAGCCATTTTGGGCTTAAAGAGTCTGCTTTGGAGAAATAATCTAAATTATTAAACAAGCCTGAATTCTTAATTTTTTTCTCAGCAGTCTGAACTCAACACACAGTGATTAAAGCTTTTTCTTTGCACACAGCTACACACAGGCTTAAGAAGAACACCACCAGTAGAGGCGTTTCTTCAAACTTAATTCAGGAATCTTTAATGAGCCTGTGAAATACTTTCTCTGCATGACGCCAAAAAGCCACATATGATGCTTTCTTGATATGCATCACTGTTGCATCAGTCACATATATGAGCTTGTATACAGCAGTGGGACTCTCTGGCTCCATAACGATGACACTAATGCACTGTAATGTAACGACACCGCCGTGGAGTCCAGATCACCACCGAGGCTTTTATTTCACATTAGGAGCCTCCATCGTTGGAGGACATGCTTCACGGTGCTGCTCTTTGCTTAAGGAACGGCGGCCCGGTGTTTATTAGAGAGCAGAGGTGATTTCAGAGTCGGAGCAGAAACCAGAATGTTGGTTTTTCATGAGAGAGAGACGGAGAGCTTCTGTCCTCCTCTTCTGTCCTCCTCATGTGTGGGGGCAGGAGATCACTGGCAGTAATGCATTCCGACTCCTGCAACCATAGACTGCCAAAACCACCTACCGTGTCTCCTCGGGGGGGAGGAACAGGAGCACGGGCCAATGGCAGCGCCGCTCAGTCGCTTTGGAAGAAGCCGGGGAGCGAAACACAAACAGACAATGAGGGTTCAGTGGGAACGAGCAGTATAATCAGAACCAGTGCCAGCTCCAATAAACCAGCTATCATAAAACCTTTATGGTCCTTCAGTCTGTTTTTATGACGGATTAGAGTTCATAAGTAACAGCAGACGACTGTATTTAAAAGAGCTGCTTTATACTTACGTTTAGCATGGAAAACATTTTGCATCGTTGCATCTTAGTTCTGCTCTGTTTCCTGTTTCCTGTTTCCTGGACTGACCACGGGGAGTAAACATGAAGTTTAAGAGATCATTTAGTAACTCGCTGATTGGACAGTTTTGCTGATTGTCATCAAACAGTGTCACACACTTTTTGAAGGAGATAATGAACTGACAAAGAAAAAAAAGTCGGTTTAAACAGCTTTTGACCTATTAATCAGGAAAATATTCATGCTCATATTATATTAACTTATTATTTAATACATTATAAATATTCATATTCAAAGCTCAATCAACAGCTAAACTAAATCCAAGTTTCCACATTAATACATTACAAAGCCAATTTTTAAGGGAAAAATTTACAGCACATCATGAAATAGGACAAAACAAATTGCTGTGAAGAGTGGGATTGTGTATAACACTGAATAGACTACCTGTCATATTTGTATTTAATATGAATCCGTAATCCTAATTATTTGAATATCTAAAGGGATCCTGTTCGTTTTATTTTGTCTCTTGTTATCTTATTTATTAAAAAATTTTAGGTTATATTGTCATGTCATCATATTGTCGTATTTATGTGTATTATTTATCCTCTATTAAATAAAAACAATACAATATTTACTAACTATTGATATATCGACCTTTTCAAACATTAAAACAAACTTCCTGTTGCAATGTTTGTTGACGCTGCAGCTGACAGGAAGTAAACTTGGACCAAAGTTGTTGCCATAGCAACATAATAGTAACGCAAAGGTCTATAGGCATCGATAGTCGTGTAAAGACTCCAGTGAGCACTGTCTCCATCTTGTTTTTGGAGCAGACTGAGGTCTTTTGATGTTCACCGTCGGCTCTCTGCTTGTGTTTCCTCCCAACAGGTCAGCATCTGCTTAGAGTGCAACAGCAGCAAACTCCGAGGTCTGAAACGCAAGTGGATCCGCTGCTCAGCACAAGCCACAGTCCTCCACCTCAAGAAGTTCATCGCCAAAAAGCTTAACCTGACATCATTTAATGAGGTACGGGAAATAACTGGAAACAGGAAACCACTGCCAGGTCTGTCAGTTGATGAATGTGGTTTTAAGAAAAGGTTTAAACCCACAAAGATCACAAGATTAAGAAACTGATTCAAGAGAAACTTTATTTTTTTTTTGCCCCTGTCGTTTAGAGATTATATTCCATATAAGTTACAGATCTGTGCACGTTAATAAGCTTTAATTTAACGTTGCATTATCCATGCGTTGACCTGCAAGTAACACCTGCTACAATTCAGAAAAAGATCAAAATGCAAAGTACATTTTACATTAGTCTTCTATACAAGATAAAAATAAATACAAGACAAACTAAAGTGTTCAGATATTCAAGAATCACCTCAGATCATGAATTATTCTTAATCAAAAGATGTTTGCTGGATGATGGGACAAGAAGAGAGTGACTAACATTTAATTTACAGTATTTTTTGACAAAAGGACTCAGTTCATCAGTCAAAAACAATTGTAGATACTATCATCTGAGCTGACAAAACTACATGTTGTATTGTCCAAAAGATGGATTTGAAACAAATTGGAACAAATCTTTGAATTTGTTTTAACTTGTTTGGAGGCACCAAGTTTAGTTCATCACCAGAAATGACATAAATGTTTCATTAATTATACTTTTTTTCCATTCTGACTCACACGAGGCCTTTTGTGTTTGTTATATTTAGCAGCAAACGAGCTCGTATGATATCGAGATGTGGTGATTTATTTATTTATTTTTGTCTATTTATTGTCTCTAGCAGAGCAGCAGGGGGGGGAAGAGTGGGCGATAATTTTGACGGATGGATTTTTAGAACGCCGTGAATAAATCATCTCAGACGCCTCCGTGTCTTCTATTTTTTATTTGCTGTCTCCTATTTTTTTTTTTTTTTTTGCTGGCTGTCACAGAGATGAGTGGGAGGGCTCCATCATATCGTCGGCCATTGTTGTCTTATCTGTTGACTATCGGAAAAGAGTTGTGTTCCGGTGTTCAACGGCGAGCCGAGCGCCATTTACTCATTCCACCGCTGTCGTCCTGTCACACATCTAAGTGTCCCCGCAGGAAGAGAACGCATCAATTCATGAACAGAAGAAACGCCCAAACCTTTAAAAAAAAAATATATATATATCCATCCCCTTTGGAAGGTTGAGTTAAAATGATAATCTACACGTTGTAAAGACAATATTCTCACATTTCGAGCAGTAGTTTCCAACCTTTCTGGCTTTATGACCCTTTATAGCTAATCAATACCCTCGCTTTTTAGACAATCAACCAGGCTTCTAAAGGTTTAATTAGCTTTAACAGTCATTGACAGTTGTTGGGTAAATTGGGTTAGGGGTTGTTGGGTGTTGAGTTTAAGTATCAACAATCTTTTTCCAGAATCACCGACTCCACCTTTAACATCATTGTGCCTATAGGGCTGCTGATTTACAACGCTTATTAATCTGCAGATGATTTCCTCAATTAACAGATTCATCTTTTGGGTCCATCAAGTGTCAACATTGTGAAAAGTGACCCTTACAATTTCTCAAGTTGACATAATCAAAAAGTTTTGTACCGCCATCAGTCAAAAACTTGAAGAATTAAAATTTACTATCACAGAAGATATGATCACAATTTATGATTTTGGGGGGATTTTTGCTTTAAAAAACAATTACTTTCTATTATGCGGGTTAATTTTTCTCTGATGTACAACTCTCTGGTTTGTACGAGGAAATAAAAAAGATCAGGGTTGTTCTTTTACGTTGACACAAAAGCCCTCATTGACTCTTCAGAAGAAATCTTCACCTCTTTTTCTGGATTACTTTTAGTATCCTCCTAATCAGAGCAGACCGGGACAGTTTCCACCGTTCTGTCTCTGCTGATAAAGGCCGGCTGGTGTTGATCCAGTCACAGCCAGCAGGTGGCGCTGCCGTCTCTCTCCCACTCCGTCTCCCAAATATTGATTGTCAGATGTCGATGCGAGGCTCCCCTCAGCAGAATATCAATGCTGACCTCACAGGGGGAGCTGTAGATTTGAGGAGCCGGAATCATGTCCAGTATTGAACGTCTGTGTTCTCTCAAAAAGCCCCGCTGCTGAACGGGAACAAGCCTGCATGTCAAAATGATCCTCTTCTCCAAGAAACATCCACGTTATAACTCAGACTGTAAAATAAGAGCAGAGGGGAAAGCTTACAGGTGGTGGAAGCTTTTTCATTTCTGCATCACAGCCTGAAAAAAAATCCAACACCAGAGGCCTCCAGCTAATGATTGTCTTAGATTAGTAACGTTATTCGCCTCAGTTTAAACACTTAATTGTTCAATAATTTGTTTTTTTGTTGTTTTTTTTTGACAGCTGGACATTTTATGCAACGAGGAAATCTTGGGAAAGGACCACACGTTGAAATTTGTTGTTGTGACAAGATGGAGATTTAAGGTAAGTCATCAACAAACATGAATATTGTGTTTTATTTAATGTGGTGATGGATTTGTTTTGCCTGTAAGAACAGTGAAACATTTGTTGCGGTACAAAGACATCTCAGCTGTGTTGATAGGCGTCTAAAATCAGAGGATGGAGATTTATTTTATGTTAATTTAGATAAATGAATGAATCTGAAAACCTCTTTTTCTTACTGGAGCCTCGTCCTGACAGCTTCACGGTGTGCAGTAATATATAAACTTGACAGTCATGGCGTGTGGTCTCAGAAAAAAACTGCTCATGCTGAGGTTGTGCTTTTGTCTCCCCCCCCTCCAGAAATCCCCCTCCTGCTCCATTACAGACCTAAGATGGATCTGCTGTAGCTAAAACGGACACAACGGTTGTTTTTTTGTTGTTGTTTATTTTTTTTTGGGGCCCAGTGGCCGCGGACTGCTGCCGAAACCTTTTTTAATTTATGCAAAGACGATCAACCAACACCAAGCAAACGCCCGACGGTAAAAGTCAACACAAGCCAGCAAAATCGGGATCTAAAAAAAAAGAGGGAGGGATTGGGGGACAACTACAAGGAAAACCTGGCAACCTCCAGCACAGAAACCGCAACACTGGTGTGTTTTTTAAGGAACTAAAACAACCTTTTTTTTTTTTTTGGTCCGCTACATCCTAGATATGTGAACAAAATGAAAATGAAAAAAAAAAAGAGAGAACTAATGGAGAGAAAGCATATATTTATACTTTTGTACAGAAGAGACACATGGAACCAAGACACTACTGGTGCTCTGTTTACACCCAAACAAGATGTCGGGAATCACGTGACCGTCTTTTTTTTTTTTTTTTTTTTTTTTTTTTTGGGGGAGCTTCATGCAGATTTCATCCTCCTGAAACAAAGACTGAGAGGGGAGGAGGAAAGCTTTTCTTTTATATATAAAGAAAATGATTTTTTTTTTTCCTTTTTTCTTCAACAATACACTCGACACATCTCGGGAGCACAGAAAGTATATGGAAAAAGTTATATAACAGGCATCAATTTTAAACTGTTTATCAAGTAAATTGTCATTTTTATTTTTTTTTCCATTGCGTTGGCTTTGTCTAATTTGCTATTGGGTTCTTTGATGATTGTCAATTGTGAATAGGCTGAAAATTTTGTGTAGTAATTTATGTTCTATATACCAATATTGTACATAAAATGTCATTACAGAGAGAGAGAGAGAGAGAGAGAGAGAGACTGAAGAGAGTAAGAGAGACTTTAGACTGTTAAAAAAGAAAAAGAGTGGATCCCAGAAGTGCTATCTATATGTTGGGCGATAAATTAGGATTTTTTTTAAAGACAGACTCGCTATCGGTATCAAAGTATATAGATGCATCTTTATGTTGTCTGAGAAAGACACAAAACAAATATATCAAATCCTCTGCCACCTTGTGTGTCTGTGGGCTCTGAGTATGTTACTCTGCTCTCATGGCATTACAAGACGTTAAGACGAAAGCTTCCCCCCCCCATGCTCCTCATCACACCTGCATTTCTTTTTCTCTTTTTTTTTCGGACACAATTATCAACCAACTCTGTCTTAACACAAAACACTCATGTTGAAAAATTCCTGCAAGACCTATTAATGCAATATTTGAGCAGAGAGCTTGTTCATTTTTAAAGATTTTCACACCATGCAGTCCTAATTAATATCCATCCTTGTGTTCCTGCAGTTTTTCCAGCAGCAGCAGCAGCAGCAGCAGGCACATACTGATACACCCACATGTTTACAGCTTTGTGGGTTTGTGGTACCAGCAGCAGATGTTGTTTGCACCCTTCACCCCTTTAAACCATGCATTTCACTCTGCTAGGTTTTACACTGCTCAACAGCTGCAATAGAAATGATTTTTGCAACTTGTAAAATACGCAACAGTCTCAAAAGACAAAGTGGAGATGCATCAGAGTAGAACATCTCGTCCTGTTGGCCCAAATTAAATATTTTCGCCCCACTGGAAGTGAATTGACGTTAAGTTAAGAGCAAAGAGTCGGACTTCCTCGGTATGAAGCATCACAGACGGTTTATCGGTTTGATAAAGACGTCTCATCATTATGTTTATGGGTATTTTTCAGTTACTTCTCACTGCCAGTCAGAGTCGCAGACATGCAAAGTGTTTCTGAAAGTCAAGTGGATATTATTTAAGTCACAAAATCTGTTTAAAACTTTTATTTTTTGCAGGCTAGCCAGTGTTCAATATCGTTGACTTCACACGACACAAATTTCCGAGTATTTTTTGAGAACTCGCAAATTCAGGTTTCGCACAGGGAGGGTTTTTTTGAGCATTTTGATAATGAAATTCCGAATTAAATGACTACTGTTTGGTCATTTTGGTGCTTATAAATGTGTGTTTCTATTCTAATGCTGAAACAAAAAATGTTCTGTCAAACAACAACATGTGTTTTACTCTCACCATTCAAAGCAGACTGCTAAACTGTCTTTAACGTCGACCGCAACTGGATCCCTGAACGCCTCGTCAGACCTCAAGTATTACCTCACTGACATCAGTTACTTACCCTGTGCATTGCATCTGCCCACTACATGTTTCATGTGTGTTCACCAGCAGGGTTCCTATGCATCATCAGGCCCAAAATAAATATAGTTAGACAACTTTCTTTAAATTGTATAACAAGTCTGAAATATATGATACACAGACATTTATTAAACCTTCTTTTTAGTCCCAGACTTGTGATATTTGCAGTTTTGCATCATGCACTTCAGGCAAAGTCAGTTATGTCATCGTTTAAATCTGATATTTGGTGAAATTTGGGCCGGGATATGTATAGGAGCCCTGCCTCATCAGGACCTAAGACGTTTGTATTAAACAGACGTTTTAAAGCCTACAGGTCTAAACCTAACCAGCTCAACCAAAACTCCTCCTGCTGTCTCTCAGTTCTCTTCTTATGGTAACCTTTTATGTTTCACCCTTAATCCAGAGACCTTTGTAAAGTGGTCATTGTTTTTGGTTTTCATTATTTCTTGGTACCTAACATCATGGACAGTGTGGGTTTAAAATGATGGAACGCCTGCTTGCAGATCAAAGTGAAAATCTAATTTTGAAAAATCTAATTTGCAGCACAAACATTCTGCATTTTCAATCACTTTTGGGTCTTGTGGTTTCTCCCTGTTGTTTTCTTCTCATTTAATTCCGGAAAACATTCTGTGATTGCAGCAGCTAACAACCTCTTGATGAGTAGAAACAGACCAAAAAACTCAAATCAGAAATTGACATTTTTTTACCCAGGTGAAAACAAATTTTCTACTCTTAAAGGTTCAGTGTGTAGCTTTTTGTGGGACTCGTTAATAGGAATGGAATATAATAGTCCTATGTTTTCATTTTAATAAATGACCACAATTTTGCTCTCTTCACAGTCCTGGGAAGGCAGAAATTAGCTGGTGGGGATTCAGTTGGTTGCAAACTACAATCACACCACTAGATGGCACTAAAAACGAAACACTGTCCCTTTAAAAAAAACCAAAAACGTTTTAAAACCAAAAACAATGACCCTTTCTAGCTTTTCACTTCACAGAGTATTGTGTTGGAACTTGTTGAAAATAATAATGTCAAAATGTCTTTGTAGGTGCAGACTTTGTGTTTCAAAGGTTACTTCACGGAGATAATTCCAACGTTAAGTAAAGTTAAACACTCTTGAGGTCGACGTCACAGTGATCTGTCTTTTGGGGAAAATGCAGTTTGACCCTCGTGTCAGCCATCTAAAATGTTAATGCTATTCTGCTAATCAACCATCTGTAACTTCAGTTATTGATCTTTGCTTCAGAGTCCTCGTCACGTTGGCGTTTTGTGTCACCTCGTGGTTCTTAAAATCTCTTAAAATGCACATAAGCTTTTTCCTCAGGTGATTAAGCTGCAAAGCGCCCAACACAAGGTGCTACTGTAACAACGGCCACAAACAGAAACGGATGTAATCAACACAAACACTTCTGTATTATGCAGGGCGCTGCGTTGTACTGTTCAGAACGACTGGCATTGAAACAAAAGGTTACATCTGTCTTTTTTCTTTCCATCGGTTTTGTTTTCGGCGGTTTCGTTCACACTGCAGCACCTTTTGTGTTAAATGTTCCTGTTTTCTCCTCACATCAGATTTATCCTCTTTGCTGCAAAAACTTTTGTAGTCATTTTCCTAAATCGCAGATAGATAATAAATATTTAACCTACAGGATGATTGTGACAAAACTTCTGTACAAAAAGATTTGAATCACATTCTGCAGAACTTATCTGCAATTTTTCTGTCGCCATCAGAACAAAAGTCAAACATAATTGTCTTTTCGCAGGAGCCGGAAGTTTTTTCTTCTTCGTGTACTTTAATACATTCGACTCTAAGCAGTGTGAACAAAACCTTTCACTTTGTCTTTGTGTCATTTCAATTTGCTTTGTGAAGGACGGGGTCTTTTGCCACAGTGACGGTCAGAAGCCGTCTGCCTCTGACGCCGGTGCTTCCTTTGGTGCTAACAACTCCTCGTTCAAACTGCAGACTTCTACAACAAACGTTCAGTCAGAGACAGAAAAGCACTGTATCGCAAAGCTCTCCCGTCTTCTTCCTTTTCACACGTCTTTGCGCTGAACTTGTTCGTGCTCGAGTCCTTGGCTTTCTTTTCCCGTCAGAGATGTGTCTCTGTTGCAGATTCAGAAGGTGCTGGCTTCTCTCATTAGTTGGGCTTTTGGTTTACATACGTGCCGAGGCTTGTTCTGGAAAGCAATCTAGTGGTGTTTTAATAAGTTGATGCTGTGAAAAATAATAAAAAAAACACCTGGCGAGGAATCGGGTGTGTGCTAGCTGCAATTTCCTGCCTGTAAGAGAAGCTCACACTTATTAAAGGCGGCTCTGGTGAGATGTTTGCGCCTCCGCAGTCAGATTGAGACTTGTCTAAAACAAGACTGAACCATCACCTACAGATTTAGTTTTAAGGGGAGACACTTCAGGCAAAAAAACGTTATAATTCATGTTGGTCAATTTAGAGATTTTGGTCTATTATACTTCTATAACATGTCTTTTTTCACTACTAGTGGAAAGAAAACATCAAAAATACACATTAAGGGTGTTTGTTTTACTATTTTGTCGATGTGCGTCTGTAGATTTCTCCTAAATTCACCATAAGTGAATGCCTCATTAGCATATTTAAACCTAACATTTCAGAAAACTTGTAGTACAAAAAATATTTGTCTTAATGTGAGTAATTTTTACCCTATTCACCTTCAAAATGTATGTAATTTTCCAGCAGTTATCTTTAAAGGCTATTTTCTCTAAATGTATTCTTTTTCAGACTCTCCAACTTTCCAGTTTCACTCATATCTATATTCTGAAGGTTTTTACAGAGGGGTTTGTTCATAAATCATTCATAGCCTCATTTATACAACATTTATTACTAAAATCGTGGTGAAAATTGTTTTTTTTATGGCTGTTGACAGTGTTTTTCGACTTATGGATTGATACAAAGAGATATCTAAAATTCCCTCTGTTAAAAACCTTTGACTATCATATGTCAAGAAAATGAAACTAGAATTTAGAGCCTGTTTTTATTCAATGTTTCTGTTCCGGCAATTTATTCAAAAAAACGATAATGCCTCATTTGCGTATATAAACATACAATCTCAGAAACCTGTCATGCCAAAAACAATAGTCTTAATGTAAGTAATCAACTGGGGATATCTATTATTATTAATCATTTTTTACTCTTCACCTGTAGTGTCTCCCCTTAATATCCCCAAAGCTCTCCTGACCTTCTCACCAGAGTTCGCGTATAAAAACGTTGGCTCCATCCTCCACCTCCTGTGCACCAGAATGCACCACCATTGAGACATCAGTGCTGCTTCACTGGACAGCCGAGCTAAGAGGCTTACAGGAGGCTCCACTCCGCCTCGCTGCAGACATTTGGGGGGGTGGGGGTCGGTATCCAAAGGCCTCGGGCGTGGAGGGACGGCCGTGATGGTTTGACCTTGAGCACCTTGTCAGCCTGTTTTGTTTATCTCCTGCTCAGATCCGTGTGAGAATCTGGAGGGCGAGCGGCGTGAAACGACTATTCGGAGGCCGTTTCGTTCTCCTCCAGTCGCAGCAGTGTTCACTTCAAGCTTGTTGGCAGCAGAAAAAAAAATGGCTCCTCTAAGTTCAGTCCACTGTAACAAGGGTCCACTCCGGGAGATGGCTTAGTTTGTTGCCCAGCTCACACTGTCGCTAATTTTTGGAGTTCTCTGCAAAGCTCGGTAATCTCAAAAGGCAGGCGATTTTGTGTGTGTGTGTGTGTGTGTGTGTGTGTGTGTGTGTGTGGCGGAGGATGGCCACGTGGACTAAAACACACTCATGGTTCCGGTTTGAAGAGCAAACAACTGGTTAATTATGGATCGTTCTAATACTTCAGGATGGTGACTGTTGCTTTCAGAGATTGTTCAGTGGTTGTCGGGTCGGCAGAGTCTTCTCTCAAAGACGCAGTGGTTGAAAAACGTCTCCCCTTTGACCTTTTGTGTACCAGATTGAGATTTAAATAAAGTTGGGAAATCGGTCAGACATTTACCAAACCTCACCCGCATGAGCCATATAGCAGATGTTGTCAATAAATCTGTCCAATTTTTTTTTTTTTTTTTACTATTGTTATTTATTTATGCTGAAAAGTGACTTTTGCAGTCGTTTTTGAAGATTTGCTCTCAGTTTTGCTCACAAATTTGTATTTCTGTTTTTTTTTTTTTTTGTGGAATCTATACCGAACTCATATAATGATTTAAATTATGAATTGAATTCCCTTTTTGTTTTATTCCAGGTGTGTTTCATGTCTACACAATGCTCCATCTGTGTAAAAACAGACACATAGGTGTATTCTTTTTTTTGGGTCAAGCATTAAAAACTGAAAATAACAAGATAAAAAAAATGATGAATGATGAATCTGGCGATGTGGTTATTGTATTTGCAAGGAAGATGTGCAATATACGGTTCTCAGATGGTTCCAGGTGTCAGCGTAGAACGTTTTACGTTTCACTGTTTTTCCAGTCAGTTCCTCAGGTCACTAAATGCCTTCTGGTCCTGAGGGTGACCAGGAAATCTCAGAACATACACTAATGCACCCGAAATACAAAACGACTGGATTTTATTTTAGTCTTGTCTCTCTCTCTTTTCTTTCCTCCTCCCCACCTTTTATTCCTTTTTTTTTTTTTCCTCTGTGACAATTTTCTCATACTTTGTTTTTGTATTTTATTTTCAGGTTGACACAGGCACTTATTCAGGTGTCCTTTTCCTTGCCTCCTTTTGTATTATTGTTATTTATTGCACATGTGATGAACTGGTTTCCATTTGCCACATTTGAATTCAAGGAGTTTTGGGTCTAGAATTGGGCTGGAATTTCTTACGTACAAAACTACAGGAGCTTTTGTCAAAACCTAAGTGTGTATTTCATCAATAAATGCCTTTAAAAGTGTTCTCGGTGCTACAGTGACTCTTATTTGAATAAACTTTGATACAACCATTTATAAAACACAACTGTTAGTATAACCAGCTGTAGATCGTCATCTTCATGTTGACATAGTTTAACAGTATTGCTCACACAAACATCCCAGGTGTTTAAAATTCTCGTTATTAACATTTCATGTAATCCACTAATCAAAGTTTGTATTTATATTCATAAGGAACTCAACGGGTTATGAAATAGTCTCAATTTAATACTGATGCTGGAGGGAAGAGAAAAACAAACCAGAGCTTAATGAATGTTTGGTTTATATTATTAAATGCACAGTTTGGCTGCGGCTGGTGGGAATTTCAATATAGTTTTGTAGCCATTTGTTCATAAACAAAAGTATTGAAATAATATACAAATACATTTGGATAATTATAAGAATACAAAACAGAGACAATAAAAATCATACAAGAGGAATTGAAAAACAACCTGGGAGAACATAATTTGCACATATTTAATGGTTGGTTTATCCATTTAATAACATCTCAGAGAGATCATTAAGGGCATTCCTTCATTTATGTAATAATGCAGAGTTAAATAAAAGTCAGATAACAACAGAAAGTTAAACAATTCTATATGAGGATGAAAAACAAAGACAAAACTCATAAAAAGAAAGATATAAACAGTAAAATCAGCTTAAACAACCCCACATATACACACAAACGGAGGCCCTGAACTGTTCATAGTTTGATTGGAAACATCTACCTTAAATCCAATATTTATGACTAGGATCATGCATGTAATCAAGACATTTCACTTCACTTCACAATCATATTTAAAAAAATTTGTGAGACAAGGCAAATAAACAGTAGCTGCATTAATTCCTTGTATTTAGTTATATGAGTGTGTCATGTATCTGAGGTTTGAAACTCGCTGTAGTCGTTTTCTCTTTGACATCTAAAGCTGTGGTGAATCCAGTCACTCCAAGCAGATTAAAATAATGGATTATTTTCAAACACAATTTTCACACATAACTGGTTTCAAGCGTGACAGTCGTGGCTGCTTCACAGCTGTTATCGGGTTTTATGATATTTCCCTCATCGCCGTTAGTTAGGGAGCAAACTATGTAGAAGGAATGGACACAGTAATCATGCAACATTTGATAATTCATTTGAAATGATAAATACATGACTTTGTTTTGTATCAATGGGCCCTCCCGGGGTGAAGGAACGGAGGTTTTTATTCTCCGCTCACAGTTTGAAGAGAAATGACTCTCAGAAGACGATGTGTTGTTTGTTTTCTCGGGACCATTAGACGGCAGCTATTTCAGTCGGTGTCTGTGGGCGGAGAGCTCAGATGTGTGAAATGAGAAGTGGGGGAAACCATATTATTGACTCATTAACCAAGTCCATGGTGTGGAGACTGTGGATGTGTCTTTTATTTCCCAGAACTGGCGTTTTACCTCATGGTGTTACAACAGCAGCAGGGGCAGCGAGAGGCAGTTAATCGGGACGAGACAATAAAAAGGGTGTTTTAATGTAACGCTCTGGTTTTTAATCTTTAAATCAATCAAAACAATGCAACATCTACTTCTGACCCTTCATGATGGGTTGCTCATATTGTTTTGAATAAGTTAAAGAAGTTTAAAGATGCAAACTCATCATGGTTACTTTACCAGGTGGCAAATTCCGGTTGTAAAAAGCTAACCCAATGCTGAAGTACCTTAAAGCTGCATTCTCTCTAATGTCCAGCAGGGGGCGACTCCTCTGGTTGTATAGAAGTCTATGAGAAAATGACTCTACTTCTCTCTTGATTTATTCCCTCAGTAAACATTGTAAACATGAGTTTATGGTCTCAATCTCTAGTTTCAAGTCTTCTTCAATACAGCATGATGTTCATTTAGTAAATGATGCTCCATTTAGAGTCAAACAGACCATAAAGCAGGGGATGCTTTAGGGCGGGGCTACCTTGTGATTGACAGGTTGCTACAAAGGCATCACTCATCCACAAATACGGTCCCTTCCGTTCACTGGTTGCAAAAAAACAAGATGGCGACGGCCAAAATACTGAACTTGAGGCTTCATAACAGCGTTCCACAAACCAATGGATGATTTCACGAAAAATACATTCACTTCTTATATACAGTCTGTGGATTTTACAAATAAAATGTATTTGACCATGTGATATTTTGCTATAGTTTAATCCCGACAATAATGAAAAAGAATGTTTGGCTCGAGCAGCACTAGGACCCGGTACAAAACTTATAATACCAGCTACATATCAAACACATCAGAATTCAATCTCTGAATGAGAGCCCTCTCCAAGGTAAGTGCTTTTACTATTTTATACCGATACATTTTGCTGCAAAAACCTATATTTGAATTCTACAAACTTCTTCCTTTACAGCACTAGTTATACTTTTCTCTCTGGGCCACTGGTGCTGAAGTTTACTCTGCAAATACATATTTTTAGTGTGATCCTAATTGGTACCGCTGTCCTTTAACGGACCCTTTCCACACCATCTGAACACGCTGACAGCTGTGGGCTTCCAGAGGATCCGGGGAACGTCTGAGCCGACACCGTGGATGAACAAGATTTTCCCCCTCGTACCAGGCGGCCCAGCGGACGCGGTTCGATGCTAGCAGGAGGTGAGTGGAGGGATCAGCAAGTGTCTCGTCTTGTTTTGTTTTTCCTCCAGCGCCCAATTCTCCTGATGAGTCTAGACAGCCACGAGTGGAGTGACAGCGAGAGAAGCTCTTTTCCACATGAGATCCTCGGTGATGCTGGTTTTGACAGTCCGCCTCTCCTCTCTCACCTCCACTGGAGAATCAAAGCCTCCACTGGAGAATCAAAGCCTGCCATCTACAGTGAGCATGGCCACTGTGAATCAGTTTGGTTTGAACCTTGTCAGTGTGTCAGCGCCTTAAAAACACAACATCTCCAACCATTAAATCACAATTAGTTTGAAATTACAGGGAGTATAGTATGACATTGGTAAAAACGTAACCTTTAGAGTTTGAGAAGATTGGTAAAAAAACAACAATCTTCCTGTCCTTTATAAATGTTCTTATTTATTTCTTTTTCATTTTCTTTTAGTTGTTTCCCTTCATGGATTTGGAGATGTTGTTGCTTCTGGTTATTACTGCTCTGTGTGACGCTGGGCAGAGAGACCGGCCGAGGAAGGGAAAAAGTCAATAATTCATCAACAAAGACACAGAGGAAACACAAAAAAAAACATTTTCCAGATCAGGAAGGAAGACACTTTAGGAAGTCCACAAAAGAAACTAACATTTTATTTCATATCATATGTTTATGACACCCTAATCTCTATTTACTGGCCTTCTAAAAGGCAGAGGCTGTCATATATGGCAGGGCAGAACATTTTGTTCTACAATAACCCTGCCAAACATTTATACTTCACTGTTTTTATATTCAAGAGATATTATTTTGCAGTTAGAAGCTTTGAAGATGAGGTCTAACCTCAGAGTTGGCAAACAACTATCTCAGTTAAGTTTGGCTTAAGTTTGCAAAGCTACGACTGGACATCAGGGAAGGACGTCTGAATAACGAGAACATGTATTTTTACAACGTGCTGGTATATTTTTATGCATTTGCCATTTCTGAAAAGTAACAGCTCACTAGAGCTCAACAGCACTGCAGCTGTTAGAAAGTCTGTTGTACACACAATCTCACAGGGTGTTTATTGCTGCAGTAAATTTTCTCAATTATGATTTAATTTAGTTGTAATAAAAATTTATCATCTACTGAATTTTGCAGTAAATAATCAGAACCCCAGAAACAGCAGCAGACCGGGTTCCTTTGGTTGTACTTGGACACCCAGTAATGTGGAGAAGTCTTCTGTAGAAGCTGGACCTCCATCCTATAAATCACTCTAATGGGGCATTCACTTTACACTGAATGAATACATCATAAGTGTGTTCCATGGGGTGAGGAGGTGAGAGAAGTAAAACTTACTTCCAGAAGTACTCACATCCTAGTTGCCAGAAAAAGAAGTTGGCATTGTACTTTTTCTGCAAAACAACAGATACGTTGGATGTGGACTTATATGATTAAAAATGTTTGCTATCAGGCTCATATAAAGTTTGCAAAAATGCACAATATCATTTGGCTAACCATGTTAAACAATTGGTTAGGTTAACGCACAAAAATACTTGTTTAAGGTTAGAACTAAGATCATGTTTTGTGTTAAAATAATAACTTTAAAATGAAACAAGCATAAATAAACAACAAGCTTAGCGAACTTCATTACGTAACATTACATGACAATGTTATGTTACATGCATATAGGCAACATTTACTTTTGGTGACACACGGGACAAGAACAACGGTCACCTCTGTGAAAGTCCTGTGTTTGTTTGTACCATTGCTTTCTTAGTTATAACATTATACCATGCAACTCTCAATAAAGGTCACTTGATATACCACATTTTTTGCTCTGACCAAACACAGAATTGTCGGCATACATCATATCTGTGGTCTGGCACTCAACCGTCTATGTTTTGTATGTTTTGATTTATTATTATTTGTATTTCTTGTTGTTTTACGTTAACATTTCTTGTAAAAAGTGAAATAATCTGCACATTTCCATGAATAGAGACATTTGGCTAGAGCCTCACTAGATCAACTACTCTTATTTATGCAAGCTGTGTGTGTGTGTGTGTGTGTGTGTGTGTGTGTGTGTGTGTGTGTGTGTGTGTGTGTGTGTGTGTGTGTGTGTGTGTGTGTGTGTGAGTGAGTGAGTGAGTGAGTGAGTGAGTGTGAGTGAGTGAGTGAGTGAGTGAGTGTGTGAGTGAGTGTGTGTGTGTGTGTGTGTGTGTGTGTGTGTGTGTGTGTGTGTGTGAGAGAGAGAGAGAGTGTGTGTGATGGTGATTTAAGAACTTTGCAGACTGTGATCCATATCGGCCAGATTTAAGACTACAGGTGGTGTCAACAGTTGTGAACTGGGAGTAATGACACTCAGAGGAGCATCTCCCAAAGCCCCGGTATTAACCGTCCCCATGGCAACGGCTATCAACCTCCGCCCAATGCGCTGACAAAGTCCCACGTAATGCGCTGACAAAGTCCTACGTACACACACACACACACACACACACACACACACACACACACACACACACACACACACACACAGCATGGATGGCGCATTCATCGCTGTTGCAATTAGCAGCTTCACAGAGTCATTCACAGAAGGTAAACTGTAGTGTGACTCCGTGTAAACATCACAAACTCCCAGGAGACGGATGCAGGCGTCACATACAGAACATGTGGGTGCTGGCGGAGAGACTGCAGGTCTGAGGGTGTGGAGTTAGAAGTATAACAATAAGGCCAAGCAAAGCAGAATGAGTTGCAGGCGCTGCCGGGGAAAGAGAGGCCTCCACGCAGAGTGAGAACGTCACACTCTTCAAAGCTGACCTGTTACCCGTGAAAAATGGATCTCTGCAGGAGGCTTTAGACCGACCGGAGGGTGTTTTTGGTTGAGAAAGTTTGACCAACAAATGTTCCCCTTTGACATAAACCTGCAGCTTCTTCGGTTCTCAGCTTAGGAGTTTTAGTTGAATCAGATAATAATAATAATAATAATAATAATAATATAATAATAATAATAATAATAATAATAATAATAATAACTTTATTTATATAGCACCTTTTAAAAACAAGGTTTACAAAGTGCTTCGACAGACAAGCCAGCAAAACAGTGCAATAGAAGAAACATTAAGAAATCATTAGGAAAAACAAAAGAAACAAAATGAAATAAGAGACAATCAAATAAACGAACAAAATAAATAAAATAAATAAAATAAATAAAATAAATAAAATAAATAAAATAAATAAAATAAATAAAATAAAATAAATAAAATCAAGTATAGTAAAAACAAATATAAGATAAAATACTAAGACCAAATGAAAATTAAACAATAAAACGACGACATCACATAAGATGGGTTCCTCGTTGGCAGAAATAAAATTGACATTGCCAATATTTCAAATAAATGCAGTCGAGTTTTTAACCTTGGAAATGGATCACAAATAAATGGTGAGATGCCTTTGAGTTGTGATTATTATGTCAACCACATTTAACCGTCTTCATCAGTGGATGACGTTAGCTCAGTTGTCAAAGATCCATCCTTGTGTTATCGCCCAAAAATGCAATGTGACTGAACAATCGTCATGACAACTAAGCAAATTCCTGATGACATTGAGATGTGGTTAATAACGCCTGAAAAATGTATCTTAAGTTTAAAAAAAAAAACAGAAGTTGTTTTGACAAGATGGTTAGCTTAGCAAACGTTCCTTAATGCTAAAATAGCATTTCTTCTAATAACCACTGGATTCTCCCTAAAAACACTGACTCAATTTAAATGGATGGAAAATCCCAAAGTTACAAGACGTTAGGGCCGTGTTTGCCAACATATTTATTTAAATCCATCTGTTCATCAATGAAAATACAGGTAAATATTGTACCATTTAATTTAGAAAAATATAGCAAAATAAATAATATATATATATAGGATGTCTAGCTGAAGATAATCCCTTGTTAGGCAGGAACAGGGGCTGAAAATTAGTTCCAGTGAATAAGTCTCTGTCAAAATGTCAGGAGCATGAACTCAGCTTCAAAGCATCCCTTCAGAAACCTGTCTGACATTTAATACGATGCATTCAAGTCTTTCTACATTCTGTGTTCAAAAGTAATGTTCTCTCTAATTATGTAGAGTATGCAGTAAAATATATAGTTGGTTTTCTTATGAGTCATAAATTCATGACTGCTTGTACCTGTGAACCAGTGAAATGAATCCTGTCTGCAGATATAATGAAGCTTCCACGGTGAACAGGGAACATTTCTCATTCAGGAGTTATGCGAGTTCTCTGTAAACTCAGTTGTGCCTCTGACTGACATTTTGAATTCCCTTTGGTGAAAGTTTCTCTGGGTTTACCTTTCTTTAATGCATTTTTTTCATTATATTTTAATGACAAAAACAAAAACGTTGTCCCATGATTTAGTCAACTTTATAGTATCTAAAATACTTTTAACTTTCCCACCCAGATTTATCCTTCAAGTCCGGGGAATAAAACAGACAACCTTAAGGTCACAAGCTCACTGCAAACGTACACAAGGCTGATATGAAAAGTATCTTTGGCTGAGACACGTTGACATTCAACATATCTGTGGTTTGCAGAAACTTACAATGCATGCAACTTTTTTCCGGTTACTGGGTCAGATTTTTCATGTGATAGAAACAAGGAGTTCTGTTTGATACTTGCCCAAATTATGTACTTACAAGATTTTATACCAATCAGAACAAATGTTCTGTCATCTTCCTCATCGTAACAAATGTTGTCTTTGGGAACAAGCTCTTTGTTACCGGCCTGTTGTATATCACAATAATACAACCTTAGTTTTGTAGACTCGGTCAACACGTAACATACGCAGAAATCTCGAAATCTTTATTTAACAGGAAAGTTGAAAAAGGACCAATTTACTGATATTTTTTTAGGCCTTGTTTCGTACAAACACATCACAGACTTCTATCTTTACCGGATGCACAGAGATGAAATTGATCTTCTTATTTCACTGTTGGTTCAAGGCAAACAAATGTATTTACCGTCATTTCAACTCACTCCTTTAAAGCTTTCTGTATCTTGCAGATCAGATATCTTCCCCCCAAAATCCTACATGAATAGCAGCAGGTAAAATTAAACTTACCCAGGTTTCTAAGTCTTACTCTTCTGTAGTTTTATCTGGTACAGACATGTTTTCTCAGCTTAGAGATTTGTACAAGAAACATTCCTTCCAACATTTTTGTTAAGCTTGTTGTCACTGGTCTTGTTGTTCGTTCTCCTTTTAATTTGTCCTGCACAGTTCAAAGATATCAGGACTCATTTTCCTCCCTCAGAGGAAGCAATCATCTGTAGTTCTTCAAAGAATGTGGAAATAATCCTGCAACTGAAGCAACTTCTTGAGCTATGTGACGCAATTGTGCTGACGTTTACATTTTTGATCAAACTTCTCATGCAAAGAAGGAAATCAGAGTTAGCTTCCGACAATTTCAGATAAACATTGTGTATTGACGTGCTTCACATAAGCAATATTGCCATTTATATTGAATAAAGACCCTTTTTTTTATGTTTGCATCATCCTATTGCATGGACAGATAGGAAATAATAAAAGAGCCAGAGACTTTTGGTCATTTTTTTTCACATTTATGTGGGAATGAACGACCTACGTTTGATAAATTGTCTGGATTTCACATGATGGCCATACCTCACTGAGATCCAAACTCAATGTGAGCCAGTCCACATCGACATGTGGGCCATTATGTCAGCTGATGTTTCTTGCGGCTATTTCATCAAAAATGAAATAATATAAAGGGACTTTACTCAATGTGAATAGATCGTTGTTTGGGTTAAATAACTATAGAAGTTCCGTAACTACGCAAGTTATGTGACGAACGTTGACTTCTCGCTTCACATGGGGAACAAACTTTTTTCTTGGGTCAAAGATCCGCCGGTATTTTTCGTATGTTTCGCTACGAATGCTGGATGAGACCAGCCTGCGATACTGCACAACATAATCAAAGTCTGTCTTTTATTGTTCTTACAATTTTCTTAGTGTCATGTATGGGGCGTAGTGGAGAGCAAGGTAGTTCTCCAATCAGAGGGTCGGTGGTTCGATACCTGGCTTCGGCAGTCGATGTGTCCTTGGGCAAGACACTTAACCCCAAGTTGCTCCTGAAGGCTTGCCATCGGTGTGGACTGGATGATGAATGTTAGTTAGAGTCTGATGGTGGCACCTTGATGGTAGCCTGTCACCAGTGTGTGAATGGGTGAATGATATGTAATATACTACTGACTGTAAGTCGCTTTGGATAAAAGCATCTGCTAAATGACTGTAATGTAATATAATGTAATGTCAGAAATTACATTATGAACTAAATGCAGGAGGAGGCTGTGAGAAGAATGACGGTGCTGAAATACAACGGTGTTTCAAATAAAGAATGAACTGATATATATATAAAAGTTATCATTGGAATCTTCTTCTTCTCCAGGTATATTACTCTCTCTGCTCTGGCCTTTTGTGGCACACAGAGTCAAGATTCTGATCAAATGGTTTCTTATGAAAACAGAGGAAGCAATTTTCTCCACCCTGCAATTCAGAGAGCGAGACGCACAAACAGTCTAAGTTGAAGTGGAGCTGTTGCTGTGAGGTGGAGCACGCACACCAACTGCAGGGAAATATTCCCTCCTCTTCAGTGGCGAGTAGAACAAGAGCCCATAACCGGCAGGAGCATTTATCTAAACTTCCTCAAGGGCAGCCGCTCAGCTCGACTCGTCAAATTCACCCGAGGCTCCGTTAAGCTGCTGTTTAATCACCCAGGTGCAGAGAAAAGTGAGGCAGCTGCCTTCTGGGATTTCCCAAAAAACAAAATAACTGAATGTGTGGTCCTGTTGGGTTTAATATGTAGAGCAAGGCACGTTTACCAGCAGGGTTGAGGGTTCCTTTCCCAGAGGCACTACCCACTGATAGACATAAACACTGAGCATCATTTAAATTCTAGTGTTTTTGTTCTGCTTATTGAGAGGACGGTAATCTGGTAATTAGATGAGAGACACAAAAGGTTGTTGTTTCAATACTCCCATTGAGTTGTAAATCAGGTGGAGAGAGAGTAAATGAGTAACAATCGACTTCCTGTTTGCTCCCGTGGTAAATACAGTAGAGAACGTGTTTTAGGCCCCAAACTCATGCAATGTTTTGTCTCCTTGAAATCTATTTTTGTCAATGTAAGGTACCCTCAAAAGCAAGAGCTTTTAATATTTTCAAGTTTAGTAAAAACATGGTTTGGCTTTAAATTAGCAAGTTTTTTTCTGTCATTTAAGTTACGGATGTAAATTAGAATAAGTCAGTGTTGACTTCTTGTTTCAGACGGGATGAGAACAGAGGTTTCCTGGGTTAAAGTCCTGTCTTTGTTTGACCCACTAACCACCCTTGCCCTTCTCCCTAAGTGGACTTCCGCGGACTATCATTAGAAAAACACATTAATCATCATCAAAAAACAAACATAATTCAAAAGAATCCCTCTAAACATAAACAAAGATGTGAGATGTCAATGATACTGTTAGCGTTTTATGGTCGCTTAGCATCATAAGCGCAACCTGCCTCTGTGCACCTAAATTTAAATAAATACAATAGTAAGAAATGTAAAAAACAAGTATGATACCAATGCCATAATTATGTTTTATATTAATAACCTAGTTAAACTAATACAATTTCAATATATATATATTTTATCTCTGGTTTTGTCTCCACCAACTCCTGAAGCATATATCTGGCCCTTTACCTGGAAAATACTGTGTTGAGCTACCTGCTGCTGCTTCTGGCAGTGTGGAGCACAAACATGCTCATGTTTATTAGTGAACTTAACGTATCCGTTTGCAATAATGCTGTCTTATAGCACCCAGCATGCTGGCATGGCCAGTCTAACTGTCAATACAGACAACGCAGCTACCGTTACTGCTGTAGCCAGGTCATATGGATATCTTAAAAAGTCAGTACAGCTACAAACAAAAATAAATAATTTATGCAAATTGCTTCTGCCCAGTCTAAAAAATCTGAGTGTTGGCCACCTCATCAACAATTTTGAAAGGACCCATTGAGTTGAATCATCTGAACAGTCCTCCACCTAAATCAAATTCACATCATTTTGTAAAGGACGTTGTTTTTTATTGCCATTTAAAAGTAACCTGTCTGTGATTCTATTGTAGTATACAGTAATTGTGGAAACGATTCAGGGCTGTCGATGGAGTTGTAGGTGGAGCGTCTACTAAAAAAATAACTGCTGTGTGTTGTGCAAGTTCACACTGCTGAAATCGGTGTTGACGATACAATCTGGGCGCCAAAAATTAAAACAATGAGCTGAATTCTGTGGGTCCATCACAGCTAAGATCACCGTTCTATAAACATAAGGGCAGCAACACTTAAGATACTGTTCTCAATATCTGAGCCCGTTTTTTATGTCAAAACCAAGTTTCTGGAAATAACTTCCTGATCCAATGTTTCTGAACAAATACTTATTTAAGGTAGAATTTTATCAGAGTACGTTGCAAATGAGGCCCCAGGTGTGAATGTCTAAAATAAATGTGTGAAACAGGAGCTTCTGACTGGTCTTGTGTAACAGTTTCATCAGAGCGAGAACCCAGAGGCAGATGGATGTTCCACGGCTTTATTCTCGCATGGAGGCGTTTAAAAACACAACCAGGCTCTGGAGACAAACTCTAAAACCCCTCAGTGCAAAGTGTGACAGACTGAATGAGAACAAAAAGAGGTGGGGAGAGTCTAGTGCCTCCTCTCCACTTGAGAGCAGAAATGACAAAAGGGTGAAAGATTCAATCTGTCGAACTTTAATAGGCAGAACACAGGTGGAAACTATGAGAGCAATCAACACAGGTGACACCACCTGTACTGATTCACAGAGAGAGTCAAAACCAGAGGAAACTATCTTAATCTCAATTATTAAAGGACACAATGAGCCTGTGTTCAGATACAATTCAAAGCAAAATTCCTACTTGACAATACAGATGTTTATTGTGACAACTCAGACTGATTTATTAACTAACAGGAAGCTTTACTGGTTTATTGTATTTTTCTCCCAGATGTCTCAGTTTTGCTCCATTTTCTGAGAACTGAGTCATGAAATATAAAAAATGCAATGTTTATGGTGCAGTTTACTGCAAATCAGTGTCTTTTTGCCTCCGTTCAACAATCATTTTAAATAACCAAGACACCAATCAAACAAGGTCCGTGGCATATATCATTTGAATAATTCAGATTCCTTTCTTATAATTTCCTAAAAAGTAAAATCTTGTACTAATTAGAAGGAAAATAGAGACGAGTAGTACAATTATCTGATTTATTTTGAGCTTGCATGATCCAGAGTCTTTCAGTCAACGCACAGAAAATGTGCATGTAGAAAGAAATGTGATATTAATATTCAGCAAAGTCAACAAGTCAACAAAGTTGTTGATAATAAATGTATGATGTTTAAATATTTATTTGGGTTTTAAAGATGCAAGGACAGCAGGTCTGTGAGATTCCGTTAGACGGAGCTGTAGCAACTCAAATTCATACTACAGCTGATAAATTTGAATCATAACATATTAATTCACTGCCCAACAATGTAAACAGAGAGAGGACTAGAGCGGAAACAAGTGGTTTCCATAACAACAGATAGAGTCCCTGCACACAAATTTCTCTTTTTAGAAGATGAGAAGAATATGGATATCATGGCTTTTTTTAAATCTAAAATGAATTACTTTATTTAAAGATGCACATTCTTCAAAAGCGTTCTGTTCTTTTTTAAATCCAACCCATATTGTTGCCTCCTTGAAAGGAGAGATGAACATTTATTTATTATTAAGGTATATATTATGTATGATTCATCCAATTTAATTTGATTTGAATTAGTTATTAATATTGTTAATAATTATTATTAATTATTAGATACAGATATATTCCTTTATTGATCCCCATGGGGGAAATTCTGGTGTTGATCACATATACACTACATATAAATGCTCTATTGAGGGGAAAGGGAAGGGTTAAGGTTATATATGCATAAATATATATACTAGAACAATCAGCCTTATTGGTTCAGCTGGGCAGCAACCATTGTTCTGACTGCCTTGCTGACTATGGGTGTTGTAGTCTTTTGATGGATGCCATGGTGATTTGTAGTCCTTGTTGAATCCACCTGGAGTGAGTCACTACCTCTATGACACTACCTCTCATGACATCACATTCTGACATCACGCTCTGATGTCATCAAAGCCCAACTGGCTGTGATGTAAGATTCTAGAACTCTGATGCGACTATATCTAGCTGACAAATAGAGATTCTGTCATTCGAATCAACACCAGTGTTGAAAACAGTCCGTTCTGCTACAGAGACGATTATCTTCGCAAAACTACAGTCTACTACAGAAAACTGCATTCTACTACAGAGAACCAAGTATTCTACAGACGACCAAAGTCTTCTACAGACGACCAAAGTCTTTTTTAAAGACAACCAAAGTCTTCTACAGACAACCAAAGTCTTCTACAGACAACCAAAGTCTTTTTTAAAGACAACCAAAGTCTTCTACAGACAACCAAAGTCTTCTACAGACAACCAAAGTCTTTTTTAAAGACAACCAAAGTCTTCTACAGACAACCAAAGTCTTTTTTAAAGACAACCAAAGTCTTCTACAGACAACCAAAGTCTTTTTAAAGACAACCAAAGTCTTCTACAGACAACAACAATCTTCTCCGCACATCTACAGTCTGCTACAGACGGTGCCATGGATAGAAGAAATAACCCAAGAAACGGGGGGAGATTTCAAGGCGGTCTGCTACCGACCCCAAACTACCTTCACCTGCAAAGTGATCTGGATCGTGCTAACAGGCACATCAAGCATCTGACAAGTCAGATAAACTCTCTGACGGAGTTCAAGAAAGAATCACTGTTTGAAAGAACAAACCTCCTCAACATGGTGGAGGCAGGTAAAATGAAATTTACCTTTCTGAAGGAGCGTCAACAGCGCAAAGAGGCGGAGTACGCCGCTGCAACCAAAAAGAGCTCCGAGAACATCAAGGCATATGAGGCTCAAATCTCCCATCTCAAGGGAACTCTCCAACTCCATGAGGAGGAGATGGAAGTCGCCCAGTGCCTGAGTAAGCAAGAATTTGACAAAATGGTAGCAAGGTATGAGGCAGAGAAACAACAACTCTCTGACCAAATCAACCAGATGTCAAAGGCAGCAGTCGAGCGCCAAAGTACCGACGAGCTCGAGTACCAGAGGAAGGTGAACCAGATGGAGGACCAAATCCACCAGAGGGACACTGAAATCGTGGATCTCAAGGGGGAGATGGACAGTCTCTCCCAGATGATCATAGTCACCACAAACCAGCTTAACAGCAGAGAAGCTGAACTGCTCCAGAGCGAAGAAGCCTGGAAGGCTGAATACAAATCTCTGGAAGACAAGTTCACAGAGGACCTGTCCCAGAAAGAACAGAGCCTGAACACAATGCAGGTTGAACACCAGAATAAGGTGAAACAGGTGGAGGAACAAATCCATCAAAGGGACGGTCAAATGTTGGATCACTGCAGGAAAATCGCAGATCTCTCTCAGATACTCAAAGACAACATTAAACAGCTGAGCAGCAGAGAAGCTGAACTCCTCCAGAGCGAGAAAGATTTGCAGACAAAATGCAAAGATCTGGAGGAGAAATTCACTAAGGACCTTGCAGAGAAAGAACAGTGTTTGGAGAAGCTGCAAATTGAAAACGAGAGGAAGGTGAACCAGGCGGAGGTACAAACCCACAAGAGGGACGCTGAGATCCTGGATCTCTGCAATGAGAAGGACGGTCTCTCTCAACAGCTAACAGAGACCACGAACCAGCTGAACAACAAAGACGCTGAACTCCTCCAGAGAGAGAAGGCCTGGCAGGCTGAACGCAAAGAACTGGAGGACATCTCTCTGATCATGAAGAAGAAGAGGAGAGGCTTCTTTGGCAGGAAGATGGAGGACAGAGAGACGGAGTTGCAGAAAATGAAACTGAAATTCCAAAAGAAGGAGATGGAAAAGAAAGAGAAGAAGGAGAAGGCGGAGACGGAGACGACAGGTTTCCGGAGCTGGAGGCACAGGAACCAGAGGTGCGACGGCAACGAAAGGGTGGAGGAGGCTGCTGGTTGTTCTGCTCAGGTAGAACAACAGTAGCTCCCTCCTCCTCCCCCTTCACCCCCCTCCATCTACCTCCATCTACCTCCATCTACCTCCCCCTCTCCATCTACCTCCCCCTCTCCATCTACCTCCCCCTCTCTATCCACTCCCCCATCCCCAAAAGTTCAGGGCAGCACAGTGGCTCAGTGATTAGCACTGCAGCCTCACAACTGCGTGGGTTTTCTCCTGGAACTCAGGTTTCCTCCCACTATATCCCAAAAATATTCACTTTAGGCTGATTGGAAAACTATAAATTATCAACTTCAATCAATAATATCCATGTGAGGGTTTTCTCCTGGTGCTCAGGTTTCTCCCCAAAAAATTCATAGTCAATCTCAATTTCCCCCTAACTGAAAAAACATCAACAAAACAAAACAAAATAAAAATAAATCATTAAATGAACACTCAAATATGTTTTAAAAAATTATTTAAATGAATAATTAAAAAATCAAATAAAAAATGTAATAAATGTTCAATGTCTCTGCCTCTCTGGTTAAATATAAACAGTATAAATACATTTGTATGGCATGATGGTGACTGTGAAGAAGAAGTACTGGTATCTGTTTAAGTTGTGATTTTAACAAAACTGAAGCTGATCAATAAAATGATCAGTATTACGTCATAAAAGATCTTCAAAATGGTATTTTAGGTTAACGAGAGGAGCTGGTTCTGTAATAAACAATGATATTCTACAGTAAAACGCATGTGACCTTTATGACTGACGGGTTTATGGATATCTTTAATATCAGCATTATTTACTGGTAATATTATTGATTTATTAAGAGAGATATAAACTACTCAAACATGTTTTCTTTGTGAATATAAATCACTGGTAACAAACACCTGATCATGAATAACTATCTGCATTCTGTATTTATAAGGTGTACTGTGTCCATTTCTACTGGAAGAATACTTTAATATTATTTATTCATTATTTTTGACTGTATTTAGTATTATTCTGATCATAAATTCAATATTTAATAACCCAGAAGAAGAAGAAGAGATGTGGTTCCAGCAGTATTCAAGATGGTCAAAATAATTTACATTTTTAATCATAGCAACAGTCAGATATTGAGTTTACTATCAATTGTTGCCGATTAACCTTCGGTCAATCAACTAATCAATTTATCATTTGAGCTCTCTAGTTAGTTTGTTGGTGGACTTGAGAAATAATGAAACTGTCATGTGTTAATAAGAATAAGAATAACAAAATAAAGATTAACACCAGACTGATCTTTAAACGTCTGTGTACATGTTTACTTTTCTTCAGTGGCGTAGAAACTATAAAACAGACTGAGATATGCACTTTAGTCTAATTGGAAACTCTAAATTATTAGTATTAATAAATTTAAAAAAATCTCCAAATTAAAAAATTGGACCCCCCCACCAAAATTTTAAAAAATTAGGATCCCCCCAAAAATGTAATAAATAATAAAAAATTAATAAAGATAAAAATCTATAAAATCAAATAAACATTCAAATCAAAATTCAATGTGTCTGCTTTATAATAAATATATATACATTATGAATACAACTGTATGACATCACGGTGTCTATGACCTATAAGTACTGGTATCTTTTCAATTCATAATATAAACAACACTCAGGCCAATCGATATAATAATATAATAATTAATGTTGCATTAAAAAATATATTCCAAAATGTATTTAAAGGTGAGAGGTTAGAGGTGAAATGTGCCCCCTATTTGTTTGGAGCAGGTGGCCAAACATTACACAATGCACCTTTTAAAAAACAGCATTTTCTTTCACTTCCTTCACTGTTTTTAAATGTAACACAACGGTACTAAACAATAACCTTGGCTCTTATTTTCCTATAAGTAATAACAAATCGCATACCTTGGTTCTTTTCATAAAAGGTATAAGGGAATAAAATCTTTCAGGTTTTAAATATCAGAATCAAAATCAGAATCAGAAGCTGTTTATTGCAAATTACGTTACACATACAAGGAATTTGGTTAGGTGATTAATTGGTGCGTACAGTAAATAACAAACACAGTGCAATACAGTAATATGGTAAAAAGTAAACAAGTAAACAAATAAGAGTATGTTAAAGCAGCTATATTAGCTGCGTCCCAATCCAGCGTCCGCATCCTTTGGGGGCTGCATTTTTTGATTGCGTCACAGCGGCCGACAAATGCAGCCTACCTTTCCTGGATTCGGAGGATACAACTGATGGATCCTTCACCGCCCAACATATCCCAAGATTCATTGCGTGCCGGTGAAGTTGATTTATATTTTAATCGACATGGCGACTAGTGGATATTATTGGGTTTTTAACTCACTTGAACATCTACAGATACAAATGTTAAAACTAAAAACAACTTATGTTAAAATGATCTGACGTTACGTGACACTATTAACTAACCAGCTAACGCTACCGAGAGCCGCAGTGCTATTTACAGCAGCTCGTCCATTTTAATCTTTTAACTTAGCTTTACCTCTTTTATACTCTTTTATGACAACCGCAGTTGGTTGCTAGGAGACAGGTGTGTAAAAGGGTGGGGGGCACGAAAAGTTGGTGAGGCAAACAGGAAATCCTCTGTAGACCAGGCCGTGAGAAATTTCTTTGATTTTGTCATGCTTAAAAATGTAAAAGGCCAAAACACATGCAGGCTTCAAGTCTGCGATAAAATATTATGAAGTAGCCCCGTTTACTCTTAATCCGTCCATGGCTCTTGCCAGCTGCCTGATGTCCACACCTGCTACTACCACTGTACGCAAAGAGCTTAAGGTGGTCGTCAATAACTTGTCTTCTCTGACTGTACTGATTAAATGACAGCAGTCTTTAAAGGAAGATAACCCTCAACCAATTAGCTGACATGTCCCTGAAGTCCAGATTGTTTCCTCAGGCCTCGATAAGTGTATTGAGGTTTTGAGTGTTTTTTTTGGTCTTTAACATGCACACGTTATCACAATCCTCACAAACGCAGTTCACGCCAGAGTGCTTAGCTCCTTTTTCCACATCGAGTGCTATCTTTGCCTCATCGCCCTGCGGGAGCATTTTGTTTTTTACATTTTCTCTCCATGCAGGAATGCAATTTCTCCTTTTCATAAATAGTCTTGAGATGAATGCTGGGAGCTGGAGCGGAGTGTGGAGTGCCAACGTGAGGGAAGGAAATGGATTGTAATTGGCACCTACTCTCACTCTGAAGCAGCGGAGAGAAAAGGCGGTCTTGTTGGCGTCAATCAAGGGCCATTCATTTGCACCTGTGGCCTTTCATAGGCGATAAAATGGGAAATTACTTTTGTTGGTTTCATTCAGGGGAAGGCACCGTGAATTTACACACATTCATACACTCTTAGATAGATTAAGGCATTGCAGATCATGTGTTAAGGCCAGGGTACAGTTTTCAAATTGCAAAAAAACAAAGGGAGATGGATGTTTAAAATACAGTTGGTTTTCAAACATACATTTAACATTTGACCTAGGGAAAAATCCATTCCTGAGGAAATAAAACCCTTTGAAAGGTTTCCTTATTGAGTCATATTAAAGTGGCCCTATTATGCTTTTCCACCTTTTCCCTCTTCTTTAGTGTGTTATATATGTATATTTTTTGTACATGTAAAAGGTCCGCAGAGTGTAAAACCTGAAGTCCACGTCTAAAAGGAGTTACCCTCCCCCTCAGAAGCTCCTGAGCTCCTGAAACGGCTCCATTGAATTCTCTCCTTCACTTCCATAACTTTATGAGGTCACAATGTTACGGAAGGCTAGTTTGGCCCTCAAACAACAAAAGAGAGAGACGGAGGTGAAGCTCCGGAGGAAGAGTTTTTTGAAATGTGAAATGTTGACTAATCACAACAGAGCGGGCTAGCTGACCAATCAGAGCAGACTTTGCTTTCTGGAGGGAGGAGCAAGCGCTACAACGGAGCGTTTCAGAGAGAGGATGAGAAGAGGTGCTGCAGGACAGCCAGGATGAGAAAAACAAGGAGGATTATGAGCATTAACGCATGTAACATGTTGTAACTGTAACTTGAGATCAAAATATGCACCCGGAAAATAGCATAATAGGGCCTGTTTAAGAGGGTATGGAGCTGGAGAACATGGGACCCTGAGAACATAGATATCCTCCCAACGGTCATGAAGCGGGTTAACTTAAAATACGGTCACAAGTCCTGTCTCAAACCACGCCTCATTTGTTGAGCAGTTTATTCTCCAACAAAGCTACGTCAGCTTTCTCTATTTTGTGGTTTTGTTGTCATTGTATTCATGTAATCTACTTACTAAAGAGAAATTCTCTTTAACTTTTTGTGATCCAGTTCATCTTCAACCATTTTTGTGTGGCACACAGTGAGGATTTTTTTCAATAACTCAAAAATTAATGATGAGTGTCCTCGGGTTCTCCGTTTCTTTTCGCAGCTGTCACAAATGCAAATTATTAAATGTTTTCCGGCCTCAAAGCACACACTGTGACTCATGTGACCTCTCTGCATTTGCATTGAAACAACGCAGACGGGAAAGTGTGTTGTGAGTAGAGAAAGCTCTCGTTTCTGGATGCTTCAAAGGAATTAGACTCGCTGTGGTTATCAATGGAATGCCATTCATTAGCACCTGTGGGTATTCACCGACTCATCACTGCATTTGATTTATTTTACGTGCTGTACTGCATGTTTGCACATATACAGTAATGAACAAAGCTTAAATCAAAGTATATCAAATCAAATTGATCATGTTTTCTTCACTCTGGTCATGAATGAATGAGTAATAAAGGCACTTCTTGAGTTGTTACACACACCCACACACTGTAGATAGAGTTTTTAATGTTGCTTAAAGGCAGGCAGGTGGTGGTTTATGCATCAAATTGTCACATGGATTAAATGAAAAGTCAAAAGATGGATGAAAGTCAAAGGGAAAATTCCATTAAGATGCCCAGTTTGATTTATTTGAATGACAGAACGGCGCCTCTTAATGTAATTGTAATGTATTGTATGTAGAGAGGTTTTCCGATTTGTGGCGCGATGATGTGAATGTCATCTTTCCTTGTATGAAGCCGAGCTACTCAAACTCCTACTTTTGATCTTTTGAATTTCACTCTGAAAATAATCATCAAATAACGGCAGACGTGGAGCTTTTAGCCGAGAACCTCTTGACATCCGGAGATGTTTACCGTACACCCTCCAGCAAATAAACAGGAGATGACACAGCATTTGAAGCTGCCGGTGTATTGAAGCTCTCAGAGTTATCATTGCAAATACAGAATAAAGCTTGTTTACTTTGGCTCCTCCGGCGCCCGATCGTGTAGTTGCATAGCAACCACTCGGAATAGAAAATGAGTTGACCTGTGCATCGTGAGCCAGCACCGACTCCCACAATTCCATCGGTAATGTACGTCGTTGTTGTTGTTGTTGTTAGGAAAACACTGAAATTCACTTGGTGGGATGATGCACATTATGTAATAAGTTTCTAGAGAAGGGCGTTAAATGATGATTAACCGTTATTGATCCTTATGGATAAAGTTATGCCAATGAAGCAGTAAAAATCATTTCTGCTGTGAGGTGAGGATATGTAAACAAGTGGGTTATTATGCAGTTGACTGAACTACATCCTGCAACACCTCGACTCTCTAGGGAAATACAAAAGGATATCCTCTGCTCCAAACTCACCCAGATACCTTTCCAAGCGTCAACTGTCCGTCAGGAAGTCTGTGATGTGGAGGGAAAAGCACATCCAGCTGTCAGACCATCAGCACTGGCGCGCCCCAGGGATGTGCTGCTAAATGACTGTAATGTAATGTAATGTAATGTGAGCTCATCCCAAATACTCTTCTCCCTCTGCAACAACAACTGCACCACAGGAGACCCGTCTGTTAAACTCCTGAAGTTTGCAGACAACACAATGGTCATCAGCCTCATCTGGGATGGTAACGAGTGCATATACGGACAGGAAATTGATCAGCTGGCCCTGTTGTTAGGGAAGAACATCCTGGAGCTGAACACTCTTGTAGATGACAGTGGACTTCAGGAGCCACTATCTCCCTGTACCTCAAGTGGACTTCAAACATACAGGCAACATCAGGAAAAAGTACTCTGTAACTCCAGAGTCAGGAAAAGGGCAGGAAACATCTCTGCAGACAAAACCCTGTTTCAGCTTCAGCGCTACTTCCGTCCAAGGACCTCACACCGTTTGGTTAGAAGGACATCCTAAACTGAAATAGACAAATCAAGCAGTAAAGCTACTGTGAGGGATCTTGGGGATCCATTGTGGAAATCCATTTTCACATTTTGTTTTGGCTTAGTTTAATTTAGTCAGTGAGGCTATCTGATAAATAACAGCAACTTCATCATTGTCATTGTCAGCCCGCAGATTTTGGTTGCTTAGTAACAGCAAGCTCGACAGTAACTTAAGCTCCCAAGGACCTTCGATGAAAGGATGAATGTTGTTTCTCCACACGTTTTCTGATGCAACATGTAAACTGGGTAATGCTAAAAAAAACAAAAATTGTTTTATAGAAATCAACATAAAACTAGACTCAAGATTATAAGTTCTTGTAACTTTGATCCCATCTTACTGACTTCATCATCCGATAGAGTTTCAGCTGTCATTGATCGTTATTGTTGACGTGAAGTTTAGTGACCTTGGCCATCTCCATTAGCACTGAGCAAACTCCATTAGCTGCTCATCTGGCTGAATGATCCAGAACGAGCTTGTAAGCAGACCTTGAGTCAACATTTGTATATCCGAGGTAAAGAATGAAAAAGTATATAAAAAAAACTATGCCCCTAGTTGTTGCTATAGCAAAGGAGAGTTCAACTGAAACCAACTGCTGGTGACAGAATATAGTAAGTTATAATATTTCAGCTAGGACACTCAAAACATGATATTAATAAGCATAGTAAAGACTTAATTTCCAAAGATAGATGGAGGAAAGAGAAGAAGAAAGTCAAAGCAAAGTAACTGCTACTTTCAGGCAGCTAAAACAAATCCAGCCACATTCTCTTCAACCATGGCTATAAACTTTACAAACATTTTTTGTAACCAATGTAGCATTGAAGCATGGTGGAATTAGTAAACTAGCTAACTAGCCATCTGCCTGCTTGTCAGCTAGCTAGCTTGCTAATTTGACCAAGCTTGAATGCTTCACTGGTTACAGAAAAATTGGGCAAACAAAGTTGTCACTCATCATGTAATAGAAATGTGTTTGTGAGTGTGTGAATAAGGTATTAAGGGGATGAATTTTACTCATTTACTCCGGCTCGCTACTCTTCTTAAAGTTACTATTCCACTGTTTGTTTAGGTCAATACCTCAGAGAGTCTGTGACTTAAGTGGATTTAGTTAAAACAGATGCAATGGCTACGGCACACATAAAAATGGCCGCCACTCTGACCATCCTGCTAAATGAGATCCGTTTAACCCCTTTTCTATTTCTATGGGTTCATGTTATTTAGGTTAAAGCACAGTTGGAGAGGAAACACTTCATTCAAGGTAAGAACGTCCCAACATTTCGTCTCAATGAACTGATTGTGGCTACAATGTTGAAACAGCAATTATGACAACAACGGAGCAGAGCAGCAAAGAAATATCATACAGTGAAGTGGATACAGCGATGAAGATGACGAGAAGAAACCTTCTTCAATCTTGAACCCTCAATAACAGCAGGACGACAAGAGCTTTGGTTTGTTCATGTGAACTCTTTCCTTTCGACTGAATGAGTTTGACCTGCTGAGGTGGTGAGGTAGGAGAAAGTGAGTCTTGACTCATTTGATGTAATGTATGATTGTAATTATCTCATCCGTGTCTCCTCTCAGAACGGCTCACTGCTCAGCTTCATCTAATGCAACACTGAGAGCCAGGAACAAGTCTCACACAGCCAGACCTTTGTCCACTGCTGTGTGAGCACTAAAAGAAGGTCTAACTCCACACATTGTCAGAACAGAGTACTGCAGGAAGGAGTCCTAAATGCCAGAAATGAGTCAGCATTTTTGCACTTCCGGTTCCCTCATTTGGAAGTCAAAGTTGTTTTTTATGCCTGAAATAAGGTCCGATGTTTAACATAAGTTCAAAAGATTTTTAAGATTTGTTCTACAATATAAAATATGTCAGTAAATACCCTTCTCATGAACTTTGAAGCTTTTAAGTGTCTTAATGAGACGACTTAACGTCCTCACTAAAATACCCGTTCTCCGTTAGCTTGGCCCGAAGTCATGTGACCGTGGTGTATTTCCTTTATAGCCTACTTCTGCTGAGTAAGATGCTTCTAAAAAACATTAAAATGGTGATAAATTGTGAAGATTATCTTGCTGAACAAAGAGTGTAAATATGATAAGATTATTTTGGACATAATGAGTGAAGCTGCTGCTGCTTTCACTCTGTGACTTCACCTACATATTGACACATTTCATAACTGTACATGTACATAAACAATCCAGTGCAGGAGAAGTGGGAAGCTTAAGGCTCTAAAGCAAGATAAACTAATTAAATTCATTATAAATAATAAGGGAAAAAAATGCAATTAGAGCGCAAACAGCTTCTCCACATCTGGTCCCAGAGGATAAAAGTTATTTAGGGATTTCTAAACTTTATACTTGATCCTGAGCAGGTAGGTATTTAGACACATCTTACTATATCTCACACTTATCAATGATTCCTGCCACTCTTTCGTAACTTTTGTGACTTTTGTGTGTCAAATCTTCTGACTTAAGGGGAAAAGTCTATTCCTTTTCCTAAATGACATCATGTACGACTTTCTAGAACATGAAATGAAAGATGCACCAATAGATTACGATTAACGATCTGCTTGAAGGCTCATAAAATAACCTTTAAAGCAAGAGCTCAAAACATTAGTTGGTAATCAAGCTCTATTGAAAAAACTCATAATATAAAAAAATAATCAGCAGGGTTACACTTCACACAGTGAATACTGACATAATTTCCTGGTTATTAGACGGCAGCGGTTCCGTTAAATCACTTTGGATTTTGCCTCGTAGGATTTCCAATGCACAGTGAGTAGAAGATGAATGAGAGCAAGAAAGGTCATTTAATATAATATATATATATATTTTTTAATAATGTTCCCTGAGAAGACAAGTGCCTTTCAGCTCTGTTTTGCCATGATTTAAGCTAATTTTCTCTTTGTAAAAGGAAACAATAAAATATTCAGTGAGTGTTTTCACGATGGTAAAAAATGACATGAGAGAAAACTAACAGAATAAGAATACGAGAGGGAAATGTTAGTGAATGGCTTCCAAAAGATAATAACATCCTTTTACGACTCGCATTGCACACTTTGTATGAATTGCCAGCCAGAGTAGAGCACATATACTTATTGTAAAATCACTCTCAGATCTCTTCCTGTTTACCCAAAGCGAGATCACAGGATATATCACAATGAGAAGCAAATGACAGGAGCTTTGGGGAGCAATTATTTCATGGGAAGTTCTTCAGAAGTCGATAACACATGTGCCGCGGTCAATATCTTTGCGTCACCTCCCTCAAGTGTCAGACGTGGCCTAAAAACGTCTCTGCAAGTGTCATTTTTGTGATCAAAGCAGCTACCTAGATTTTAAATAAACCAGGTCACTCCTCACTTTAGCCGTAATGTTCATTCGTTGATTTTATGAAGCAAGTTTTTTCCACATTGGGTGGCCATTTTTCCCCTGCCTCCCTTCCAGAAACATGACTGCATGTTCCAAACAGTTACATCATATAGCTCACATCTCCTTTGCATTCACTGATTGTCTCTGTGTGCGTCTTGTGTTTGGAAATGTAAAGCCCCACATGAACATTTGCATAAGATGTAGGATCGGAGCTCTGCACGCATGTTAAGCCTTTGAAGTCCTGCCTGTCCCCCTCCCACCGTAAATCTCTGCCTCCATGATAGTTATGTGTGCTCACATGTGATGGGATTGCAGCAAAGCTTCAAAAGAATAACAGATTTTTTTGAACACAGATGTTGTTGAATATTTTACAACATTTATTCAAGTAAGATTTCTGGTTTCTTACTGTTTTCACTGCTTAAATCCACATTAGAGAGCAAAAAAGACCTCCTTGAGACAGATATGATACAGATTAATGCAAAATGGGTGTTTTTTTGTCTCTTACTAAGCATTGAGTATATGCAATATAGTGCATTAATCTGCAGATTTGAGATAAGGTTGCAGCTGTGCCAGTGTAGGTGGATATTTGGCCTTGACGCATAAACAGGAATGTGTTGATGTTAAGTCAAAGACATCTATGCATTTTTCTGCAGATATTTACTGAGTTGAGCGTGCTAACCAGCTAGCCACGGCCCATTCCTGTCTTGTAATACCACTTGTTCCTCTCGAGGCGATAGTGAGTCACTGTAGCATCCAGTTTATCCTCAGTCCAACATGAGAGGAAGAAGAAGAATGGATTAAATCAAAAGTGGAAGAAACGACAAAACGACTCATATACATCTAAAAAAAATAAAATAATGATATATATATGTATATATAATGCACTACTGTTTTTGTTTTGTCATGTTTTTCTTGTGTAGCAATGTGCTCCAACCGCATTTCATTGTGCATCACTGTGTTGCATAATGACAATAAATTACCCTTGAATCCCTGACTTATAAGGTTTGTTATTAGCATGTTATTCCTCTGAACACAATTACAATAAAAAGTAATTTTGTTTGTTATGTCATATTTGCTTCAAATGTTAGCAAAGCTGGAACACGTAAAAATGTTATTTTCTAAGCAAAGGGGCATATTAGACTTTGGTGTCTTTATAATGACAAATCAAGTTCGACATGCCGGCTATGTAGACTTTTATCTCTCAGTCAAAATCACATTTTCCCCCCAGGACAGTCAATTTATCATCAGTTTAACAAAGCACATCCCACTCAGTGTGTACATGCTGATAAAAGTGTGGATTCACGGTTCAGCGAGAGCTAAAGTAGGATGTTACTGGTGGAGCGTTCAGCCCTCTGCAGGGAATCTCAGGATGGAAGCATTTGCCGCGCATGCATCAGGATGATTTGTCATGAGCTGAGCAGGGTGTAGGCGGATTATGTCTTTGAGGATCCGTATGCAAGAGATGTGAGGGGAGAACATAGAGCGGGTTTGTTCTGGAGTGAAACACTTGTTGTGAAATGAAATTGTTCTGCAAATATCCTGGACTTTCTGCATGTTTAAGGAAATCTCTGAAGCGGATTTAGAAAGAAATATGTTTTTGTAGCCAGATACAGTACATATTTAATGGAAATCACCCATTGTGTGGAATTAAAAGAAGGGTCTCTCTGTGGATGTCACTTTGATTGAGTACCACAGAATATGCCTTCATCACCTGTCAGTCGGATACTTCGGGGCGGAAACTGGGAACTATATTTAGCTAAAAGCTGACAGACCAGAATGAAAGAGTTGTGGAAATGAACCTTCACTGTCACAAAAAAAAGTGCACCTTGACCAGTCTGACAGGTGATAGATTTAAAATGGTAATTTCACACCCAGCAGTATGAGAAGAGAAGGTTATGTGCTATATATAACCATGGCTATCTGATATTTACATATTTGATATGTCTGAGGACTGATGCTGAATGTTAAAATGGATCTCTGATCGGCCCCCGAGCTGAGAGATAGTATCTTCATTCAGAGAACCTTGGTTATAAATGTAACCACAGCATCAACCTAAATAATGCAAACATTACTTTGACAATCTAATCAATCAGATGTGTTTGAACACAGGATTTATTAGAAGACTCTTGTGACAGCATCAGTTTAAGCTAAGGGTACTTAATAAACTAGCCACTGAATTTACATACTAATGTTTGCACTTTCTTGTTCAAAGGAAAACTTCATTTTGTAAATCCATCAATTTAACATTCAGACCATTAAATCTGTTACTTTTTAAAGACCGTACCTCTAATAGCTTTATCTGTCTTACCCCTCTACTTTATTATTTCACTAACAAAGACCATGCCCATAACGCTGTGAGTTTTGAATAGTTTATTACATATGAAAGATGGAGAGGAGCCGTGATGGTGTAGGAGGGATGAATTAAGGGTCAGGAGGGAGGATGAGGGATGAAAGGATGTGGGCAGAGGGATGGAGGAATAAGGGCAAATGGGGTGAGGTATGAAGGGAGGAGGTGAGGAATCAGGAAGGATGGATGGAGGAAAGTCCTGTTTTCAAACGAGAGAGAGAAAGAGAGAGAAAAGAGAGTTGAGGGGAAATGAATGGATTCAGGTGTGCTTAAATAATTCTGTGCGGAAATTAGATCTTTTTTAAGGTGTCTTTGTTCCCGAAACCTAGTTATAAAACTTAATTTACTCTCGGTTAATATAATATTGTTTTCAAATTATTTAGGTTAATATCTCCATTTCTCAAATTCTGTTTTCTGTTATTTTTCAAGGTTTTAAATTATATTTATGTGTTTTATTAAATGATTCCCATGTTCTTACTTATATTTTAAAGGGAAAGTACACATTATGTTAATAAAAAAACAACTCTGTCCATTGTGTTACGTCACCCTAAAGTAGTACTAAAAATAAACAAGTAAAGCAAATAATTAAACAGTTTATAAGTTTTAATAAAGACACTGTTTCGTGCATGTTATCTGATGTGTGAAAGAGAAGCATAATGCTGAAGTCAATGAGGCATATTTTGACCCATATTCAGTATCTTTCAGTTTTTCTACAAAAATCAGATTTTCACCTTAAAATCAAGTATAAACGGTGATACATAAATCCAACCCTGTTATGTTCACCCACTTTTCCCCTGTGACTTCCTCACAGGGTCCCAGAAACAAAAAAATAAGCCCACACGGTCGGTTGCAGATAGAAGACTATGTCAGAACGAGGAATAAACTACTCTACGTTTATTGGTGGTGGCATCCGGTTGATCTGGAATAAGGCTGGGTAATTGCACTTTCCTTTCATGTTGGGTCTGTTTAGATTCTGAGACCAAGGAGGATTACTCCGCCTCCAGCAGACGCCCACGCTTGGAAGGCTCACTCGCTGTGATAAAAAAACAAAACAGAACTTGGACCCATACTCGCTTCAGAGGAGATAAAAAAAAGGGAGGTAGGAGGATTCAGGACTCTGGTTTATTACCAGTGCCAGATCTAATTAAAAGTCAAGATCTTTATTGTATCTTGTCCAACAGAGATTCAATACCTGGACATTTGGTAATGACACATTTTGGTCGGTGGGCGTTATAAAAAAATAATACAAAGATAATTATCCAGAGGAAAATCTGCTCTAAAAGGTTTAGGTTTGAGAATGAATGGGAGTTTACAAATGACAGAATAGGTTTAGATGTTTTTCTGGGTCACTTCTCTTGGAGCTCTACAAGTGTCCAAAACAGACTTGATATGTAGTGAATGCTATTGCACCCATGTTTCAATGCACATTTTTAATTAGTGAACTAACAAACCAGAGTGGAAATGCTAATAATTTGAAATATGTAGATCAAAGAAAAGGGACATTCATTTGAATATCCAGCCCTTATTTTATAACAATGTAAATAAATCAATAAAATAATCATATTTATTCTGTGATTCATCTGATCCAGGGTCTGATCCAGGTTTCTTTGCTGCTATATATGATCTATATAGTGGATCATGAATGATAAACCCAAAGTAGATAGTTTTGGGATGTGGACTTTGGTTGAACAGAACAATATTCAGTAATTTTATTTGAAGCTATATATCTTCTTTTCTTCATATTATTTTCACATTTCTCACACTTCCTGCCCCCTGCGAAACACTTATTCAGGTTTCCATCCAAATTTAGCAGATATTTTAACAGAATTTCCAGAATATCAGCAAAAGGAATTGCAAATAAATGTGCCTTTTTTTTTTTTTTTTTTTTAGCAATATTCAATTTTTTTAGCTTTTGCAATATTTGATATGTGCACAAAAACATCTATGGAGTTGAATTTATTAGACATCGAGCCTGTTTTGAACACTTGTACGCCTCAGAGAGAAGTCCCAAAAGAACATCCAAACCTTCTTTGGTCATTTGTGTTCCCCAAATGAAGGTTGTCGCAAGACTTCCTCACTGCAAACCTATTTCAAATGTCTGCAGACTTTCCAAATAGGTAAATGGACTTGTCTTTATATAGAACCTTTTTAGTCTTCTGACCACTGTGCTATACACTACATGTCAACATGTTTATTCATACACTAATGGGAGAAGCTTTCATACGAGCTGCCAAATTGCTTATTAGGGTCTAATCTAATAATTCACACAGTGATGGCACAGCCTTCAGGAGCTCAAGAACACTTGGACATGCTGAGTGGAGGAGGAGGAGGAGGATCGAAAGTGCCGATCGTCTAATTAGGGGACAAGTCTGTCTTGAACATTTGTGGATCTCCAAAATTGTCCTTGGCTTGTCCTTATAATATCACCTCTTTTGAATGATGGCTGGATTTATTAACACATAATTCACGATGGTTAATAAAGGGAATATTAAATTACCATAAGCCCACCAAGGGCCTGAGAGAATCTACAGAATAAACACATTATTGTATGCAGAGGTCGACTGCCTGCAGGTGAGAAGTGAGAGGGTCAGCTGCACACTGTCCTTTAAATATAACACAAGCAGTAATGTGCCGAGGTGAATCACAATAATCTGAACAAAACTGTGTGAGAAAAGATCTAAGAGGGCAAAACAGCAGCAGGTATCCTGCAGAGCTTCAGTATATAAATCAATCCCCAGCAAACAGCAGGAGCCTCGGCCACAACACGGGCCCCCTCACAATAGAACCTGTAGTTTGTGCTCCTCTCAGAATGAGTTTGACCCAATGAAAGTCTGCATTCTCATGCCATTGTGAAGGAAAATCTATACCACGCTTATATTGCTGCTGCAGCAGGAAATTGGCTGAAAAAAATTGTGTAAACAAAAAAAAAAAGTCATATTCCAATCCTGTATTTTCTGAGAAAAAAACAATCTGGTGGTAATTGAGATTCCCCTGGCCCCATTTCACAGGAATAATACCTGCAAGATCCAAGCTCTCTGTGTTCACCTCTGCATTCAAATACTATAAACAACGAACAAAGACTGATGCTCATAGAACTGTTTGTCTCATTTGAAATTGCCATTATTAGAACTTGCAGCATTATTCAAGTTTCATAAAAAAAATGTGATTATATGTTTCTGAGCACCAGAGTCCCTTCAGAAAACCTCTCATTTTACTGCAGCAGGGTCTTGCAGTCTGGCCAGCTTAGTCCTGGTTCTGGTTCTCCGGTGGTTTGGAGTTTCTGGCAAACCTGAATGATTTGGATTTGGAATGATTTTAAGAATAACTATGTAGATATAGCCAAACTACTCGCTGATGGTCTCGTTGACTTATGGAGGTCATATGGCATCAGTGCTGAATTGAGACTGTTTCATAACCAGTTCAAAGGTCCTCACAGTAACTTTAATCAGCTCTGATTTTTCCGACTTTCTCCAGCTGAGATGCTGCAGCTTTCTGTCGTCCCTCAACATCTGACCACTGGTGTCATGTGGCAGAGCCTCTCCTCCTGGAGTCCTTGCAGATCAGTCGAGTGTCTCTTCAAGGAGGCCAGATGGCACGATCGGCTGGCAGCTCGGCACGCAGGGGGCTTGTCCTCGCTCGGATCCCTTTGTCGTCTCATGCCTGCTTGGATCTCCGTCAACCTGTGCCAGGCCGGCCGGATCAAAGGGAATATTTACAAGACGCTCCTCTGCTTTGGTCTGGCTTCGAAAAAAAGAATCAGGAAGTCTCTCCTTCTTTTTGCGCTTTCTCGATTTGAACAGTGGGAGAGCTGGAGACGAAGCCTCCCACTGCTCGGTTAACTTTCTAAATGAAGAGGACGTGACAGAGCCGCTGACGTACGGAGGCTTGATCTTGGCGTTGTTTCTTGCTTTGCATCGAGGCCCCTGTTGAGAGAAAGAATAAGCAGTGGGTTTTTCACAGCCTCCACACTTCGATAAATAGGTTATTGAGCTCCTTAGTGACATTTCTTGATACATGGCCCCCTGTGGCTTCAGTCTGTCATTTTATAACCACATAGACCTTTTATTTACCAATTACCTATCCAGGAAGTCCCATTGAGATTTTGAATCTCATTAATGAGGGGGTCCTATGCACATAGAAACACAAATAACAGACTTAACCCCCCCCCATCTTGGGGATTAAACTAGCATCACAAGCCCACTTCTATTACTATTCCTGCAATAAATGCCTTTTAGATACAGAACACATGCAATGTATGTGCTGATTATTAATTAAAACCGGTATATGGTGTTTTAATAAATTATTATTTGCAAAAATTGTCATCGGTCCTTAAAAGAAACGTTGAGTTAAGGAATAATACAAGTGAAGGTTAAATGAAGTGTGTGGTGTGTGTGTGTGTGTGTGTGTGTGTGTGTGTATCTTTGTGTCCATATTAACCCACTTCCTGTTTTTCCAGCGACACTTCTTCCTCTGTCGCTCTCGACAGCCTCACAGGAACACGAACCACGAACGTCAGGGACATGAAAAATATTCAGTGATCAGAACGTTCTGCATTTAAATATCCAGGCTTAAATATGCAAAGATATGCATTGACGTGATATTCACCTGCAGGTTGAGTGTTGAGCCAGTAATCACTGGAACGGAGTCTAAGCTGATGACAAAAGAGAGAAAGTCCCCTCTGAGCCCAAAACAGAGATGTTTTATAAAGAAGAGCAGCTGTTTAACACCTCCAGAGTCTGACTGGTGATCACAAAGTCATCAAGAACATTGTGCATATGCTTTGATTTGTTGTTGTTTTAAAGAATTTACAAGAAGCCAAAAATATGTACTGCACAGTGCAATATATACTGTATATTCCTGCAGCTGGTTACAGCCAAAACTGCTTAAAATTATTTCACAATTATTGATAAAAATGCATTTTATTCAGTGTGCAGAGCACAGCAATAACACAAGCTATAAAGACAATTCTAAATAGTACTATAAAGGGAAGTAATGTGGTAGTGTTAAGACTGTAGAAACACACAAACATAGCACCTGTAACATCACCTAGAAGTGATGGAAATCATTTATTATATAATGGCTAATGCATAACTCTATTTTGAGAGAGAGGTTTGCACTTATTACACTGATACAGAGTCAAAGATGTTTAGATGTGAGCAGTAGTGATGTTGTACCTGCAGAAGATGTTTCTGCTTCAGTTTTTGGTGTCATAGTGTGCTTTCAACAGCACAAAACACATATAATACAAAGATTATATCCACTAAAAATGAACACATCTTAAAAAGAATTCACTGCAGAAATAATTGAGCACATTACTCATCAGAAAAGATGGGCAGAACGGAAATTCATGACAATTCTACAGACTTCAAACGTTGAATTTAAAGTCACAGTACATGATTGACCTCAGCTGGTTGATTATTGACTGTACCTACAATATTTAGCCAAATTATTTACACAATTTAACTCTCTTTATTCAGTTTTTTAATATTATTGGAAAAAAGTTGGTGTTAAAGTTTTTGGTTTTTGGTTTATTACTCCCTGTGTTATCGGAGCCCCTTTTCACAGAGGAACAAATTTTCAAAAGCCAGATATCTTATTCAGGAATGAACTCTTCACACCCTCAGTGATTCATCTTTTATTCCATTAAGAACACGCCCTCCGTCATCTCCCAGACTTCAGACTGGAGCCGCGGTCGGCTATATAAGGCCGAGATAATGACTTTTGTGATATGAATAAATGACGGTGGGCCGTTTCTTCCTCCTCACCTCTGGAGAACGCGAGTCCTGTCACAGCTCTTGTCCTGAAGCTGAAGGGCCAGGCCTTAATGAGCGGCGGCCACTGGTGGCGATGTTATCATCCGGCTCCAGGGGAGATGGACGAGGAGGAAAAAACATCCAGGTCCGTGCTCCTCCTGCCCTCCTTTATCCTCACTGATGACTAATTAGGCCCCACAGGTAAAGGAATTAGGGGGCGTCTTAGGAGAAAGCAGGCAGTGGTGGAAAAGCCTGAAGATATCCATCTAGCTGTGTCTCCTCTCTGACCTTTACCGGTTGTTGTTTTGAGTTACACCACCATCTTTGGCAGCTAATTTGTCGGTAAATGGGAGAGTCATGTATTTTTTCACATGTTGCGTGCTTCCCTCTCATTATCTCTGCTCTTGCAATCCTTAATTAGCTTGCAGAAGGTCAGCTCACCTCTGCGGTGTGAAACAATGCAGGGATACACTTCATTGGTTCTGCCTTAACACACCCACGCACACTTACATAAGCATGTATAAATATATACATGAACACACACACGCGGAGACCCGATGAATGACACCAAATGCAAAATAAATACTCCCGACTGTGCTCTAAGGAGGCACAGAGTGAAGACAAATGCATGAAAATAAGAGAATGTGAATGGTGATTATTACAAGGATTATTAAATTCAGTCAGAGACATTTGGTTTACAGGTGGATTTGGTCACGTTGGCTCTGCTCTTTGAGGAAGCTCTCAAAGATTTCAAGCTGCAAAGAGGATTCTGCACACAGTCTGGTCTCCCTAAATTCACATTCAATGAAATTACATTGCCAATGGGAAACATATTTTCTTCTGGATAGTGTTTATTTTTGAGGTAACACAAATGCCAGAACCAGGACTGAGGGGGTCAGACTGTCAGACCCTGCTGCAGGAAGTTGCGAGGACTTTCTGACTTGTTATACCCGTTATTTAACAATGTATCTTTCAATAGCGGTCACTCGATATACTACGTCATTTAATCTGCTCGAATGCTAAAAACTTCCATATTCACGTATCCTTGGTTTGCAGAAATGTACATTTATTTTCTGGCGACTGATGATGGTGTGGTTTAGCTGTAGAGTATTCCTTAAAAAAGAGAAGTAGATTAAGTAACATCCAGTAACATCCTGATGATATTTTAAAGATTTTTCGGGAAATTTCTGGCAATTATGATCAGAAAGGTTTTCATTTATTCATGCAGGAGAGTCATACCTCATGGGACACATTGATATAGTTACTATACTTTATGTCCTGGACAGCTGTATATGGCAGCAGTTGAACTACAGAGAAGAGATGCACATTCCTTGTTAAACCTTTTTGTTTCTCTTCTTCCCACTGACTAGCAGGAGGAAAGGCGAATTAAATCAAAGTGCTTCTTCTCCTCTGCAGAGCGTTTGTAAAGACAAGAAATATATATGGTTTCTTTTACTTTAATGAGTAATACTTGGATGGAGCGCAGAGAGCTGGGTGATGAATGGTGCTATATATCAGAGGCACCACCTCATCGTGTGCGTGGGTTTGTGTAGAAAACATTATGGGCCTGTTTATGACTTCGGTCTGTGAGTGCATTACTGTATGATGGGGAAAAGGATGTAATCCATCATGTTAGCTGCAGAAATGAACAAAGGAATAATCACCATGCAGGAACAGAGTCTGAAGATGTGTTTATGTATGTACACGATACTTTGTGTATTTATATATGCATGAACAACATATACACTGGGGATGTACCCAAATCCAAATACATAATTAGGGAAAGTGAAATTATGCAATAGAAACAGATATTTCTTCTACCGGAAGCTGCTCTTAATACCGTACCAGCCAAAGGTGTTTCTGGAATTGTTGGAAAATACGGTTCATACAGACAATCCATAAAGTTTTGTTTACTTAAACATATTAAATGAAAAGGACAGTATGAGGATGTGGACATATATTTCATGATTCATATGTGTTTAAAGGCAAAGGATTGCATCGTTTATTGATATAAGGCAAGAAAATTCAACATTTTCTAGATTTAACGTGACTTTCGGTATAAAACCACGAACCAGGTCTGGTCTTCCTTCTGACTACAAATACAGATAATTTAGGTTGTTGAACGGATTCAGATAAAGTAAACATACACAACATATATACATTATAACTCTATAATGATCATGTCTTGTTTTAAACAACTCTGTTTCCTAGGAAAAAACATGAATATTAATTTGTAATAGCTAATACCTTGTGAAAAAGAAATATACATTTATAATACATAATTATGTGCAGATTCACAAAAAGCTCATTATCGTATCGGTTAGTGATGACAATATATTCAAATTCTGGTAGTAAAAACCTATATCGGTTGAATCCTACAGTGGACTATATGGAAGTTAAATAATAAGCACCTTTTTTATTATGGAGACTTTTGAGCAGAACAGATTAACTAGAAAGCTTCCACATGTGAATATGTGGGTCTGAGGGAAAATATAGTGTAAGATAGAACATAATAAAATGATAAAAATGAACCTGCATGTCACAAAAACCTTTCTAAAACCCACGTATGAAACAAAGAACATATACGAGACCATGCTGCTTCTGCAAATTGTGATCAGCGACTCATTTGTTGGCAGCGAGCTTCCCACAAAGAAATCCTCGGAGAGTGAGCGGAGTAAGATAATGTTTTTATGAGAAAGGGACTCGTATGTGGAAAAGACTTTCGAGGCAATTATGACAAAACGTGATGTATTTCCCCCAACTTTAATAATATGTAAAGGACTGATGTCACCATATGTACCATAATCCCTTAATCTTCTTAATGTTTTCTCTTTTACAGGAAACATAACAAGGAGGCCTTTACTGGGAGTCTTTCCCTGCAAAGAAAATTCATATTTAACCATTAGGTACTGCTGGAGGCTGTAAGGATGGACTTTTTCAAATAAATATACAGTACTAATGAAATCCAAGCTTGTTTAAATTGAAAATCCCATGTTGAGAGACAATTATAAACTGAATATAAATTACATCTTTCATTACATGAATTCAAGCTGGTTATATTCTTTAAAGGTTGTTTTTGTTTTTCTTTCTTTTACAAATACAAAGCAGTTAAGGGTACAACAGGAGTAAACACCATCATACATTTTGCCATTTTCAAAAAATAAATAAATTGAGATTTGATGAATCCTGATGACTTTAGTGACCTTTCCCTTGAGTGCTATCACGGCGTTGACATTTTTGGCTTTAAATAAAATATCTCAACAGCTATTAGATGGATTTCCAAAAAATTGGGTTCAGGCATTCATGTTTCACGATAACTTGGTACATCCTCTGACTTTTCGACTCCATCAGGTCAAAATATCAACTTGTGCAATACTTAGTTTTTGTGTGTTTTTTTGCAGCCAATGAACAAAGTTATCATATTTGGAATGCGGAGGAGTGACGTAGAGATGGCAGCGACCTGTCAATCACAGTAGTCCCGCCCTAAAGCATCCCCTGCTTTATGGTCTGTTTGACTCTAAATGGAGCATCATTTACTAAATGAACATCATGCTGTATTGAAGAAGACTTGAAACTAGAGATTGAGACCATAAACTCATGTTTACAATGTTTACTGAGGGAATAAATCAAGAGAGAAGTAGAGTCATTTTCTCATAGACTTCTATACAACCAGAGGAGTCGCCCCCTGGTGGACATTAGAGAGAATGTTCTAAGACAATTCCGCATTGGCTTCACACGGCAGAACCGGATGTTGCTGTCTGCATATGATTCAGTGACTTTGCGTCACATGACACAACGTGTCAGAAAAACAGTCAACCTTTGGTTTCACATTGGACCCCCTGAGTAACAGAATCAATTCAGTGTTCACATTGACCCATCCTCCACACGTCCCACCCTTAGCAGACTATACGTTCGTAATACTACGTCCATTTCTCTGCGTCTCATAATATCCTTGACATAACGTCGCTAGGTGTCCTGGGAGGGAGACCAGTCTACTCATTCAAGCTTCCACCGTTTTGCATCACTTCTTTCTTGTGACTTGTTCTCCAACTTTTCACCAACATTGACATTAGATTTCAAATAAATATGTTGGATTGACAAGCCAGAGGAAATGCCAGGATTCTTAACAGCTCAGACTTCCACTTAAAGTGTTGTTAGAGCAGGTTTGTTCAGTCTCTAAAAAGCAAAGATGACATGTGTTTTGCATATTAAATGCTGTATATGCGTCCCGATTGGTCCTGCACACTTACAGATAGCAATTATTGTACTCTGGCAACCTATATTCATGCCAAAGCGGCAATTTAAGCATTGCATGATGGCGTGCACAAAAGGGTGGACAAAGTGCATGTGCAATTATGCTTTTATGCATCTTCGCACAACTGGTGCTGATCCGTCAGGTCACCGAGCTCAGCAATCACACATGACACCGATTCTCACACTCACAGCCGGCGAAGCAGAACAGGCGCTGGTGTTATGTATCCGCGAGAACACTGAGATGATTATGTGACAAGAAAAACACAGTCTTCTGGAGTTTGCGTGGAGCAGCTGTGAACTTAATCTCCATCGTGAAATGCACCTGAAAGAGCTGAATCTGTAATTAACAAGTCGCCTGTTCAGATCTGTTTGAGGGGATTATGAACAACAAGAGACTATGATGGAGGCTTTTATTCCACTGTTTTGAGTAAGGGAACTTTTTAGAAACTCCTTTATGTGCAATCACATTTGTAAACAACACAAAAAGAACAATTCTTTTGGATATGTCCAGTCAGGAGAGGATATAAAATGCTAGTTCAGACTCTTAAAGCTCTCTAGTATTTATTGAATCAGCTTCAAGTAAACTTTCTGTCAGCCCTCATTGCAGGTTTTCTTGGCTGCAATCTGTGAGATTTTGCAAACGGCACATTGAGCAGGTGTCGTATGGAAAATGTGAATACACATGTACAGACAGATCCAGTTCGACAGCTTTCCACACACGTTTGCAGTGATTTTGTAACGATCTTTGCTTAAAAACAGCAGCAAACTCACAGCGTCGGCGAGCTGATCTGTGAGTTTGTATGCGGCGTATAAAAAGGTGCCAATACTGTGTGTTGATTGGTTCGCATGTAAATATGCTGCTATATGAGTCAAATCGGCTGATCCCCAGTTTATTGGATGAAAAAAAACAAAAAACTGCTTTTCTAACTGATGCATTGAAGCATTCTTAAAGGAAAGAGATCAATGAGCAGCAATAGTGCAACAAACAACTCGGTCAGGTTGAGGTAGAGATTCTGTTTTGGTTTAAAATAAGTACCTTTCTCATATAGTTAACGAGATTACGCACACGTCGTAAGTTTAGTTAAGCAAAGCACTGAACGTTAAGTTAAATACATCATGTATCTTAATTTACGTAGGCTGGTTACTTTGACTTTTTGCTTCACACGGGACCCGAACAGCGGTCTCCTTACTGAAAGTTCTATGTTTTTTGACGGATGCATCCATCCTGACCTCTTCACCTGACTGCCTCCTTTACTTTGTTATGTAGAGCGTCACAGTTTGAATCACAGGGCTGTGTTAGTCTTCAATGGACATGAAGTACAGTAATAATCATTCATTATTTCCACATATGCTGAATGATGTTTGTCACAAATGACCCATATTAGATTCAGTGATTTTTGTTCATAATAAGTATATGTTTGTGTAATTTGTGTTATGTTTATTATCAAATTTGCAAATAATAGAGTTTCTTTCTAAGTAATGCTACTTAGCTATGGTAACAGTACATAGCTAGATATAAGTAGGTTCATTTCATTATATGAGCAGATACTCTTTCACATTTTATTTAAAAAGTAAAAGAACAGATGAAATAATGGGGGGAAATAAAGAAAAAGACCTACTTTGAAAAATAAGTGATATTTTCACTATAACAATTTTGTAAAGAAGCCGACCAGTTGGACCATATTTGACCTACTTCTGCATCTTAAAGTTTGATAATTCTTTCCAAAAATGTAACAGTGTTGACTGTGCAGCTGTGTAGCTACTGCATCACCAGCACCGTCTGACTGATAAGTGATATCTAAAAAGAGAAAGACATACAGGGGAACTAAACATATTTCAAAATCCCAAACAATTATGCATCCTCACCAATGTGAAGATCTTAACTGAGTCAGTGCCCTCGGTTTCAAACAGCAGCAGACAATATGGCCTGATGATTGAGTCAGCAGCTTCTGAGCAGACAAAGTGGCATGAAATAAAGGCAGAAATCAAGTTCAGAGTAACTTTTGCAGTGGATTTGGCGGGTTGTCCCGACATCGGGGAGGGAACAAGAGCACCCGGGTCCGATCCATCTGTCTCTAGATTGGGTCATCCAAAAAAAAAAGGGAAAGAGAGATGGTGGATGAGCTGACAGGAAGGCAGGCATGGGGCCCGTTACTGGCTGCCAACTTGGCTTCACACTGCAGCACCGGCGTGAAACACATCTGTGTGTCCATGTGGTCATTGTTACTCTCTTTACTGACATGGAGAGAGGAGGATAAACAGTCCACAGGGTTTACTCCTCCAGCTTAGTTCTTTGAAGTAAGAAACCCCCAAATGTTGTTGCAACTGCATCAGAAATTAGTGAGGCGTTTTCAATATTAAATATAGATGAGATGATTAATGCATATGCTCGCTGTTTCTGAGCGAGGGCTCCGATAATTAACCCCCCCCACCCCCGTTAGCGAGCGTATTGGCGGCTGGTGGGTGTTGAGTTGCAGATGGCAGGGGAGCTCCGGGAATTTGACGCAAGCTATTTGGAGCTGCTGCGTCGGCGAGGTTACGCTTCCTCTGTGTTCCCAGGTCTTCATGAGAGCTGCAAGTTTTCACAGGAAACCAATAAACGGCTGCTAAATATATGAGAGCGAGGCTCCAAAAGTTACTATAGAAACTGAAGTTCTCGTGCAGAATAAGGATCCGTGTCGCTGTCGTAGAGGACCTGTTTTTTTCTAATGAAGCTGAGACTGTCCAAAGGTCCAGATGGCTTTGAACCACAGGGTTCTCCAGAGAATCTATGTGTTGAACAGAGACACCACTGTGATATTTCGAGGGCCAGTTTTGGAGTTGGTGTGGGAGTAAATGCTCTGAATGATGCAAAGTGCTTGAAAAGGAGCCACCGTCTTTTATGTTTCTTTCCCTCAACGAGCTGTTTCGTAACATTTTTATATTACAAATTGGTTTTTGCCAATGTTTATGTTCTGATGGTAAAGATAATTATTCCACTGGGGGCAGCGTTACGTTTCTGTAGCCCGCTCTGACATTTTTTACTTTGCCTTTATTGTCTTACTATTTGTATTTCTTTTAACACCTACAGTTTATGCACCTCTCACATAATTAATTTCTCTTTCAGATAATAGGTTTATTTGCAGGGTGTACACAGAGCAGCACTTTGACACCGGTTCAGTCGAGGTTAGGAAATGATTTTGATTTCTGTTAAATGTCCCCATTTCCACTGGACTCCTTCTAAGGCAATGTGGTACTTTTTTTATTTTATTGGCACCTTATATATATATATTAATTTGCTTTTATTCTAATCTATATTCATATAGGAGTCTCTGCCCCTACATGTCCAAAGGGTCCAGCTGAGATGGTTCAGGCATCTGATCAGGACGCCTCTCTTTAGACACTTTCTGTTCACCTGCAACCAGTAAGAGGCCCCTGGGTTAGACCCAGAACACGCTGGAGGAATTACATATCATGTCTGGCCTTTGAACGCCTCGGGGATCCCCAGGAAGAACTGCAAAACATTGGTGAAAAGAGAGACGCCTGGAATCCTCTGCTCGACCTGCTGCCCCCTCGACTCAGCCGCAGATGAGAGGAAGACGACAGATGGATGGATAATTTATATGCTAATAGCTTGTGTGACACCTGAATTTCCCCAGGGGGATGAATACATCTTCCATCTTTCTTTTATCTATAAAACAAAGTCTGTCTGATGCTTCAAGTCACTCACTCAGTTTCTATATTTAACCAAGACCACAGGCTTTTTCCCACACTTAACCAAATGCTTTAAGTGCCAACACGAAACCGTCAAAAAGTGAAGTGATGCTTAAGGAAAACAAAAGATATTGATAGGTTCAGAAATAAAATCTAGTATTATCATTAAAACATTTCCTCAATACGTTAATAAGACTTAAGTAAGAGACTACAGGCATGTCTTAATTCTAAGACTATTCAAATATATTTATTTACATGATAAACACAGAATTGTACGCAACTGTGAAGTCTTTGCCGTGATGCCATGAATACATTGTTAATGTTGCATCTTTTTTGCACTGAAACGAAAACTGATGGCAGCAAAAAAAATGAATGGTTTTAAAGTTTGACATCAGTGACATGATTGGCTCAGGGAGACTGTGACAAAATTGGATTTGTTTAACTCAATGTAGTCAGCTGATGGTAGAGAGTGTGAATGAATGAGAGCATAGACTCTTAATGATAGCGCTGGATGAAAAGTTAATGAGTCATCAAGGCCAAGATTCATCCTCTGAGGACAATGAATGTGTGCACAGAATATCCTGACTGACAGACCCACATCACCATCCATAATGTCTCACAAGAGCATATTTTATAAACGTTTATTAAAGGTGACAGGTCTGTAGTGAATATGAATTGATGTATTCATATAGCGTCCTACATGTACAGAATGCAGCACATAGTGTTTTCCAATTCAGCAGCAAAAACACAAGATTAAAAAACAGAAACAAGCAAAACACCACAAAAAAATGTAAACAGACTTACAGTTAAAGGCGATATTAAAAATATGAGTTTTGATTTGTCGTTTAAAACTGTTCACTGAGTCAGCAAGTGTAATATCTAAAGGCAGTGTTCCATATTTTGATGCGTAGTTGCTAGAAGTATTATCGCCAAAGATGTTTGTGGTGACCTTGGGAACCGTTAACGGAGCAGCTGTGGAGGATCTTACTTTTCATGGTGAATCATGAAGCAATAGGGAGTCTGTGATATAAAAGAGTCTGAAGACCTTTTTGTGCCTTTGAAACTGAGAGAAGTAACAAACAGGAGTACAATCATATCTCAATTTTGTTTTTATTAAAATGCAGGCAGCAGCTTTCTGGATGCTCTGGAGCTTTGCAATGGCTGTTTTTCTCACAGGCAAGTATACAAATCATCATAGTAGTCACAACAACTAGAAAGCTTAATTGCGCACATGATAAAAGGCAGTTTTGTCAATGAATGAAAATGAGCTTTGAAATTAAGGTCAGAATCAGATACCGAGGTGTCTCTAAACACTAAAGCTTGTCAAATGTACTGTAAAGTTTAGTGCTTTAAGATGCAGCAGCAACTTGCCACCAATATGAGTGGCTTTCAAACATTACATTCTAGCGTGTTTCCTCACTGTGACCTTTAAAGTGCAAAGATCAAGCGTCTTCTGTCCTGTTTTCTTCACCCAGAAGCCAAATCTTTAGTGGAACGGGTGCAAAAGAGCTGTGATTCACAAGCCGGGTGGTCTGAATAAATGAAGGGAAACATCTCCCGGCTTCCTGTTGCCGGGTAGAATGCAATTAGAGACGAGGATGCTGAACATAATTGGGTGTGACACATGTTAATAGCCTTTCATTAAGACAAATCTGGAGCCGCAGTCTAAAGCTGGACGAGAGGGCAGTAATCGGAGTGGGTGCTCTTGGAAAACAACAAGTCATTATGTTGCAGAGCGAACGCCGGCTGCCAAACGTGTGTGAAGTCGGCGCCAAAATGAGCCTGATTGCTCCCACAAAAAAACAAAAAAATAGGAAGCAGACTGTTATCAGCGCGCTTGCATCTCTGTCGCCGTTTGCAAATTGCATTTGTTTAAAATTTGAAGGGAGCACTCGCTCTGAATTACTGCTATTCTGTGTCGCAATAAAAGCAGCGCAGGTTTTGATGAATGAGGCTCGGCTTTTATAGGATGAACTGCGGAGTCGACCCGGAGAGGGAATTATCTCAGTGCAGAAAAAAGCTTTTCAATTGAGCGGCAAACGGGAAGAGAGAGCACTGATCGTTTTCAGAGGGCAGGTGAGCTTTTACCCAGGAACAGAAAGAAATGAGCAAAAATATTTCCTTCTTTTTAAAAAAACAGGTTTATGGTTGGAAAAAACTTATGCAAGAGAGAGAAAGTAGCTAATAAAGAGTGCAGCCCTCTTTAAGATCCATGCTGCAGCAGCGAGTCGTCTTCATTCACGCTGTGCTGTAAAATGAACGTCTCTGACCCGGCGAAGCTCCCTCCATGGGCAGCAACAATAAAGCCAGTCGTCTCTCTCTGTGCTGGCTCAGTCCATACAGGGGGACATTGATCTTCATACAGAGATCTCTCTCTACGTGCTCTTATCTACAGGATTTCATAGATATTACGTTTGTTGCCCCAACAGAGACGATGTCATTGAAGTCACGCATGTGGTTTGGATTTAAGCGGATTTCATGAAATGAAGTAAGACCTCAGTTCGAGCCCAAAGTTAAAGTGGACAAAAAGCGAAATGTAAGCCGGAGAGAAGAAGTTAAAGAAGTGTTGAGAAATTCTGTCTCTTAGAGAGGAACAACTACTACTAAGAGGAATAGTGTGTTATAAAACACGTTAGGTGTTTATTACTGCTTATAAATACTAAATGGAGGGTGAATCGTTACCAACATGGCGGTCTTCTTTAGAAAGGGCATTATTATAAGCTTCCAGCTCAGGTGGGAAGAGCATTAATATAGGAAGAAAATAACAACAAAATGTAATCAAACATTATTTAAGTAATACAATGTTTTTTTTCAGAATCATAATCATCTTTATCGGCCAAGTATGTTGCAAGAAACTGTCTGCCCTCTCTATTACACAGCAATAGAAATAACATTTAGGAACAAGGAAGACAAAACTGGACAGATTAAGGTAAAGAATAGAAAGGACTGATGTACACAAGTAGGGAAAAATATCTGTGTATATGTAAATATTAAATGTGTGTATATATATGTGTGTTTTCTGTAAATTGTAAAAAACACAAATAGATCAAAGAAACAGCTGAATGGATAAACAGGGACTGGATGATAATGTGCAGTATGTACATATATAGATATTCTGTTATTGTATATAGAGCATGTAGGATTTATATTGACTGTGACAGTATACAGTTATAATCTATAACGCCAGTGGATATTTTGGTGTTTTAAGACTGATGTAAAGTGTTCATCAGAGACAGCCTGTTCCGGTGTTTTACGGCGACATTAAATGTAAACTGGAATAAAAAAACACTTGTTATGGAAATATGTTAATCTTTGAAAACTTTAATGAGATCAAAATAGTCGGATAAGTAAACAGAAACTGTATTATTCATGTATGTGAGTCGTGACCAATTATGTCTGTTTACTTTCTCATAAAAGTTTTAGGTGAATTTTTTTTGGAGGATAATTAGTGGATGCAATGGATAATTTAAAGTTTTTATATATATATATATGTGAGAAATAATCATATTTTTCTGGCTTAATGAACGAGTCTCATTCAATCTATAACACACATCTTTGTCAGTTCAAACACGTCTCCACATATTAATTCGTTAATCATTCTGAAGACACATCACTAGTTGAATATTAAGGGTTTTGGGCTCTACCTCTATTTTTCTAATGTGCTATCATAATCAACTTCTCACCACTAGTCCCCTGTTTGGGATTCGGGGACGGAGGCCAAATGTTATTTTTCTCAGCACATGAAAAACAGCCAAATTTATTCGCCCACATATCACAGAAGACTGCCTGTGATAAAGTTCTGATGGGAGTTTTGTGCCACAGAATTAAAATCATGAGCTCTATCAAATAAAAAACAACAAATTCACATAAACATGAAGTTAAAGTCACTTTAGAGAAACTTCCTGCTTTGGTTTGGAGCACAAATGTCCCATTTTAATAATAATATTCATGCCAGTAACATTTATGTAAAAAGTGTGATAGAGCAGAAATAGAAAACAATTCAAACAAGACAATATTATTTGTTAGATAAATAAAAAATAATAATAAAAAAAAAACTTTGTATCCATTGACAGCTTTTTAGGGTAAGCCACAAACACAATTTTTTTTGCAATCATGCTAAATAGACAAATACTATTATCAAAACATGAACAACAGATTTTTTTGTTTTACATGAGTGCTTTAAATATTAAGGGTTTAGCAAAGATAATGTTTTTAAAAAGCGGCCTCCATTCACTTTAATCTTTTAATTAATCATGACTTCTCCGGTTTAGATTCTCCGTCCACCGTGGAGGCATGGGAGAAAAACATGTATTTAAAGTAACACAGGGCCAATAAATGACATACACATGGTCTTTTTGGGGGTAAAGTATTCTTTTAAACGACATCACTGCTTCTCAAAGTTTGGGTTTCTCAAACAGAGCTTTCCAGAGCTTAAAAGCAGTGACCGCAAAAGTTACTTACAAAAACTACTTAACTAGCACTACACCTACTGTTTATAGGGCCAAACCATAAAGGGCTTTTGAAATGTGCTTAAAAACAAAGGAGAGTGGTAACAAAACAATTCAGGCTAAAAAAGCATTTTCTAAAGAAAAAAACAACCAATAAAACACCTTTTCTATTCCATTGTTTAACACAGAGAAACATTTCCTAATCTTCACTAAATGTTTCTGCTGCATCCCAGCTCCAATTAGCCGTCTCGCCTGTGTGACTATTCGGTACTCTAATGGTGCTGTGGTAACTCCTGCTGGTCCACCGGAGGTCACAGATCACTTAAAGCCCCTTTAAGATTGGATTCTTACTGTATTTACAGCAGCGGCCTCGGGGAGAACGATGCAAACGCAGTTGTGCACCGTTTGCCGCTGAGCAGCTCCAACAAACCGATGGGGAATAAACACATTTGTTTCTTTCACGCTGGTTGCGCTGCGTTAAAAAATGCTTACAAACTGTGATTATTTATTTTTTTGCCCGAGCCTGTATTCAAAAGGCAAGGTTTGCTGAGCAGGCACACTGTTTCTGCTTCATGCACATAAATGAGTTGTTTCACAGGGAGCTGCCCAGTGCAACACCAGTGATTTAAAGTCAGGGGTAACAACTTATCCTGCAACATTTGGCCCGCAGCAATGGTTTAAATGTAATATTGGATTGTTCAGTATGCTTCCCTCATTTCCTTATTAAAAAAAGATAACTGTACTTCATCACTTTAACACAAATATTTTCCCTACTGAGCTTCCTTTATTGAACATTCTAACTTAACAACTTTAAAGGGGATATATCGTGCTAATTTTCATTTTCAATTTCTCTCCACTGCCATTAAAAAGCCCAGTCTGCTCTGATTGGCTTGTGAGAAAAATATGGAGCTTTGTTTGCAAAGGTAGCTCTTAAGCCATGGGTAGTTTATTCTAATGCTTGTTACATTAACCTCCCCTGCCTGATGGTTTGTTACGCAGAAACCATCTAATAAACAGTTATTAAAAATTGTAAGGAAAAGGGTGGGCACTTTCAAAAATATACATCTATTAGCTAAAACAAACAAAAAAAAGCCTTCAGTGTTGTTTGGTCTTCTTTCAATGAAGAAATACTTTCAAGTTCTGATATTACTAAGACTGTACTATAATAACTATAACTTTAAATTGTTTGATACTAATGAGAGCAACAGAACAACCCGAAAAATGTTTATTGCAGGTTGAATAATTTTAAAATGTAAAAATGTTGACAACCAACCTCAAATGGCACTTTTGTCAAATATTGCTTTTTGTATTATGAAATTACAAACCATGACATTTGTGTTTGGTTGCACAATGGAGACAAACTCATACTACTTGGCATATTTGCAAAGTTAAAAGAACAGATGGACCCATTCTTATAGTCCAGTATCAAATTCTCGTGAAACAACATCCATGAAAACACTTTTAGTTTCAGTTTTTAGGAAAGATATACTACAAGTGAAAGCAATAATTCAAACAAGTAAGCTGTGTGTGCATTATAAGATAAGATAAGATAAGATAAGATAATCCTTTATTAGTCCCGCAGCGGGGAAATTTGCAGGCTTACAGCAGCATAGAGTAAAGTGCACACAAGAGACATAGTAAAGAAAGACAAGTTAAAAATAAAAAAAGGAAAATAAAAAACAAGTATTATAAATAAGCAATAAAAAACAGTAGAAAATCAACAATAACGGAAATATTATATTTACAGACAGAAAAAACTATTTTAACTATTATTGCACAGTGTAATGTATTGCACAGTTATTATTGTCATGTGTCATGTGGTCTGCTGGGAGCAGAGCTGGTTGTGCAGCCTGACAGCAGCAGGAAGGAAGGACCTGCGGTACCTCTCCTTCACACACCGGGGGTGAAGCAGCCGGTGGCTGAAGGAGCTGCACAGAGCTGCCAGGGTGTCCTGCATGGGGGGGGAGGTGTTGTTCATCAGGGATGACAGCTTGGCCATCACCCTCCTGTCTCCCACCACCTCCACCGTATCCAGTGGACACCCCAGCACACTGCTGGCCTTCCTGGCAAGCTTGTTGAGTCTCTTCTTGTCTGCTGCTGAGATGCTGCTGCTCCAGCAGACCACTGCATAAAAGATGGCTGATGCCACCACAGAGTTGAAAAAGGTCCTCAGGAGTGCTCCCTGCACTCCAAAGGACCTCAGTCTCCTCAGCAGATACAGTCTGCTCTGACCCTTTTTATACAGTGAATTTGTATGATTAGTCCAGTCCAGTTTATTTATTATAACGGTCTGAACACTGACTGTAAGGCATCAGTCAACACAAAACACAAGTTGAAAAGGTGTTTAATTGGTCAAAAACCAAAGCTTAGCAGAGGTTAGCAACCTAAAGTCATTCAGTGAGCACAAATAGAACCAAACAGCATGCAAAAGCCAGAGACAGGAAAGAGTAACGAACATATAGACAGGTTACCACAGCAAAGTGCTGAAAACAGAACAAATCACAAAATACAAACTGGTGAAAAGAGAACGGTAAATATACTGAGTGACTAATGAGGTGTTAAAGGGGATCAGGTGACCAGATATGGTGGAAACACACTGAAGGAAGATGCAGGACAGATGGAGAATGACAAGAGAGGTTATTGACAGACAAGCTTAAAGAGTTAACAGAATGTTTGTCTTCTGCAGACGAGCATTTTGTGTTTTTATATTTACTTCTTTCCTCTCTTACGGGATTTACTGATTCACTTTGCACTTTTGAGCAGAGCTGTATGAATGTGAGGCTCCAATCATTGGCAGGTTGAGATTAATAAACCTCTTCCTTTTCTAAAATATAAAAATACTATTCTGCCTTTTCTTGTGTGACTCATCCAGTTTAATTTGATTCACTACAGACACTTGTTCAAGGTGTTGAGAGTGGAATCTGAAGCTCAGAAACAGAAACTTTATCAAAAGAAAAGTATCGCCCACACTGTTTGACTGACAAGAGATCTTTATCCATCCATCCATCCATCCATCCATCCATCTCCTTCCGCTTATCCGGGGCCGGGTCGCGGGGGCAGCAAGCTAAGGAGGAACACTTTCCAGCTCCTCCTGGGGAACCCCGAGGCGTTCACAGGCCAGACGAGATATATAATCCCTCCAGCGTGTTCTGGGTCTACCCCGGGGCCTCTTACCAGTTGGATCTTTATGTAGGGCAGAAACACCTCAGAAATAACTACACAAATACAGAGCTGTATATATATATATATATATATATATATATATATATATATATATATATATATATATATATATACATGAATAACTCTTATAACTTCTCAAATGTGTAATGAAAAGATACTGTAAGAAGAGATGAAATTCTGAAGGAGGACGTGAAGCACAAAGTGAAAAACAAGCTGGACCTTTAGAGTGTGTCAAATCTTTTTGATTCCGGAGAGTTCGCTTTATGTGTAACGGAAAAAACGGATCCTCTAATTATCAGTGAACACAGTGGGACGGCTCTCTTCACGCTGGCTGACATTTTGATTTGAAGGGGAATAATGAAAGCAATCAGAGGCTCACCCACTGGGCTCACAACCCGTTTGTGACATGTTTACACTCTGCTTTCAAGACCTCCGAGTTTTCTGTTTGGCTCTTTTGTCCGCTCTCTGACTCTCTCGCCATCATTGCGACACAAAGGCCTGTAAACTTAGTGTGGAAAGTCATATCAGCCGTGACTGAGCATGTGTGTGTTGTTAACAGTGTTAAATGAGGTCACAGTAGGACGTTAAATTGTGTCAATTTATTGTTACTGAATTATTTCATTAATTCTCTTATTTTCTATTGTTATTCGCTCTTTTAAAAAAAATGGCAACACTATACTCATACAAAAACGAGCTATACGTAATATGAATAAGGGTAGTTACTATGATCACACAAATCATTTGTTTGTAAAATCTCATGTTATGAAGTTTAAGGATTTGGTATATTATAAAAGAATGCAAACAATGTTCAGAGCTAAAACAAGGTCACTGCCGGACTGTGTACAAAGGTTGTTTTCAATACACGGGTGTAAATATGATTTGAGAGATGTTTGTATGTTTATATATATATTATATTTAGGCTGTATACATTGTATTGTGTGTGATGACTGAATAAAAACATTAACTAACTAACTATAGACCGCTCAAGTTTCAAGCTTTCAAGACCATCAGTGGAATAGCGGGAATCCAGGGGACTTCATATAACTTGCATGCTCTGCACATGTATTTTTCTGTCCTCTGCATTCAGTAGTAATCTGCATCTGCGATATAAAGCTGCAGAAAAAATGTCATTTTTATTATTTTTTTACCTTTTGATCTCTACATTGAGTCAGTTTTTCTGTTCAAACAGTTGTCCCATATACCTCTACTGTGGTTACTAGCGTGATGGTGAAACAAAGCATTCACCGCGTAGCTCCAGTGCTTCAAACCTGTGTGACTGACTGAGCTGTGTTAAAAACAAAAGGTAAAAAAATAGAAATGCTACGATTACTAATTCCAAACCCGTGATGACCCTGCAGAGTGCCGAACACACAGCCGTCCTGGCAGCTGGTCGCAGACTGTACAGATGATACATGTTTGCTTCAGAAGCAGCACAGTGGCCGATCAATCACACGCACACACAGCTTAATGTGGCGTTCACTGCACTGGCACACGTACATGCAGAGGCAACAAAAATAAATATATATATTAAAAAAAAAAAAAAACAGTAATGGGAATTTCCTCGTGTGCTCAAAGTGACACAGAGATAGCTGCGGGGCTGTCCAGATGAAAAAGAAACCAATCAATCTGAGCCAGATGACATGTCAGATAGGACGAGGCTGTGATTATTTTCTCCGGAGATGCTGCTGCTCAGTGTTGCGTCAGCTGACCTGGAATACCGTTTGAGGAGAGCTTGACGGTGTTGAGCAGATGGAGGTTCCTCTGTTCGGCATCAATGTGAAGATATCAAATATGGAAAATCCAGGTCTTTCCGTTGCATCATTATGCAGACGACAGTATGGTGTGATTTTCCAAGATAATTTATTCTATGGACAAGGTAATACTGGATTCTGATTGGTTTGAGGCAATCTTGTGATAAAGCACTCTTGCTGCAGAACTGCCGTATCACTTCTCTGAAAGGTAATCCCTATCAAGTAGAGGATCATTTGCAATTCCTCTGATGCTATCACCAAATACTTACAGGATTAAATGTTCAAATTAATGGGTGTGGGTTAGTCGCTGCTGTAATTACACCATATTATTGTGTTTGTGTTCGGGCACAGAAAGACTTGGAGTGCGGCCCGCACATCAGACAATGTGGTTCTTCACCGAATCCGTGATTCCAGCAGGGAGGACTTGAAAAAGGGCTCTCAGGAGCTGAGCCACGGGAGAGAAGGAACCTGTCGAGTGGAACTAAGCACCCAAAACATGATACATCGCCACGTCAGGAATCTTGTCAATTCGTGCCAATTCAATTATGATCAAAGAAGCCAACGTCATTAGTTTACACCAGAGCTGGAGCGGATGATTAATGTGCAGCCATGTTTGGGTTTTGTTCTTGTTCATCCTGGGCCGCACATTTAGTGGGAGTGCCTACAGTCATAGCACTCTCATTAATATGAGGATATTATTGGCGTGATCTACTTAAAGCCTCATTTTATAATAGAGCGTTGGCTTCTAGTTGTAACAATAGCGTTGGTTGGAAAAGCAAATATGAAAGTGTTGGGAAACACAACATCCTGCAGCACTGGAAGTGACAGACAGCCTGCAATGTTACATCTGTGATATATTTGACATTTCTTTTGAATTTTCATTTTATTAATTTATTTTCTGGATGTTTGTTGTTAAATAAATATTGCTGTGATGTTTCTGCTCGGTCATGTCGGCTGTTGCTGATTATGCTAACTACTTAGATCGAGGTGGATTTTATTTAGGGCTTTCCCGAAGACCATTTTTTGGGCTTCGAAACTTGTGTGCGTGTGTTTGTGTGTGTGTGTGTGTGTGTGTGTGTGTGTGTGTGTGTGTGGGTTGTCTTTTACGAACGTGTGTGTGTTGTGTGTGTGTGTGTGTGTGTGTGTGTGTGTGTGTGTGTGTGGTTGTCTTTTACGTCGCCCTCTTCACTCTTTCAGTCAGTAAGACTAACACAGCTGCTTGTGTACCACAACGTTTTAATCAGTACATTCTTGAGTCCAGTTTGAAGTTTGTGCCACATCTCAAGAAACTTCCTCCAGACGTTCCCGAGATTCATCACATTCACAATAATAGCTCTGACGGACTGAAAACCCAGAAATATAATGTCTCCAGACATGGCTGTCTCTTCTGCAAAAATGCATTTGAATATTGATTTTGATTTTGATTACCAAGGATACGGTCAAAGCATGAGAGCATTTAGGTCAGCCTTAATTTTGTTTTTTGTTTGTTTGACAGAGTCCAGCTAGCTGTTTCCTCCTGTTTAGTCATTGTGATAAGCTAGGCAAATTAGCTGCTGGCCCCATGCTTCCCAAACTGTGGAGACATTTCTTTAAAACAAAGAACTTTGGGAGCATAAGTTCAGTGTGACACACAACTCGGACCACTAGGATGCAAATATTGCAGCTTGTGCTAGAAGATAAGTCTGGAGGTCTGTGAGATCATGAGTGAAAATAAAGCTAATCCACAGCATGTACAGGCAAACGATAACTGAACAACTTCCGTTTAGTTGTTTCAGCAACAAAACAACGGCTGCTCAGGTTCAGCTGCACAGCGGCCACCAGCAGCAGACTGGTGTTGTGTACTGGGCAGCTCCATGCGTACCAGATATGGATGTACAGAAGGGCTATAAAAGAGCTGTAAAGAGCACGCTCAGCAAACCTTCCCTTGTAAAAAATGAAACGGCTGGAAATATTAAGAAGGGTTTGTAATAATGTTTAATGCAGAGTTCCTCTTTATTTTAGAGGCTCAGTATTAAAAAAAACTCTTCAAACTATCTTTGTAAACATTTTGTTTATGAGTTTTTTTTTTTTTATCTGAACATTAATTGTATTTTTTCCTGTGAGAACAAAATGGTAAATAACTTTTTTTGGTATATAATATATTTATATTGTATACTTTTAGTATGGACCTGAGGCAACGCTTAGCTTCCACAGAAAATATCACAGTACACAGATAATTTGAAATTGGAAATAAATAGCTGCGAGCAAGTGCACTCACAAATACACACGCATGTGACCGGCACGGTGCATGGTCTCCACGAGGCGCTTGAATAAATTGAGGCCATTTGTTTGCATTCCCATCATGCAGAGGAGCTGGATAATTAGCAGCTATAATTCAGAAACGTGACGTCCTCCAGGCACCGGTCGGGACGAGACGAACGACCCATGATCACCGGCTCCACACACTCTACAGCACCCATGGGTGAAGTAAAAAAAAACTCTGTTGGTTATGAAGATGGCAGCAAGACACAGGCTACCGAACCCATGACATCACATTCCCAGCACATCGTTACTCATCATCAGGTAAGGGGTGGTAATTAATGAATATGCTGGAACATTAATCATTGTGTAATTAAGTGCAGTTTCTGGTAACTGAACGGAGCAACCATTGCACACAGAGGACGTTTAAACCACATGACGCCAATGAAATGGAGTTCAGCATTACATTTACAGTAAACGGTTGTATAGTAATGAGTCATAGACTGTATATAAGAAGCTGAAGTAGTCACTGTGTCGGCTTTGAAACCTTGAGTTTTGCATCGTCTGATTAACCTGAAATTCAAAAGAAAAGAATAACAAAAAGAAAGCTTTTTCATATTTGAAAATCTCTATTATATTATATATAATCTGAGAGGGTGAAGGCTCTGAAATTTGTGAATAACATATTTGATTACCATAAAGGACAAGAAACCCTGAAAGACCAGATACAAAAAGAATATATAAATAAAAATACCTGAATAACTTCCACAAGGTTGTTGAGTCTCCTAGCAACAATAGTTTGGATAAAACTCACCCACACACACACACACACACACACACACACACACACACAATGTTTGGAGCAGCCTGCAGTCCCTTGCTCAAACGGACTGAAGTGTCATTTTAGTGATGTGCTGAAGTTGAAGCGGTCTCACACTGTCACTCGTCAATACTCCCTCTGTGACAAATAAATAAAAATAGGCCACTGCGGAATTCCCCTCCTCCAGATAAACAAAAAGATTTGAAGGGCTGCCCGAGTGATCGACGACACCTGTGGGTGACCAAACAGATCTCTGCAATCTGCCTCAGCCTAGAATAAAAGGTTAGATCATTACTTCTGTGCAGAAATGCATCTTTGCAATCAGAACCTGCACTGTAGGTATAGAACTGTACCATTATCGTGAATTGAATACAGAAACAGATAAATAAATTATAAATGACAGCAGCTCACAGCTTTATTTTTATATTTTCTCTTTGTAGGTAAGTTGGAGAATCGAAAATGTTTGAGAAGCACTGCAGCAAACCAGTATGCTGCAGAACAATAGGATCTTAATAAGGTGCTAAAAAAAATCTCTTTTTCATTGTGCAGGTGATGCAGGATCTCCAGAAAACTAACTGTCTGCTTATTTGTGTTGCAAACCAGTAAAATATCAAAAGTGTGGTCACATTTTAAGCGATTCTCGTCACTGTTCACACTATGAATTATGCATAGTTTGTATATAACACACGTAATTTGCAGTGATGCCCCGAAGGAAGTAGGTCGAAGTAAACCAACAACAAAGTCCATGTAGGGAGGAGGTCAGGTGGACATAGACTTTCACCCAGGAGTCCGCTGTTTGTGTCCTGTGTGAAAGCAAAAGTCAATGTTAACTGACGTTCTTATTTTGACCAAACAGTTTTGTGTCCTAAACAGGTCACACTCATCACAGTATTGTGTGTAGAGCAACCACAGAAGTAGCAGAAGTAGTGCTATGATGTTGCATGTTACAGGGAATGTGAAAAAACCCTGATCCTTCTGTTCTGATTGCATAAAAAAATATTTCTTCTTTACTTAATGTTTTTTTCCTACAATTAGATAAAAAAGAAAAAGATCACGATACATCGCCTTGCTTACGGAATTGCAATATATTGACTCGTAACTGGTGATACATGATATGTTTCTTATCGCCAAATGGTTCAAACCTGTAGAAGATTTGATCTTCAGTTGTGTCTTGTTTTTGTTATCATATGCTTTACTAGTAATTTCAGATTTTTCTTCCTAAAAATCAATTATGTACAATGAATTTTAAGAAACTGTCAATTTACTTTTACTATTATTTGAAAATGTATGCATTGCTTTGTGAGCTGGTGTAGACTGTGTAAATGACACTATGATAAAAACCCTAATCATCATCATCATCTTCATCACAAAACAGATCCTGACATTGACCTGTTTGAAAACACAACAGGGGAGAAATATTTGACATTGACTTCAATTATCTTGTTGACTGCAGAGGAGGTGTTTGAACAGCAACGTCAGTGTTGAGCCGGCTAATTCAATTAAGATGCCATCACTTATTCATAGTCAATTAAAGCGACACAGAGCTGTCACCAGGCAACAGGCTGCTGCTCTGGCTGCCTGCCAGCTAACCCTTAAATCCACCTTCACAGTTTAACAGCCAGCGTGGGACAATGTTCACCGCAACACAACAGCAGAGGGTGGAGGTGAGTGACGACCTGTGCAGGAGGGTTGAGTTCAGGTCGGACTACATGAGTTCAGCAGGAACTCAGATCCTTGATTGCATTCTTGTTTTATTAATGAAGTAACACAACAAACCAAAGTGCATTGAAAGCAAAATACAGAAGCATTTTGTTGAATTGATTGCATATTGCATTTTCTTTCTTTCTTTCTTGAGCTGAAAATGGTTGCATACATTTTTTTGAACATGATGACTAATGATATAGTGCAGATTTACTAATCATGTGTGTGTTTTTGCATGTATAAAGGTCAATATAGACCGAAACTCAACAGGTACAAACTTCTGTTTCAGGAATCACTTAGGTATCAAAATACACAAACAAGACCAAACACACACAGGACTTTCACCCAGCAGACCGCTGTTTGTGTCCCTTGTGAGACCAAAAGAAAATGTTGACTTTACACTTGTTACGTTATGTAACTATGTTTGCTAGCTATATGCATTTCATGTTTAAGTTACGTCGTTAAGGTACGTGAATAAGTTACGTTGTTACCTAACCTTAACAATGACTTCACAACGTTAAGCATGCGGCAATGTGTGTTTCTACAGTGATAAGAGGCAGTTACAAAACTTGCTTATAAAATATATTTTTTTCTCTTCCACATTCAATGCAAACCATCCTCTGTAAGTTTATCCGCTTGACACTGAAAACTGAAAAACTAAGCAGCAGTTTTCTCATACATACCACTGAAAACATTCATTACATTAGAAAAAAGAAGATCTACTCAGATCGAAGTGCTCGATTTGAACGTGGCTGCTTTGAAATGGCACACAGCCTCGGTGTGCAGAGAAAAGGAACAAACAGAAGACAATCTTAGCAGAGGCTTTTCCTCACCTCGCAGAATGAGCTCATTGGCAGTTGGCTTTATTTGGAAACAAACACAGACGTCTGCCCTACTGGAGGCCTCGGCTTCCCACAGAAAGCCCCGGTTTTAATATATGCTAATGCGATCATGCGCTTTTTCTCTGACTCTTAAAATGTAGCGCCGTGCCCTCGAGACTATTTCAACTTCTCATTTGTATAAATCCCCCACCTCCTCTTTCGTATCTCCAAACAATACTCTCTAATTTATGATTCTCCATGATGCATGTACTGATTACACGCAGATTTGTCGGCTTTAACACTCAAATATTACAGCAGCAGAGATGTGGAGCACCCATAACAACTATGAATCATTTAAAAGGAGGTTTCGCTTTGATGCTCATCTGCAACCGTCTGATGACTCCCTGTTCACGTTCCCCACAGGGACGGAGAGCCTCTGCTCATCCAGATGTGGCGGTGGCCCGGTACGACCCGCCGCTTTCATGTGCTTGTAGCCAACAGATCGGGACGCCGCCACAGTTCAGGTCTCGGTCACTAAAGCAGAGTCAGAGTCTGTCCCGCTCTGAGAGGATGCAAATGAAGAGATAGAGCACATAGTGTGCAAAACAAAGTACTTCTCTTTTTAATGTTACAGAGATGGATCCCAATTCATTAGTAGTTTATGAAGATCTACGACAACAGACTGGATCCTTTTTTAATGCAGGAACGCTTTATTTATGACTTGAACACTCGCAAGAACAAGTGAGGGAGATGTTTTTACATAAATTAATTTCCAAAGAGAACAGATAAATAATAAAACTTTTTAGAGCAATTGAGGGAACAAAATCATTCCTATTCCTCCACATTCTGACTAGGGATGGGTCACGTTTTTTGAGTTTTCGTACAGTCAAATTACAAAAAAATGTATTGGTTTATGCGACTACAGTCTTATCAGTGCATGTGTAGTGTTATACACTTTCAGCTCGGCTGTTGTTTTCTGTCAGCGCAATGTTTGTGTTTGCACGGCGTCTCCAGTGGATCCAGCTTCCGTTTCAGAGATGAGTTTGAACGCCTTTACATCTGTATTTGACGCCCTTGGAATGAGACCGCGCTGGAATAAACATTTGACATTCCAGATGGAAATTTCCCTCTTTCTCACTCAGGTGTAATTTGGTTTCAAAGCAATTATATTTCACATTTGGCTCTTTTAGAAAATAAGACTTTGCATTGTCTGTTTAAAATTTGTCAGTAAGTGTTTTCAAAATGATTTAGTCTGGCTGCAAAATGAGCCATTTTTCCTCAGTTGCACTGAAAAATGACTGCCAGAGAAGGAAGTTAAATGCCATTTTGGAGGACTATTCATTCAATGACACTTGGCGGAGGTGAGCCTGCAACAATAGGCTCGGCTCACACAAACACACAGTTTTGCCTATGCAGATGAAATGTCACAGGGGATGTAGTTTCAAGTGAATATTATCTGCTGGTATCTACTTCATTGCTAAAACTATGGCATTGACCTTTTTCATATTTATTCTTGCTTCACATTTTTCATACCTTCCCTCAGTATCACCAGAGCTCAAATCCAGGAAACCACAGTGGTAGACTTCACCTGCATATGAAGATGTGATTCATATCAATAGTTTTGAATCAAAGAAGCAAAATCCATATTCACAGGGATGCGAATAACTGTAAATAAAAAGCCTAATAGTAAAGCTAGAAGTTCCTATTTACTGTTTACTCCCACACTCCAAATAAGCAGCTTTGTAGAGCCTTGAGCCCTAATTATTCTTAAGTTCTTGAACAACTTTGTTTTTTACTCTGATGTAAAAAGCAGGAGAGTACACTGAAAAATTATGACATTTTCTTTCTTTTAATCTGCCTGGACTGCAACACAACAACTGAAGTAATTGCTATAGGTCAAAGATTACTTAACGCTTTTAAAGCTTTAAATAATTTCACACCACACTATGCAAATGTAATCATGGAGCATGTTGCACCAATTTTCCGCCACAGCTAACTTGAAAGATTGAAATTCGGCTCGCTGTCAGACCACACTGAGTTGCAAAAATCACAATTGTTCTAAAAGAGGATGAAAAATATGATGGAAGGTTCAAATCCAATGGCTGCCAGGAGTATAATGAATTGGCTGTTAACACTGGTGTAAATGCTGTAATTTACTTGTTTTTTTATTAGGACAGTACTAAAAGTATTTGCTGCATCTATGTGTCTGCTGTGACAGAAGAAGATGTTCACTGCAGGGGGTTCATTTCCAAAACACTAGATATCCCATTTGTAGCTCATTAATATTTTTCTTGTGTCATTGCAAATCTTTTAGATGTCAGAGTGATTGGTTATAGAGCTTTAATTTCATGCCAGCAGACATTTTATAAAAATTAAAAAAATCTTGTTTATTAACTAAGCTGATGTCACCTCTGGGTCGTCATCCTGAAATCCATGATGAGAGACAAAGCTGCATCAGGGCTGTTGTTTGTACTATTTTCATTAGAGTACCCCTGTTCTGACAGTGGGCTGTGGCGTAGTGGAGAGCAAGGTAGTTCTCCAATCAGAGGGCCGGTGGTTCGATACCCGGCTTTGGCAGTCGATGTGTCCTTGGGCAAGACACTTAACCCCAAGTTGCTCCTGAAGGCTTGCCATCGGTGTGGACTGGATGATGAATGTTAGTTAGAGTCTGATGGTGGCACCTTGATGGTAGCCTGTCATCAGTGTGTGAATGGGTGAATGATATGTAATATACTACTGACTGTAAGTCACTTTGGATAAAAGCGTCTGCTAAATTAATGTAATGCGGTGCATACAGTCATGCAGTCCAGCAACATTAACCCTGGTAAAAAGGAAATTTGATATCAGGTTTGTAGCTTTCTGCTCTGAAATAAATATTTTTTTGGGTCTTAGCAAAATCTTGTCAGATGTCAGAGTGATTGGTTATGTAGCTTTAAAATTCATGCCAAGTTTTTTCGTGTATGATTCAAGCTGATGACACATCTGGTTCTTCATCCTGAATTTCATCCAGTGATCAGAGACACAGGTGCATCACGGCTGTTGTACCCCCCTCCTCCTTCTCCTCTTCCTCATTCGTTGGCTCTGCATCTCCCTGTCCGTCCACCAGCTGGCCGGCAGAAAAACAGAGCGAGACGGCAGAAATTAAACAGAAATAATAAAATGGGGTTTAACGTGGCACCGTGCCCGGTCGTGACAGTTCAATTGGAAAGCGTTTTTGGAACCAGCCTCTGATGGGTTTACACAGCCTCTGTGTTTATCTGTCTCTTTGTAAATGTCATAGACGAGGCACAAATGCCAGGCTTTGTGCTTTTCTGGCTGTCTCGTATCAAGCAGCACAATAAAAGGCAGTATTTCCATAAACACGGTGCCGATGTCCGTCACGCATGTGACTTGGCAGCATGGAGCCTCATGCAGGAAGGACCATGTGTGACATTATGGATATGTTATGGTTTGAAATAGGCTGAGGTGGAAAATCTCTCTCATCACATGTTACTCAATATGTGATGTCTATGTGTTTCACTCTATGACATTGAGTTTACTCATTGGTAGAAGTGTCATCAACATACAGCTTTTAATGGTTCCTTTGGAAATATATTTGAATGGGTCTTAAGGCGGGTACACAACTAAAGTTCTGGTTTCCAGAGCAAGGATAAAAACATTGTTTCTATTTCACATTTAGTCCGGTTTTATTTTACAAAGGCAGAAAGGTCCAGAAATTGTAAACAAAAGTCATGTGGTGGAAATGTTGTTCCATTATTGGTCGTACCAATGACTCCTCGTACGACTCAACAGTTGCCTCGATGTGTGTGTGTGAAGTGCTTTCCTACGTTGTGGTAAGAGGGTGTGGATAAAGCACGACGCTGTTAAACGAGCACTGTGCATCTAACGGTGAGGTAGTAGAATTCAACCAGCTGAATACTCCTTTGCTTACTCTTCCCTTTCCAAGTGTGTCTGAGAACCACAGGGGCCTTCAGGTAACGTTAAAATGCTAAAGACTTTCTCTAGAGCCAGTGTTTGGTTTGTATGTTCTAGGCTACAATTCTTAGTTTCAGACAATTATACACTAATGAAAACATAGTTCTAAACATTGTAACTTTGAATTTTACCAATTTAGCTGCTTGCTTGTGTGCTAGCTATCTTGCTATTTGCACCATGCTTTCATGCTACAGTGGTTACAGAAAATGAGCCGAACAACCGTCAGGTGGCCAGTGGCAGCCTTATCTGTCTGGCTAATTAATGTCTCATTTATAGTCTGATAAACGGTAAATTAATGAATTTTAGTGGTAGAAAATGAAAAACTAGACTACTAGTTCACCGGTTACTAAAATAGAAAAAGGAAAAAAAAATGTTCACACCAGAAAATAACCACTCCAGAGTTCACTTGACAGTGGTCTGAGACAGAAATGATTGGTTTTAATGAAAAGTACTAGTCCAAATGTTTCAGATACCCAGTTTTGGAAATGCTCTCAGATTTCTGCAAATTACAGAACTGTTTTCTTTCTGGAAGTTTATATATGCTCTTCTCACAGAATATGGTGTTTCATTAACAATATCCTGGTTTCTTATTGGAGTACCCGATAAAACTTAATATGGAATAACCAACAGATAACCACGAAACCTGATCATAACCATGATACTAGTGCAAACACACTGACTGAGTGTGTCACTACCATAAATATTAAACAGTAGATACACACTCACACTTAATTCTTAGTGATACATTTTACACTGCATTTTGATTGGAACTGCTGAATTATTTGTCTCAGAACACTGTGTTGAAAAACTGTGACACTGAATAATAACAATTTCTTGTTTGAAGAAACTTTTTTTTAAAGACAACCACAGTTAGACAAGATGAATTAGAGGGAAGGGGATGTAATGGGGACATATTATGCTCATTTTCAAAAACCATTTTCGTCATACTTTCTGTCTGAAAATACCTGTATTCTCCATCTGTCTGAAACACTCAGCCCAGTCTGCTCTGATTAGCTTGAGAAAGGAAAATATGGTGCACAATTGCAAAGATAATTCTGAAGTCAGGAGTGGAGATAATCAGTTTTCTTATCTAGACAGACCACATAACACTGACTGGGTTGCCTTATTTCAGTTTTCTGGATGTTAGGCCGTCCAGATACACAAGTGCATGAGCACAATAACGGAAATAGTGAGTTTTTCATGATATGTCCCCTTTAAATAATGGTTAATCTCTTTTTGGAGGAAGAGTCGGGAGATTAAATGCTAAATGCACAGCTGTGAAACCAATCTGTATTCAAGTTTGAATTGTTGTGTTGGTCCCCAGCATAACAAAGGGACAATCCATGTGTTACTTTTCCTGCTGTTACTGTGTAATGGATGTGCACTCTTGTGCAACGGCACGTGTAAACCCCCAATGCCGATTTGCCCTCAATGGGCCCTCAGTGGGTTGAAAATTATAGGTATTGACTACCATACACTCACCTTCTTTAATCACTCCTCACTCTCAGTGTCTAAAATGCAAATTGGACTTCAGATTGAAAAAAGTACAAGTGTCTTGATCAGTTAAAGATACCTTGCAATCACAGTAAGTATAGATATAAAAAACACTGGAAATTGTTTCATCTTATCAGAAAGACTGAAATAAGTTGTGTTACAAAGGCTGGCTAGCCAGGCAGCACATCTTAAACACTCACTAACAAGGCAGGTTTAACTCAAACATACAAGAAAACAAGCAGGCATGATGGCTGCAAGGCTTCAACAAAGATAATGAAAGGGGAAATGGAAAAGTGGATGGTATATATATATATATATATATATATATATATATATATATATATATACTGGGATAGACTGGGGCTTAACGAGGGAAAGAGGAACACTTGTGCATGGAGGAGGAGGGCCAGGTGAATGACAAAAGAAGGGAATCTCTCTGAGAGCAACTAATGGACAGGTGAGGAATGATAGGTCTGGAAAGCTCTAAATATAATACAAGGCCCTCGTTTTAAGTTCATTGAATAAGCTCAAAAATTATAAAGTGTGATGATCAATAACACATCTCCTGTTTTGTCGTTTTTGGTGTGAAATCATGCATTCTAATCATCAGCTTATCAAATAATTACTGAAAAGTCTGTGAATACTTACAGGTTCTGTACTCTTTTTTTTTCCTGCTGATGAACGTCTCGTTTCACACCAGTCTCTGTTTCGATATTGACTCTCTCTCTGTTCTCCAAAAGTAAGCAGATGAATTCCTCATTTTCTCACGGACACTTGAGCATAGACTACTTGATCACTAATGATACTTTACAAAGGTTATTCAAAAGTTGTATTGTGTAGCTATGAGAGTTGTATCACCGTTTCTTACAGCTGAGCTTTGTGTTCAAACAGGTGAAGAAACCTCCAGTCAGTCGGTTACTCTCTTTGGTGGATTCTCTGATTTCCATGCACAGATGTGTGCTTTGTGAGCTAAACCAAAAACCTAAATGTTACATCAGTTCCTCTGGCCAATATCCCACATGGGGAGAGAGCAGAAAGTTCAAATGCTTCAGTAAAACCCAGCGTCTTTTTCATCTCCCTCCTCTTGCAGTCCTTGAAGTGAAGATGGTGGACTTCTTCTTTTGGAAAGCCCAGAAGGCAGCCAGTCTTTTGTCTTTGATGTTATTCTCTCTGTCTCACATCTGAGAGACCTCAAGCTCAGAGAAAATGGCTGGAGAGTTGACTGATGAGATACATGAAAAGAGAAGTCAAGAGTCCTGTCAACAGCATAAGACTGCATTAAATAGATTGAATTTCAATTGACTAAGTAGATGTCTCGACTGGAGATCAGTGATCTGAAAATTATTCCAAAAGATTCATGAGACAAACATTCAGTTCAGAAAGTCTTCCCTGAGCAAAACTGTGGAAATGTTGGATTTAAACACCAGTTTCAACCCGGTCAAAAATATCATAATTCCAGGCAGACAGTAGACAAATCGCTGAGATCATGAAAAAAACTTTGAAACACTACATACTGCGGGATAACAGGTACAATTGCATTTTGGCCTTAGCTCTAAAGCTTGTGCAGGAACACTTTGTGACCCAATTAAGAGTAAATGTAGTTCTGAGGTAAGAAATAGGGATAATTTGAATTACAACAAGTATTCACTTTACGTTATAAATACATTCATGCATTGTCTTTGTACTGCTATACACTCTGTGGACTTATTTTACATTACTTTAATTCCATAGGGGCTTATAGGTTCAATATGATTAAAACAGACTGCTGCATATGATTCGCCGGCCGACCGTGTCTGAAGGTAAGAGGTAGTGCAGTCAAAGCCTCCTCCTAACTGCATCACGCTGCCTCTCTAATCTCACTTCATTAAGGTTTCTGTTTTTTGTGTCTTTTTTGTCTCTACCAAATTAATCCTACTAAGAAGGTAAAGAGCTCCTCGCCAAGAAGGTAGGGAGGCATTTAAGTAGGCCGTGCTGCAGTAAAAATGTGGTTTTCTCAAAGGATTCTGCTGCTCAGGACACATTACTGCTTTTGTCCACAGGGCCCGCCACATTCAATACAAAAGGAAAGTTCCTTATGGTAACTTTAACATACCACATTTTACCACCAGCCATAAAACAGTGTACATTAAATGGCAGAATACTATTGTATTTCCAGGCATCATCATCCAAATCATCAGTGGTTGAAATGACATCACCATTTCCATCCTCAATTGTAGGTGAGTCCCCACAATGTAGGTAAAATATGTAAGGTCCCCACAATGACATGAATCAAAAGTACACACACAGACCCACTCTTCCTATTCATCACCATTGTTTTTAGATTCCTCTGTGACTTCATAACTACATACAGCTGGTCCATCATGTCTTTCATTCAGCTGATGTCTCCTGAGAAACCAGCAGCCTTACAGTTGATCCCTCATCCTTTAGCACTGCCCAAGTACTGACTTCTCTTCTAAGTGTGTGTGTGTGTGTGTGTGTGTGTGTGTGTGTGTGTGTGTGTGTGTGTGTGTGTGTGTGTGTGTGTGTGGTACTGCAGTGGCTAAGAAGTGCAGCAACAAGTGCAATATGAATGCTATCCACTGCTGTCCGAAGTGAATATTAATTAATTTAAGCAGTCTTTATGTGTAAATCCTTATTGTCTGCAGTCTTTTGTCTGTGATAATGAGGTGCTTTGTTTTCAGTGTTTTGTCGTCGCTCATCCATCAGCCGTGTCTCTGTCCATCTCCCAGCAATTCATCATGATGAAGAAATCCTATCTAATAATTCATATTGGGTGTCGTTTCCATCAAAACACAAAGAGATGAGCGTATTGATTTGTCAGCATTTACACTACAAACATCACACGCTCTTGAGGTAGTTACTTGAGACCTAATCCCAAATTTGCAAATGTGTTCAGTATTATTTGTTAGCGAGCTTCTTGTTTTTTACAAGACTAGTGGCAGTGACTCATCTCTTAGCTCATCCATTTCTGTAATTAAGACTAGCATCTAAATATCTGTAAGTGGTTCAGGATTAAGTAACAGTTGACCTTTTCAAACTTTATTTTCCACACACTTTTCCCTTGCATGATTGACTGATTTTTTTTGTTGTTGATTATTTTCATAAATCATACTGTGGCAGAAAATTGAGAGGGAAATTTAACCATTTATTATGCCACAAAACCACAGTTTTGGTTCTGCTTCTTAATCACACAAGTGTACCTAATTAAATTCAAAAGCACCACCATGAAAATATTTCACCAGCATACCTTCTCAGAGTCTGGCGATTGTGCAGAAAAATCAGTCGTATCTACATGTTGGGGGCAGAAGCAGGCAGCTCTGCGGAGGAGAACACTCTCAGCACGGAGGTGGCAGAAAAGGCGGTGCACTATTTGGCAAGAACATAACGTCTCCTGGAACGCTCCATGTTCCTCTGCCTCCAGTGGAGCAGCTTTTGGTTGAGTGGAACAGAAGATCTTTAGTTCTGTTCTTGCCTGCAGCCATCAGCAAATTAGGCATGGCAAGTTTATTTTTAAAGCATCCTTCAACAACAAGGCAATTAAAAGTGCTTTACATAAGACAGAGAAGATAGATAGACAAGTTATCAAAGAAACACAAGGCAAAACAAAGGAACACTTTCATACAAATATCCTGAAAAGCGTGCTACAAATCCGGTCTCTAATACTAATGATACTGATTGTAGTATCACCCTCTTTCTTTTCACCCAAAAGATGACGTTTGTCACTTCCCAGTGCCATTTAACAACATAACTACACAAACAAGCGCTCAATGGAACAATTGTTGCTCGTAGTGTGAACATAGCATAATAATTACGCTGACAGGTTTACATTGAAGTTACTTGAAAGCCTTATGCAGACGCTAAAGGGTGCCTTGTGCTTTGGTGTCAGATGCAGAGGGCCGTGACAAAATGTCAGCATTTGATGCCCTGAGAATTAAACTGTGCTGTGGACTACTTATGTTAACTCTAAATTCAGAGATCAATAACATAATTTATATACAAATACATATTCTGATGTTGCAACACAGATCTAATACAGAATATTCAGATCTTCAGCTAAATTTACAACATAATCGCCTTGTGAAGGACGTGGTCTGCATGTATAAATACATGGCTCCACACGGCTCCTCTGAAGCTCGCTCTCTGCTCTGCTATCTCTTTGTAGGGGTAGACTGTTTTTCATTCAGGGGTTTCTTCAATGTATAATAAATGTATTCCCCCCCGAACAATCACTTTTATCTGTTTATACACAGCGCAGACAGAATACCCCAACTCACTGTTCCTCTCCTGTTGCTTTTGCTGCTTTCTGTTGCTCCCACATTTACTCGCTCTCCTCCCACTTTGACTCGTTTTTTTTTCTCTGCAGAGAGGAAGCTGTTAAAGCAGCTACAGCTTCAAGCGCCACATTCAGTCTCGGGGCAAAAAATAATAATAAAAAGAACATAAATTAATAATATACCTGACTAAGTATCAACCAAAGCTGATGAATCCTTTCAGCCTCCTGAAAATGTTTTCACCACTCTAGATTTATCACAATTAAATCAGGTTCATACATTAAACCTTAAAAGTAAAGCCTTGTTTCAAAGGAATGCGTCACACAGACAAAAAAAAAAAAAAGCTTTGGAATAACCTTCTTTTATCAGTTGTGCGCTTAGATCACTATGCATTTGGTGAAACACTGTCAGCTCTTTTGGGCCCAAAAACTGCAACAAAGAGGTAGAACACTAAAAATAGAGACGTATGGCAGCTCTGTCTTTGGCGCATGCTCAAACACAAAACACCACGCCGCAAGTGGTGCTGTATGGCTGGAGCGTTGTGCAAAAACAACATTTGACATGCTGCAGGTATCGGGGGCTTGACCGAGGGTCATGGCTCTGGAGGCGTTGCTGGTGATCCCGTTGGGGATTGGGGCCATTATGGAGATGTAGTCGCCAGCACAAGTTCCCATCTCTGCAGTGTGGCGAGTGACCTCTGAGCGCTGGCAAGGCAATTAAAAGCAAATTAAATCCATGGAAAACTCCTGATTGGATTATTTTGGTCATCTCTGCGCTGAGTTTTCTTTTTTGGCAGGATGAAATGAGGAGGGAGCTGTATGGCGCATAGAGGGAAACTTCTTTTTGCCCTAATTACTGGTGCTTTTTCTGCCTGAGTCGGTGTGACAGGAGGGAGTGCACCATGCAGTCTGGTTTCCTAAAAAATACGTTCCCATACAATGAAACAGCGCTGTTTCAAGGGAAATGTATTTTATCGTGGATTTCGTTCGCATTTTAAAATGTTTGTGTCCCTAGTTTTTGTTTTATTGTTTCAATTTTAATCCAAACCATGTTTTTTTTTCTTAACCTAACAAAGTAGTTTTGTACCTTTTTTTGTTTTGTTTCAATTCGAGAAAATGCATTTCTTTCAAAACGTCATTGAGAGTGCATTATAGCTGAATAGGAAGGTTATTTTCAGGAGACAGGGTAGCACCATTATATACTTCTCTGGGGGAAAGCACAGACTCGTCGTTGTCATGGCTCAGTGAGCTGTGGACTACTGCAACATCAAACCGTAAACAGGCTTCAAAGCTCTGTGTCGTCATCAGAGAGAGTTCCCTACAAGGCTCCGGCATAGTAAACAGTCTCTGTCTCATCTGTGTGCTCTCTTATGCATTCACCCATGCATACCCTTCCCCTGTGGCAAAGAACAGGAAAAGCTGAATTTGATCATATTCCACTGTTTGGGACGAGACAAAAAGAATCTCTGCATGCAAACACAACTCTGTACTAGCAGCTCCTGTGACATTGGCAGAAGAATCGATGGTCAACACTTGAAGCCGCCCTGCTGTTCTCCATCTGTAGCCTTTGGCACACTATTTGCCCTTACTTAGTTTCAAGAGTTCATCTATTCATTATGCATGGTCTCTTCAGTTAGAGGTATGTCTTAAGGGCATTTTTTTCAAAGCCGCTGTACTTCAAAAGCATGCATATATTGGATATTCTAACTTGACAAACCCATTTGCATAGATTTGTATGTATTTATAAATCATTGGATTCCTTTACGTGCAGGCAGTGAATAATTTATCATTTGAATACTGATGAAAATGGGTGTGTTTGTCTTCTTTGCTATGAAATTATGCAGCGGTTAAGACCCACACACGGCTGCTCGAAATTGCAGAAGACGTGCAGATCTTAATGCTGTGAATGATGTGCACCTTGAATGTCACCAGAGATGTATTCTAGATGAGGACCACCACATTAAGCATGGGCGCTGGCAACTCTGTATTGCTCTGTCATTTGCATAATGCATGTTTAGAATGTCAATGCTGAGGGAGAGTTGAATCTTTATGTAGTGTGATTGCATGATGCAACATTTGCAAGTCTCAAAGAATTTATTCTCTCAACCATCCAAATGTCACTTTCTTTTATGAAAAAAAAAAAGGTTGGGTTGATTGGTCCGACCAGCGGGTTCAGGGATTCAAACTGGTGTCACTACAGTCACAAATGATATTCTGTTACCTTCAGGCTGCAGCTGACCTTTGAGTCAGTCAGGAGCCGAGTGATTATTCCTGTAGCGATCCCAAAAGAGCCTTCCTCAGAGACAGTAGCCATCAAGACTGGAGGAAAATAGAGTTAGAGAAGCACCGCAGCGAGGTTACGTGAGCCGCCGAGTGCAACGCCGTGTTATCCTTATTGTAATAACACTATTTAAAGGGAAACAGAATTTCCGGTCTGTGGCTCATGTTTTGTTGCATTTTCACAAGCGTACCATAGAACTACTGTGGTCTTCAGGTAACGTGAAAACGCAAAAGGCTCTCTATAGTTTGGTTTGTCAGCTCTGGGCTACTGTAGAAACATGTTTGTCGGACCTAAGACAAAAACACTGGTACTTCGCACATTTGGGGGGAAAGCTGAGATAAAGTATGTGGCCCCGTCATTATACACACTTAATCACATTTGGCCCCTGGTATCCTGTCCATCTGCTTCCTGCACCCTATGTAAGACAAAAACACTTACATGGCGAACAACGTGAAAGGAGGAGTCGTTTCCTATATAGTGGAGGTGGGGAAAAAATGTATTCATGTTTTCATCTACGAGTCTGAATCATTCCCAACTTTCGTAGATTTATTGAGATTGTTATGTATATAACCAGTTTCTAGGGAATTTCTCTGAATTAGGAATACCCAAAATCTGTGTTAAATTGAAGAATACATTTTACATTTTTCAAAACATGAACATTTTTACACATTTTACTGGGCTTTTCCACCACCTTTATTAGCCCACAGCAGACTGTAGTAGATCTGAACTAGCACCCCTATGTAAGCCTACTAAATCGAGAATGGATTTTTAATTGAAATTAAATTGTGAGATACAGTGGCTCTGGGACCTCTAAGTGAAGCTCTTTGCTGGCTAACTACATCCCCAAACCAACAGCACAAGTGACAATATTCAATTGCATAAGAAAATCGGGCATTTCTAGTTCAACCTAACAGCCAGGGGAAAAAAAGTAGGCATTGTGCGTTTCTGCAAACGTGACTAGAGGCTGATATTGACATATTTACAAAACATACTTCAGTTGGAAAGGACAGCATTCAACGTATCCCCTGGAAACATATTTTTCCCCCAAAATTTCTGAAGACTTGGTTGACTATTTGGGTCGACTATGTCTCTTCCAAAAATGCAAGAGAAAGAAGACAAGGGGCAGGAGAGTAAAAGCTAAGATCAAAGATTCACAACACAGAAAAACACTTCTTCATAGAAAAGTTGCTGTGTGTAAATTGTCAACTTTCAGAAGCAGTTGGCGCCTTGAGAGACTGAACTTGTTAAGTCGAAGGAGGGGCGTTTAAGCGTATGCATCAGGGCTGTAATTATGTTTCTACAACCCATCAGAGCTCTGCATATCGCCCTGGGAAGTAGATGTGAGAAACTGATGAAGGACCATCCTCCCCAGTCACTTGTTCGCTGAATACATTTGAATATGGAGCCTCTCTTACTCATTGTGACACTCAAATACAAAACCTCAGAATTTGTTTTTATCTTTGATATTAATTTCAATAACTGCTGAAGAAAAGAGAAGTAGTAAAATAACTCTTTGAGGGTCATCTCGGGATGGGATTTTTTAAATGAAATAAAAAACAAACCGCCAACAAGGAATAAGATTTGCAGACTCTGGAAATAGGTAATGTGATGCAAACTGTGAATAGCATCTAGGCTTGGTTTTTATGTGAATTAATCAGTTTAAGGTGGTGAGTTTGGTATTTTTTAGGGTAAACACTTTTACAGAGACTTACTGTAAATGTGTTATTTGAACTGGCTGAATGTATATAATGCAAAGTTCAATGTAAAAAAAACCTTTCCCTTTTATTTCCTGAAAATCAGTAAGCAAAAAGCTTCTCATGTTAGGCAGCCTTCAGGACAAACACATACTGAGTGATTTCAGGCTGAGGCTGAAATTCCTAACTAATAAAGTGTGATTTATTAGTTTGCTCATGAATGGCATTAAAGGTTCATGGTATGCAATCACAGTACGTCTCATGCTGCCTGCAAACATATCAATAAAGAGTGTTTATTTCTAAATTATGCTAGAATCACGCTCCATGAACATAATTTATTCAATGGCCATCCGTTTACAATTTATACTTGAAGCTACAACCAGTAGGTTTCATTTTGGGTTGACTTTGGTGGTTCCTGTATTATATTATAGTTCTTTTTCAAGACATTCATTGGTTAAACATTTGGGAAAAGTCAGTTTTGACAGAGGTTAGGTCTCAAACCATCAAAGTAAAACGATGCAAGGATTTAAATGATGAAACAGAGCACTATATATCCTGCCATATTCTACTGGGATTCCTCTTCCCCTAAGAAGAGTGGAGTAAAAATGTGTTTTCTTGTAGGGCTGGGACTATTTACATATATATAAGAACACAGAAACACATTGCACATTCCTATTAAAACATGCTTGCAATATTGGTTGCAATTAAATATGAAATGAATTACAGTGTGGTTCAAATGAAGATATTACTGCAGTAAATTAGAACTTTCTATCTCACCAGTGAATTAATTAAATTTTGTTCATGAACACCACATTGCAACAACAACATTGGAAGTTAGTCGGAGAGAGAAAGGGGGAGGGAGATGGAGATAAAGAAAAATTAAAACATTCAATAACACCATTTCAGTTTATTTGCAGATATTAATGATACAAATTTGTGCTGGCTCTCCATCATCCAATCAATGATTTGATTGCAGTTTTACCTGCTCAGTACCAGGCGTATTTAAATAATAAAAATATGTGACCTATCCTCTATCTAATGCACTTAAGTCATTAGGGAAATTCCATCAGGAAGTGAGTTTCAAACGATAGTCCATCATGCTTTTGGTGTACTGCTGTAAGCCCTTTCAATTTCTATTCCGTTACTGTTAATAATTATTGCCCCTCATTTTACCTTCTTGGCCCCTACAGGGTAAAAATAACCATTGGGATATATTGATTGAGATAAAGAAAAGCCAATTTTCATTATTGACAGTGATTTTAGTTTGACTCCTCTTGACAGCCCATAAATCAATTCACCTGGGAGTGTGCCTCAAGACAATACTTTCAAGGCACACTGCAGTCACAATGCTGAATTGGTTCGATAAAGAAAAAGGCTCAAGGACGATTCAAAACTTTTCTTGTAGCTTGGAGGAGAGAACAATGCCAACGACACCTGTGCAGAGAACATTTTCAGTGGAATGTAGGTCAATATCCAAGAATCACAACATCACAAGATAATAGGCCTTCACCTTCAGATGAAGCCATTTAAGAGTTAAAACTCAAAGAGAAGATACTGTTACTGAAACAAAAACAGTTTTTATATTTCATCAGCAATCAGAGATTACATTGGTGTAGCAGGGGAGTATGGAAGAGCAAATGGAGACATTTTCATGTAATTTGATCTTCAGTATCTGATGATTGGAAAAGTTTATGTATAATCTTTCTCCAAAATAATGAATGAACCCAAATGCAAAGTCAAGATTTCATAGCTATGAAACAACTAGAAAAACTACATACTAAGTTTTGAAACATTACAAGAAAATGTATATATTTATTTATTTTCTCGCTTTATGATATTTTCTTAAACAGGCATTACATCCCAGGTCTAATTTAATCTGATTGTACAAACGCCAATGGGAAAACACCAAAGTATTCACTTCAAATCTTGATATGTTTTTAGCACAATATAGGGTGTCAGAAGCTTATTTATCTTAAGTTACAATCGCGAAGTTCTCTTTCTTGTTGTCGTTTGGGGCACCTGTTATTGCAGGATTGGGGCATGCAATTTTTCCTGGGAATGTTGTCAGAGACGACCAGTTCAAAATACTGCAGATGCAAATATTTGATCAGCGGGCCATAGGCTCAGTCACCCTTGTGTTTCTACTTACTACGAGATAGTGACTCAACAGAAATGTATTTAAATGTAAAACTTCAAGATTACGACTTAAAGTCTATATTGGTGTACATTTTTAAAAGAAGCTCCATTGTAGGGAAAACATGGCTTAAAACAAAGTATGTATCCATTTTGTGTCACAACTAGGATTTTATGAAATTATCATGATGACCCAAAAATGTCTTCTCAGAAACCTTTTGGTGATCACAATGTCCACTACTTTCATGTTTTTCTTATGGCTTTAATATTTAAGAAATAAGTATAAGCAGAGGCTAGCTACACTGTTCATTGGACTTAACATTTGATTCTGGGCATTTCCGATTCAAGAAAACGTAATGCCTTTGTCTTTGTATCCGAGCCCTTTGAAAAAAAAAAGACTGCAGTTCCCATTTGAGTCCCAAGCTAGAAAGGTTAAAGAGCCCTTGCCTCAGGGACCAAACCAGCTGGGTAATGGAAGTCAGGAGGTCGGAGTGTCGGAGCAGCAAATAAAAATCGAGCTGGGGAAGTCTTAGATGCTGCCATGCAGGTGCTCAGTAAAGAGATTTATACACCAAAAACAGTAAAATAAATTAAATCAGCTTTACCTTCTTGTGTATAAACACCATGTTTAACACAGTGCTGATTTGGGAGTGACAATAATACATTTTCCAAGTTATTTAGCAGCCAGCGCCGAGATATAAACATCAAGCTATTGGTAGCTATACCTATGAAGAGTAAAACGCTGTAATTATTAGATATCCCACTTCATAATTTCGTAGGTTATCCATGTGTCATAACCCGGCTCAACGTGCAAAACGAAAATCCCAAAAGGTAAAGGAGGGCCAATGAGTAGGGCCCAAACCGGCAATCAGCTGCTCTTTTATTCGGCTGGAGCACCGGTCCCAGGTAGATTCAGCTGATGTCATCAGCTGATCACCTTAATGAAGATAGTCAATAAGTAGGCGGGGTCGTGTCGGTGTACCAAAGGGAACACCGGCACATACTAACCAAATTGACCTGAAATTATCCTCCCCAAAAATATATTAATTCAAAGACAAGACAAATCTAAGAAAGACACTCCACCCTGCCCATGTCATGCTCCTTTTCCACCTGACCTCAGCAACCCTGGTACCTGGAGAAGCAAATTAAGAGCACAGACAGAAGAACAAAACAAACAGTATGAAATGGCATCACTAATCACATTCACTCACGGCAAAGGAGCACGTGACAGCAATGACATTATCCACCCCTTTGATATGCCGAATATCAAGATGTTCGGACACTGCAATGACCTTAAAAGGTCAGAGGATTATGATCCGTGTAAACCACATATACCTCAACATGCTGCAGCGCCAAAACCAGCGCCAATGCCTCCTTTTCGATCACTGAGTAATTAAACTGGTAACGATTGAATTTCCTCGAAAGAAGCTTACTGGCCTCACTACACCCTGGTCATCTCCCTGCAGCAAGACCGCGCCTGCTCCCACCTTGGCATCAACCTGGAGCAAAAGGTCCGGTCAAAGCGCGGTGCCGCTAGAATAGGGAAAGAGCAGAGAACCGTCTTGACCTTATCAAAGGCTTGCTGACACTCCGGCGACCACACAAACTTTGCTCTGGTCTTCAGAAGCTCAAAGGGAACATTACCGTGGAAAAATTCTGACAGAACCCACGGTAATATCCCACCAGACCCAAAACCGCTACTCTTTCTTCGTTGGACTTCTCGAGGCGGGGACTGGAGCTACGCAACCTTGCCCCACTTAAGTAACAGTGGCCTTAGCAAACTCGAATAAATTAACAGTAAGCCTCGCCTCTGCCAGGCGCTCAAACAGCGCCCGGATGCGCTGAAGATGGGAGTGCCATGTATCACTAAAAATTGAAGATTTGTTCCCCATGTAAAGAGAAGTCAACATTGATGTTTTGGTCATGTAACTTGTGTACTTCAGTAACGGCACTTCGATAGTTATTGTAACCAAAACGACGATCTTTTGCTAAACCTAATTTAGTAGTTCATGATATAATCCTAAAGCTTACCAATTACTTTTAAGCTGTTTCCTGTGAAGATGGAAGTTTAAGACTTAATGCATGTTATGAGCGTGGTGTGACAAGTCATGTTTGCTTTTGTAGGAAAACACACGAAAAATGAGGAGGTTCCTGTTTGTCATCATACCGTGATGTTGGTGTTGAATATCGTATTGTTATGTCGTTAGCGAGTGTAGCAGTGACTGGACTTGAATTTGGGAAAATTGGGGGAAACAATATCAGATTGGACCTTTATTTTCCCCCTTAAAATCTGTATAAACAATATATTAAATACTAATGAACACCTTCTTATGAATGTTATATTGTATTTCTGACAATAGATCCCCACCAAATGTGTCACACTGTCGCTTTAAAACCCATGAAGACGGAACAGTCTATCTCTCTTTCACATCCTTTCCCCATAAATCGAGCTTGATATATATGGTATCTGATAAAAACTTGCATTTACAATAAAGCACCTTGGATTTGACCAAGTCTTACCTTCATATCATGAGTCTTCATATCTGGCTAGACTTTCCAGGGTGTCTTGTCGGAGCTGAAGAGGTTAAAATAGATGGGGTGCTGTCTAATGTAGGCAGGTGATTGAAGCTAATAAGCCTGCCAGTGTACTTTTACATATAAAAACTTGCCCAGTGCTTCTATAAATTAGGGTTAAAAATAAGTCAAGACTTCCACATTGAATCCACTGGCTCTGCTCCAACTCCTCAAGTCTTCTCATTCTTGTTACTCCTCAGCCTTTCCCCCCACCGGAATGTTCTCCCTCCAGTCCTGGTGATGACAGTCGATATGGTGTAGCTGACTGCCTCGCTGTCATGTGGAGAAGAGTGGGGTTTGGCTAGCCTTCCAGAACAGCTGAGGAGGTTGTTGCTGCCCTCTGAAAGCCCATGAGTCCGTGCAGTACTTTGTGAAAGTTTATGGCAGGCTGCTCAATCAGATCCCGGCGTTCTTAGCTGGAACCCACGAGAGCTAATTCTGATTTATCTGTTGTCACACCTCATTACTTTTTTATACTTCTCTGAAGATGAAACTCTTATTTCTTCCTTTTTTTCTCTATTGTATTTCGATGGAAAGACAAAAGAGAGGCGGAAAATAGTCCATCTAATGCTGGAGGCTATGCCAATTAGGAATTCAGGAAACCATGGAGGCAAAAAGAAGAGTTCTGAGACGTCTTGGGGTGTGAGGACTACCTACCTCAGCGATTCTCAAATGTCTCCTATAGGCATGAGCTCATATCAGCCATGGAGCTTGGAGTTTCAGTTGACAGCAACACATATCTTGTCAGGCGCAATTACACATGATGTGCTGAACTAAATGAAACGTAAAGGACCTATTTTAGAACTGTTGAAAGTTGTGGCTGCCAAATGCAAACTCATTGTAAAATATCAGTCTTGTAGGAGCCATTTTTTTTGCGTTACTTTTTGATAACTAAGCCAATACATCAGCTCAGTTAATGAACATTATTAGATAAGAATTATTTTATTTTTTTTACTTCTTTTTGTGCTCTTAATTTGAAGCCTTAGACAACCATAGTCTCTGTAAAATGATGATGATGAAAAAAGAAAAAAGTCAAAACATCTCATCATCTTCTGCCACCTTGACTCCCTACATAAAGCGCACACTGCATTCTACATCGGCCATTAGCATTGGATATAAACTATTTCCTGCAGAATCGTCCAACATGGACACAACTCGTATGGAAACTTGGTTATGGATCACTGCAGAGTCAACTGGGTCACACTTAATCACTTTAAAAATTCAATGGAAGTTGTTTCTTGGCTTCCATGGCTAATTTCAACTGGGATTTAATGATGGTTGATGATGTAAATCACTTAATAATACAGGTCTTTTGGCTACAGATCAACAATAATCCTATATTTTTCAGGACATCCTTGTCCAAGCAGGGCCCTACAGTCGGAGCTATAATGACCGAGTCAGGCTTTTGTATTGGAAGTTGTTTAAATCAACCCTGGTCTCACTACCAACTCATCAATTACTCTCGTGGCCAGTGCCCCTCACCGTCTGATTCAGATAGATAGAGGCACCCTTTAGCATCTGTATGAGACACACCAATCTTTCAACTAACACTCTGTGTCATTATTATACAGTCATTGAAACTGACAAAGTACAAAAAGAAAGTTTGCGTTGAGAGGGCAGGAAGATGGATCAAACAAAAACAGGACTCTCACCAACAGAAGGCTGTGGCTGTATGAAACCAAGTAACGTAAAGGTTTTTTTTACATTGAAAAGCACGTAATGTTGTTTAAAAAAAAGACACAATGCATGTAACAAGCAGAAGTGTCCCTGACACGTCCAAAACTGATGCTAGAGAGGAACCTAGAGTGACATAGTACGAAGTGTTAGATCACTGACTTAGCGTATGTATTTGAAGAGCAAATACGTAACATTACTCACTCATTTTGCTGTTGTTATCGCCGCTAAACTTCCTGTGTCATCAAAAGCAGCACAGGCATCTTTACCGGCAGATAAATCTACATTACACAAGTACTTCAGTTGATTGTCTCATTTTTTGCTGACTGCTCCATTACATCTACAAAGAAAACAACAACAAAAAGTAGCCAAAAATTGAACAATAGCTAACAGGGAAAAGTTGCCATTATCCGGACCCCACTGTGTCCAAGATTCCTCTTCTGGAAAAACCTCTTTCAGAGCGCCCGCCTCTCTAACTACCTCCTCCAAATATGCAATTAACTGAGGTCGTCATCCATGGCCAGCAGTGTCAGTCAACAGTGCAGGTCTGCCACAAATAAATTAGTCCTCGAGCCACCTCCGCGCCCTCCACTTCAAACATCACATAACTAATTGGGCACTTGAAAGGCAATAAAAAGACAATGTAAGTTGAATGTTGTCCCTCAGAAAGTGAAAGAGCATAATTGGAATGCAAAACAGAAGCCCCAGGAGAGACATCTCCACCTGAGTGTCATCCTGGTATATTTATTAACCTTCATCACATCAATAGATGATGATACATGAACTTCTCCAATGACCTTTCAGCGTTATCTGTTAACTATGCAGGAGGAAGTCGAGGGCAAGTTCACCAACAGCTTTGAGAATGGCAGTGAGAAGGTCACGAGTTGACTGAAAGAAAAGTCTGGAAGCTTTTCAGCTGCCTGGGTGTCAGGTGTGGAGAACGGCACGTCTGATATCCCGTCGCACTTCCTCGCTGCTTTTTGGGGTCCGGGCTCAAAGTAATGATCCTCTATGTGAATAAAAGGCGGGAAAAAGATTGATGTGCCGCCGTCCTTCATGTATCACTGCCTCCCATGCCTGAAGGATAATCCTGCCCATCAAAAGCTGAGGTGGACAACAGAGCAGCTGCATGCGGTTTTTAAACGAGAGCTCTTCCTCGCTTTGATGCGTCTTTGATGCCTGAACGACTTCTAAGTCAGTCTGTCGAAAGGAGTCAGACATAATTCAGTGAATTGAGGTTCTGCTGTTGAACTAATAGCTGGGCATGAATGGTTTTAGGGCAGACATATGCTTTTTTCAACTGGTAAACTGGTTCACTGGTTTGATGTGTTACATATTCAAAATATCTCTGCAGTACTTTATTACTGAGGGTGAAACATCGGAGAGGCTAGAGGGGTGAGTGGTAGCCTTGAGATTACAGAAACATGCAGGTGACAGTAGTCTTTTTGGCAAAATCAAATGAGAATTTAAATACTGTCAGCGTATTTTTTCAGAGTATTCTTTTTGTATTCAAGTGACAATCAATAAATTGCTACTTATTGGACAATCAGAAAAAAAATGACTGCTTCCGGAAGCATTTTTTTCATACATGCTTAGTTACTTATTCAATTTTAAGCACATTTGTGTTACTTGAAGTAGTTGTGAAAGCCCAGCTGAAGGGTAAGTCAGGACTTTAGGACAAAACTGATTATTTTTACAGCTCTCACTGTATTACCTTTCATACCATTGTTGTACCAACAAATAAACACAGGACTTTACTCAGGAGGCAACTGTTTGTGTCCTGTGTGAAACCAAGAGTAATTGTTGACTTCGTGCTTGTTATGGGCGGCTATTATTTATTCCCAGTAGTTACGCTGTTACGTTACGTTTTTACATTACGTTTTTCGTGTGCTTTTAGGTTACGTTGATATGTTGTTACGTTGTTCCATTACATTGTACTGTTATTATTTAAACAACCTTGATCCTTTTTCTAACCATAACCAAGTAGTTTTGTTCCCTAAACCTAACCAATGTTTTCACAACGTAAACTTTGTGGCATTGTGTGGTTCAACGGATCAGTTGTTTGTAGAAATATAAAATGCCAATTTTTTCTAGGCTTTGCATACCGAACCATCCACCCTAACTTACTCCTCCTGCTATTACTTCTAATGGACAACAAGACCCATTGTTTTGTTGGGACCTGTCAGCCTTTACAACTTGATTTGGGACTTACGATTTTAAACATAAAGCACGACTTCATCCCTTCTCTACCATTTCGTTGGCAGTGGGTCACTTTCCAAAAAGAGGAAGACAAGACATTATACAGGCACCTGAGAACCCATTCCACAATGAGGCAACATGTATTTAAAGAGCCTTGGTACATTAATATCCCATTTTCCTCTCAATCATATCACCACGCCTGTATTTGGAGTGAGCTTGCTCCATAGGGAATCAATTAAATTATGCATGGGGACAAATTGATACTTCGAGCTGAAGGTGGTCCTTATCATTAATTTCCCTCCTCTTTATTATCCTGTTATGATTCAAATGAATAATTGAAAATGTAATATCGTCACTGTCACCCAAAATGTCTCTGAGCGCCCTTCATTTTTAGGAATTATAGGATGTCATGGGTGAAGCAGGCTGGAAAAAATGAGAGTTTAGAGGATGGATCCACAGTTCTGCTTTTATCTATCTCATTACTAATTCTTTTAAATCTTGTTTTTTAATTGCCACTGCTGTCGCCGTTGTTGTGGCGACACTGATCAAATGATAGATTCTTGATTAAAAGATTTCACACTGATTATTTCAAGGCTTTTTCTCTGCATGTTTGCCTTGCGAGGGGTATTTTCGGCCCCATAAAACTGTACATTCATTCTGGGCTTTTATGATCTGTTATTTTATGTCCCTTTATTTCCAATAGTCATCCGTTTTTTGTAATACATTTAGATTGTTGGGAATACAAAGTGAAAACTGCGGGGAAATATATTCAATCAGAAATGGATACGTGGTTTAAGTCTGTATACGATTTCTTCAACAAACAAAAAAAAGACAGTTGCCAGACTGAAGGGGAAATCATTGCAGTGATGAAATAAATAATTCCTCCTAATAAAAGTGACTATTTTGCTTTGAATCTGAGAACCTTTTGATCCTAGCATTCACAGGAAACACTACTGTCTTGAGGAGGCTGTAGAGGTCTCAGTTTTGGAGCTTGTGTAGATACTGGTATCATATGAAACCAATTGACCTATTGCATCGATTGGTACCAACCATTTCATACAAGCGGGTCTAAGCAATGCTTCAAATTTAGGCAAAGGGAAAAACTAGCATTGCCAAGATCAATGGGTTCCCTTGACCTCTCACCCGAAAATATCTAAACGAAAATGTGTTCTATGGGTTCCAGGAGTCTCCATATTACAGACATGCCTACTTTATAAAACATGGCAGGTATATCAATTTTTGAGTACTTACAATGGTTACATTTTGCCCCAAATCTGTGTTAATTTATGAATAGGATAACATGATACCCTGCTGAGCTAGATTTCAAATGAATCTTCGGGTTCCCAGCTTTCAGATGATATATATATATATATATATATATTTGTATGTAGCATATACTGTTGACCTTATATCTCTCCCTTCAGATCCACTGTCCCCCCCACAAGAAGACAAAAAATGAGTCTCTAATGGTTTAGGTATGAATTGTATTTCGATTAATTTAATTTAAATGACAAAAATATCCTTTAATTTTCTTCCCACTTCAACACAAAAGAATATTGTCATCACACTTCAAAGCTCCATATTGATCAAACCCACATTTTGTGCAGCAGATCCTTTGATACTAAAAGGCGCCACAAAGGCTGCCAAAGGGGGATGATGCGAGAGAGGAGCAGTGGGCGTTGGCCATCGAGGGCTTCACGAGCTGCACTGAAGCAATCCATCATTTTGGATTTCCAAACCCTTTCCCACACCCACTGCATATCGACATACTGGGTGATACATGGTCACAGGGTACTCATGATGTTTGATTTCAGAGAAAAGCGTATGGATTTTTTCTTCAGAGACAGCAACACACGTGCCCTTTCAACCACTCCAGTGGTCTTGTAAATAATTGATCCACCATCTTTCCTGCGGGGGGCTCAAGTAGAAGTAGGCCAACATGTCTGACAGCGCGGTGGAAGACCTCATTCTGCCTGCACGCGGTAATTCTGTGCTTAAGACTTCATAGCATTAGATATTAACTAGCTCTCTTTCCGCTCTCTACAATTGCGCCTTTGATGCCAGGTCTGCTCAGTGTTTTGATCTGCGAACAGAGAAGCCTGCAAAAAGCAGTCACATGGTTTGGCGGTGCTGTTTAGTTCAGATGGCGGATCAAGATAAATAAAAAATTATCCCCAATGCAAAGACCCAGAATAAACAGCACTGATCGCAAGCTGGAAGGTAGTCTGACGCTTTCTGGGAAACTCCCCTCAGTCTGTTTGCTTGTTGTTGTGTTCTGAGGACAGAAATATCATTTCACTTACAGCTGTCTTCACTAAAACATGCTTTCTCTCTTTTTTCCTTAACTAGTGCTGTTTTATCTTTTCCAAATCAACAAATCTCCGTAAGCCATGAAAACTAGTAAATAAAAAGAGATGTTAGCTTCAATAGTACAATAACTCTTTTTGTCTTTTCTTGGTATTTGTTGATATAGCCAAAACATGGAAAATCTTAATTTTTTAAACTATCATTATGTGTGTAATTGATTTATTTAATTTCGAATCTTGAATGGCCACCTCCCTTCAGTCCTGAAATACAATGTTTGGCCTACCTTTTCACAATATGTGGGTTTCATTCGATAATGTAGTAATACAGGGATTATTCTAATGCTGTTAAAAGCGTTCTGCACCCACTAATGCCATTATGGTTGCTATGCGCTTTCGATTTTAGTCAGAAATTATCCAGCACCCACCAACTAATGAACACAAAGATCTTTCTAACATGGCTTTCATTATCTGCAAGCTGTATCTGCTGAACTGTAGATATCTACTAGGCTACTAAGATTATGATTTATGGTTCCACAGAGGTTTCACATTAACTGTCAATTGAACAGAAGGCGACCTGAGCGATCACTTTCAATAAACAGCAACTGTATTGATTTACATAATCATGGCCTATAATTGAAGCTTGATATAATTTAAAATATGTACTTTGCATTGGAAACAGGTTTAGATACTGTCACTGCACAGTTTTTCTTATTTTGAATAAAATACAATTTTCAAGGACTCAGTTACAGACAAAAAATCATTAGATAAAACAATGCCAAAGTGGCAAATTCTGCAGTGCATAAACAGCCTAGTTGCCAGGAGAAAATGTTGCCATAGTACGTTTCAACAAACGAATATGTTGAAAGTGGACAACTTTGCATTTTCTCAGAGCAAGTGACTTCATTTAATTTTCAGTGGTGCGCAGAAGTGTACAAAATACGGAAGTACACAAATATTTACCTCAATATAATACATTTAAATAGTGAAACTAGACTTGTGAAATCCACGTACACACAAATAAAATGATATAGCTCCAGAACAAACACTGATCACCTAAGTCAAAGCAGGAATTTCTATCAGCTAAAAAAAAAAAAAAAAAAAAAAAAATGTAAATCCTGGTTCTCTGGACTGTTTGGCAGATACAATGTGACATTTAATAAAACCAAATATTCTTTTTCTCATTCTTTTCTTTTTTTGTTTGTAAAATATGTCACCACTAAAGCAGGTTGAGTCAAAATGATTCCTTGATAGACATCTTGCCAACTTCCCTCTTTGGAGCCAAACGGTACAGTCACTTTCTCACTTGGATCAAATGTGTCATTTTCTTCCATCTCTTGCACAGCGATAATTCTTCAATCAGTGTGTGACGAGATTAAAAAAAATTACTTGGCAGCTGTCACACATCATCATGGAGGGGCAACCAGACATCATGAAGATCCATGGTAGAAAAATAATGAGATCGTCCCTGAGCGTCGTCACAGTTTTGTCACAGCTGGACTCTGAGTGGTTCAGTGCCCTCGTTGGGGATTTTTCACTATAAATCATATCAGTGTACATTTATGGCACACCACGTGACTACAGTTAGCCATATGCTTCCTTTAGCTGAAGGGAATTCGAGCAAAATCACATTGAAACAGTGAAGAGGAACTGCTACTTTAATTTTATTCCACAACAGCCAGCTCTCCTTCTTATTAAAACAGGATAAACAGTAAATACTGAGCTATGACTTATTCAGCATGACTGCCTCTCGCTCTGGCAGATTCTACTATTTGCTAGAGGTGACTGAGAGACCATGCACACCAGGGGACAAGTACATGTGTGCCAACCACATCAATGTTTCAGGATCTGTTCACTCCACTGGTCCCCACAGAACCAGGGCATCGTTCTCTGCTGCCACCAGCAGAGTCGCTGCACTGTATATAGATCGAAACCTGGTGTGAAGCTGTCAATTATATAAAGAGGAATTTAACAAGAACTTGCACAATGAGAAATATCAAAAGAGAAAATGTATTTGCATGAAGAACCAAAGCTGGTATAAGTGTAATTCATTTTCTGCCAGTTTTTATTGAATTTTTATTTTTGAATGCATGCAAATGAGACAGATCTCCTCCCATTCATATTTAACCATAAACAGGTTGGGTTGTTTTCTCAGTTTGCAAAAATATTCCGCTTAATGAATAAGTCAACCTTCATATTTCATGTTAACCATTTTAAATATTAGAAAATACAACAGAGGAAGTATCTGAGATATGAACAAAACAGTCACTAAATTGCGAGATTGTTTGGTCAATAAGTATAATCTTGGATCTCAGTCTTTGAGACAATGTGGACAAGAATATCTAAAATGCTGTAAACATCTACAATGACAGCTGGGAAAACTCCATCAGCTGAGGAAGATCATGTGATACAATTGAAAGCTCCAGAACGGCTGCTAAACTAACCTTGCTGTGGGATTGTTTTGTCAACTAAAAACACTCCACTTTTAATCAGTTATTGAATTAATTGATTTATTCTTTAACTTTTGAGAAGTCTGATACTATAAATGTATTCTCAGTAAGGATGGGTTTCATGACCCCTGCAGCATTTAATTACAAATGATTGTTAAACACTTGATTATAATCAAGATGATCATGGATTAGCTGAATATTTATAAGGCCTAATAATAGGCATCTATGGAGAGATACTGGTGCTAAGCAAGTACCAAATGAGATTTAAATGAGCAGGCTAATTAAATATCTTAGAGGACTGTCTTCGTGAAGGCATAGGGTGCTTAAATAATGTCACACTTCTTTGTTTATGTGCATTGGACTAGGTTTTACTGTACAAATATTAAAGGAAACATGTTACGAAGAATTTCAGGTTCATACTTGTATTTTGGGTTTCTACTGAAACATGTTCATGTGCTTTAATGTAAAAGAAAAACACCTTTTCTAGTGCACATTGAAATGTCGTGGTTGTGTGTATGCAGATCCCGGCATGGATCCCTTGTGACCATGCAACACTTCCTGTTTGCGAAACACAAATCAATCAAAAGCAAGTCTAGACCTGATGAATAGCAGCCCGAAGAAACACGGAGCGATGTAATCAGCTTCACGGAGAGGCAAGTTGAAAGTGGATGTCAGGCCACAACCAGAGACAGAGGCACCCTCGAGGTTAATCTGAACTTTCAAAGAAATCCAATTAAAACGGCCGAGCCTAAGAGACAAACACTTGCGCTGTATCTTTTGTGTAACACTGCTGATGTACAAGAAAAAATGAGTTATTTTCTCACCATGACACCTGGGGAAATAGGGCCCAGTTGCGGCGGCTATTATAAAAGTCAGTGTTTGTTTTTCTTCAGTGGAAATGTGGCTTCTCCACTGACACAAAGACTCTTTGTTTATCTGCTCGGTTTGTTTCTTTGGGGTCACATTGCCTCTTCGCTCTTGAGGTGACATGAAGGAAAAGATAAGAACAAGGTAGTAGGTATCCGCAATTGAACTGTAACATATTACATCTCAGATACCAAACCTCTTGTTACTGCCTCCCACTGTGAAAAGTAGAAAATTGTAAACCTTCCGTTCTTTTACGACCTGCAACACTTTTCATGCGAGTGTCTTGTGCTTGTTCAACAGTATGTGGAATGAGCTTTGTTCCAAAATGACACATCGGTGTTTCGACAAAAATAGCACACGAGTTGGTAAAATGTGCTCCCAAGGTGTATGAATTTATTATCACCTGTGCTGTGTTGCAGCGTCACTGAAGAAGTGAAACACAAATCTGATACTTGCTTTTTTCTTTTAAAACTTTATGAAGGGTCCAATGAGGCTGACTACATGCCAACTCAATACAGAAAGTCTATTTTGGAGAAGTGCATGACTTGATAACTACAAGGCAATGTTAGTAAATCAACCGTTGTCAATCAACGCTCTGCTCACCCACACAGGTGTTTTCAGTTGTCAGGACCAGGCGGCAACATCCGGTTCTGAAGAGTGAAGTTTCGGAAGTGTCTTAAACTTGCATTCTCTCTACTGACCTACAGGAGGCCAATCCTTTGGTTGCAAAAATAAGTCTGGTTGTATAGAAGTCTATGAGAAAATGACTCTACTTCTCTCTTGATTTATTCCCTCAGTAAACATTGTAAACATGAGTTTATGGTCTCAATCTCTAGTTTCAAGACTTCTTCAATACAGCATGATGCTCATTTAGTAAATGATGCTCCATTTAGAGTCAAACAGACCATAAAGCAGAGTATGCTTTAGGGCGGGGCTACCTTGTGATTGACAGGTCGCTACTCTACCAAAAGCCGTATAGAGCGTCTCTACGTCGCTCCCTCTGTCGTCCAAATACGGTCAGTTTCGTTCATCGGTTGCCAAAAAGCCAAGATGGCAACAGCCAAACTCGAGGCTTCAAAACGGTAGTCAACAAACCAATGACGATGACTACGTCCACTTCTTAAATACAGTCATATGGTCAAGACTGATTAGACCTCAGCTAACATTCGGCTGAGCTATGCTGAGAATTGTGCAAAACTTGATGCACTAATAGGTCAAAAATGAATGATGGCAGGAGAGGAAATAATGCAGGCATTTAGCCAGGGTTAGGCAGAGTTAATCAGGAAACTAATGGAGCTAGCATGGCCTTTTCCTCCCCTTATTTCACATGCAATTATATATATGTAATTATAGATATCAACACTATTTTAGTAAAGGATGCAGAACCAACCCCTGGTTGGAAGTCTTCCTTCTCGTAAAAATAATGAATTACATTTCATTCACAGTGTGACAAAACAAAGATAAGATTTATTGAAGGAGACGTCAATCAAACAGTCTGAACCGACTCTGACTAGAGGTCTAATCGGTGGCACCGATTACAAGCATCAAGAATAACTGTATAGAAATAGCCGGCCTTCTCCCTGATGGTCTCGTTTACTTATGAAGTCATTGCATTGAAAAATGTAAAAGCATTTGTCGTTATGAACACTATTTTTCATGAATGTTGCAGGGATTTGACAAATGATTAAGGGATTGGTTGAATTTGTGTTTTTTCCTCGAGTCTAAGTGTGACACGACTTCTTCCTTGACACTCCCTTTGCTTTTATTGGGACTGGAAGTGCCATGTTCTTATCCCAATTATAACCCCTCTCACCACTCCTTCTCACCACTTTGTGGACAGTTTAGCCAGTGGACCATGGCTGTTCTTACCTCCCCCTCCTCCATGCATGCTCAGTTCACATGTTGCATGGCAGTGCTCACCCGGTCTACTTCAACCTCTCTGTTTCTATTTTTAGGTCCAATTTGAACTGTGAGAACTACCATTTGTGGAACTATCTGCTGAGAAAATTGCATGTGTTTCAGGTGCAGTAACCGCAATTTCATGCAGTTTTTGACTTGCTGGCTTAATGAACTGCCTCATCTGCATGAATTTGTTTAATGAAAGTTCATGTTGGCACTATGCCACCGTTACAAGTTTGTTTTTTAATTAAAGAGTCGACTTTATTGGGTCCTAATAAGGCACCAACCTAAGGAGTGACGTGAGGTTCACTTGTACTTCTTGCTACTACCAGCATGTTGTAGCTCTGTGAACAGTGACTGTTGAGACTTAACACCCATATTATCTCCATTTCATCTGCTCTGTCATTTCTGGGTCAGGAAATCCAACCCAATCCACAGAAAATCCTCCTGAATATCAACACAGCCATTTTCCCCACCTTTGTCAGTGGAGTCTTGCCGGAGCTAAACATCCATATGGTGTCACAGATAAGGAGAGTGCCGAAAAAATAAATAAATCCTGCTGTCCCATTTTCATCTCCAATGGAAAAGTGATCACTAATTGTAAGTGGACTGACCTAGGTTATAATGAGATATCGGTCTTTTCAGACTTTAAAAAGTAGCACATCGAAATGAGTCCGATTTAGGTAATGACTTTTTTAATGATTCAGGTTAGGATTTTTCCAATGGATGTTGGGCTTTCTGGAGATGTACTGTGCATCTGAAAGAAGACTGTGGGCTTTAAAAATGTTAATTTATACTGAGATAACCTGCAGCATACCAACGACCTAGCATATTAGAATTTTGACATTCAGTATTAACCATTGAAGGCAGAGCTATGGCACATCACGCTTAGAGTAATGGGGGACTTTGCATTTAAAGCAAAAAGATCTCTTTGAATATCATGCATTGACAAGGATCTCAAATGAAATGACCTTCTCTTTAAACCACTGACTCCTGATTAAACAGCTTGAGTTGCCTCGTGCTTCATACACAAAAGCCAGCATTTCAATTTCAAAGCTGCCCATTTGCTAGAAGCAGCACCGGGGCCCCTCTGCATAAATGTTGGCCCATCTCTTGACTGTGGAACAAATGAGCGTCTTAAATTAAATTTGAGACAATTAGGCTGCCTGCTATATGTAATTGGTTTTTCTGGATGGATCAAACGGTCACAACTCAGGCATAGATGGAGAGGAAGTGTGGGTGGATTACGAGATGCAACAAGGGAACTTGGGCTGAGGAGTCCCAGATGTTTCATCAAACAGTTTGGTAATAAGATATCAAAGTCTTTCCATTGGGACCCAGCACAGTGTGCATCTCAGACGTCGCATTTCCTCCTATTCCCTTTTCACTACATGGCCAAGGCCTTGATGGCCACAGAGAACGTGTTTCATTTTAACACAACTCTCTGCCACAGCTGCTTCAGAGTCAAAACTCGGGTGTCAGGCTCAGGGCATTACCCTTCATTATCAAATTTCCATAAACAACTGGCAGTTCAATTTTGCAGCTCAGCAGAGCTTGATCCAAAGGAGCACTTTCTGGGAAGTGAGGCTGCAGATTTAGCCCAGTGAAACGTGCTGTAATATTAAGTGCGTCGTGTTGGAAAGTAATAACATCATGCTGAGAAAAAAGACCCAAAACCAAGCCTGTGATGCTACAAACAGGCCTGTTTATGAACATGTCATGTCAAGTACACTTTTAGCAGGGGCAGCAACATTTTCTGTTTCCTGTGGAAGTCTGTGGAACTTGTACTTACAACCTGCAGGGTTTGGTCAGTCCTTAAATATTTAAAATAAACATTGAGGGGACTATGCATGCAATCTTCCAGACAGTGGAAAGCATCTAAGGATGACTGCAAATCATGAATGTATTCTAATTCCATAGATCACCATAGGCCGTGGTATTACATCACAGAGGCGTAGTTTGGAAGGTTTACACATTCAAATTTTAATCGTTTTTATTGATAAATGATAATGTTCTCAATAAAACAGTCCTTCTTGGGCTGGCTGCACATACTGAGGCGACCGCTATGGAACTGCAGTTGCTATGGAAGGTACTCTAGCAGCTAGCATAGTACATTTTTTCATCACATATAACATTATATTGATTTGATTACTTATCTATTAATTTACAGTATTCGTCTGTTTCCATTTATTGTTCAACCTCTGAGAAATCGCATAGCGTCGGTAGGATGACTTCAATAACTGCTTGTACTAGGCTGGTCTTTATTTCAAGTGGAGGTGTGTTGCTTCGTTCCGGATGCTCTTTAGCAGATGGATTTTTTTCTTCAGATGGGCACTGATCGATCCGCTCCTCCGTAGATGTTTACCTTAAACGTTTACATTTTATAGCACATTTTAGAAGCTAACTTGTCATTTCAGCATCCAATCAATGTCACCCTCCTCCAAAGGAAAAGACAATATCACTCAACAGTTGCACCTGGATGAAGACAGACACCGCCGCTTGGACAGAGTGTCAGTCTTTTGCATAGTATCATGAAGTTGAAGTTTATGCAGGTGGCTAACCTTGTGAAACAGTCGCAGTTAACAGTGTAACACAACGTTAACGTTGTGAAACTGTGGCTGTTTAGGCAACAAAACCACTTAGTTAGGGTTGGGAAAAAGATGTTAGTTTGGCTGAAAATATGCTCCGGATATAAAGTCATGTGACTCATGACTCAACTTTTGGTCTACCAATGGATACAAACGATGGTCCCCTGAGTAAAAGTCCTTAACAGACTTTCTTGCTTTCATTAATACTACAACCGTTACTCTGAGCGCTTTATAACTAAACAGATTGGTTTAAATTGGAGTCGGTTGACAGCCTGTTGGATTTACAAAAGCTAAAGAATGCCATGTGCATTGGTGTGTAGACGTTAAGGGCTACTGCCCAATCATTTGTATTTGACTTCCTAGGAGGCTGCATTTATCCGTTGGTGGCTCTGAATTGGATCAAATGAGCCACATTCGTTGAATCTGCACCACACCTGTTTTTAAATTTTAGCTTTGTTGGCAGACAGGAGAAGCAGCAAAGCAGAACAGTCTGGGAGTGACAGCTACCCTGAAGGAAAAGTTACTGAAGCACAGCAGTATTTATAGACAGTGCAAAACATCCTGTTTACTCCCTTGAAGTCCTTAAGGAGGAACATGCAGTATTCATATTCCCAGTCTGCAGCGCATCTTCTATTCGTGGAGTAAATTTTATATATAATGCATGCCTCTACACAGGATTAGACAGTTTAGAGGTTGTGTGACAAAGTATTACCATCATCATATGCCAGCTAGCACTCTGCACCCAGAGGAGAAATGCTCACTAATTGAGGTCAGAAGTGCTCTTTAACCAAACTTTTAAAATCTTTTCCAGCCCATTTGTCCGCTCCGTTTTAAAATGGTGAAATGGAAGAATGTCCCCTTGGAGACCTGTTCTGAAATTAAATGCCTTATAATACGTCAGACCTCTTGTCACCGAGTTGGATGGAGAAGCAGCTCCCACCTCTGTCGCTGATACGGGCAGGCGAGTTCTTTGGGCTACTTTATTCATTAAACGGACCCATTATAGCTTCATCTGAGCCGCCGCCGCCACTGCGATCTCACGTCAATGGACTTGTCAATCAGAGTCTCCCCAGGATGCTGGAATACTTACAGAGGTCCCCTTAGACTTACAGCTGAAAGGTGGCGAAGGAGTCTTTCTCAGCAGTAAAATAGCACTTCCATGGATTTAAAAGGAACCACATATCTCTATTGTATATTTCGCATATATCAAAAAACACAAACAAAGGAGAATCTGTGTGCATATCTGTTTGGAGCACACAGTGTTTCCATTGCACGTAGTGTGATTAGAAAATAAACGGAGCTCTTTCAGGTTGGTTGCCTGTCTTTGAGTATTAGTCTTGCAATATGGAAATTCAGCCCTGCTGGTCATGCACTGTTGGTCACACTTTACATTTCACATCTTCAGCTGAGACCCTATTGTGTTTCACACTCTCACATACAAAGCAATGTCATAAACATACAGTACTGAATGTGCGATGCTGTTTTTGTTGTTTTCATCTGCATTCTGTTGTCAAGATACTCAAGACTTTACTTTCAGTTTTACATATCTGTAATTGATCTAGATAACAGGCTGAACTTATCAAGATGTAATTATGGATCCCGTTGCATTGCTTGGCAGACCCGCTGTGTATAGCTGGTTGAGGTCAGTGTCATTGGTGGAGGTTTGGCATTGGGCTCCAGTGGTTAAGGTCTGGATAGCCCATTCCTTAGGCATAGGACCTGAACAAATCGAGTTATGGTACCTTGCACAGGCATAGACACCATACCAACCGTAGCGCTTGAATGCTACACATGCTGGTCTTTTATGAATAGTATTTGGATCCATAATAAAACGCCAAGAAGGATACTTTTGGATTTAGTTCGTTTATTTGTCAATTTTTCTGAAGGTCTTTGCAAAAACTACGACTTCATTTTCATGAAACTTGGTGGAAGGGCCAATTAATAACCCATTACATCTTGGAGCAAATCCAAATCACAAGAGGGTACACACATTATTTTTCACTCATGCAAATGGCCTTGGCAGTATTCTTCACTCTCTGAATGCCCTCCTAGCTAGTTGTATTTTCCTCAGGGTTAAGGCTAATGTACAGTAACTCATGTAAAAGGCTAATTTCACACACACAGGCTGGGTAACAATCAGTTGTTTCCCATTGGAAACTGGAATGCAATGCAATGTTTGATCAATGTTTGGTGTGTTCAGAAATGCAACATGATGTTTTAAGGCACTCATTGTACTGTGTGGGTGCACCCACTGACTCTTGGTTGAGCCAATGGGGTCAGCAAATATTTTAACCTGACTTCAGATCAGCACTGCAGTCAATATGAAAAATCTTTTCCGTGATATTGTCTGAGAATCTGACACAGAAGGCCTTTAGCAAATTACCACAAGGTTTCAGCAGTCAGAACAGCCAAATGGTCACTGATCACAGTAATTCTGTCATGTTTTCTCATGAGGGAAAATATCTCCATCCACCCACAAGGAAAAAAAAGAGCAGTTAATTGACATTGACTCTTGCGTGTCTGCAGGGCACCAATAGAGCCGAGGCTCCCCTGCAGCCTGAGTGCTGCTCTGAGAGCACAAAAGGCAGCTCGATCTGAAAAGGCTACCTCAGAGCATGAATACTAATGGCATTGATTTATACCTCCATTTCCTGCAGGGAGAATTGTGGACTTTCATTGCAAAGGAGGAGCCAAGACCCTTGTGTGTGCTCAACAGCCTGAAGTGGTGGAACAGCAGCTGCACAGTGAAATCCACAGAGGCTCTGCAGCTCTGCCACAAACTGAACAACTAGATTTGGTGGCATTATGTAGCTTCACATGAGAAAAAGACTGAAGAAAAGGCAGAATATTTAATGGTGTTGGTGAATCTCAGCCATTTGGTAAATGGGCTATAAAGGTTGATCAGTATCCAAACTAATGTTTCTATGGCAAAGAAAACTGTCTCTTCTCTAGGACTTTAAATCTTAAGGACATTTTACTAAATGTTGACAATTGAGATATTCTGATTAGAGCATAACGAAATAGATCAGTAGCTGGCCGGTCAATTAGTTTCTATTTAGTATCCATCAGCAAGGGTAGTATCCATTACCAAAACCAAGACGCTTTTAGCATCAGTTTAGGACGTGTCAAGGATTCCATATTACTGTCAGCTAGTTATATGCATATCTATGCTTTTCAAAAGTTTATAGTTTTATAGGTTTACTAAGTTGTTATGTTGTTGTTATCAGATGCCGAGGGGCACTGAACAACATCAATATCTGACAAGTTGCAGTAGTTGACAAACACAGGACTTTCACCCAGGAGACGACTTAAGGGCACCGACCAAATATATTATGTAATCAGTTATTTTGAAAAGTGTTGGCATTAGACAAACAATAACTTGGATGTTTAAGTTGTTTATGATACTCGGAAAAGAGTGGGATGATAAAATACACTAAATGTCTCTTAAAGTGAGTCTAACTTCTTTTCGTTTGGCCTGAGGAAATTGTCTCGGGATCTTGTTTATAGCTTAATTTGCTGTTGTGGACTACCCCATGTGGGTTCAATACCCAGAAGTAGCCTTGAAGTAATAAAATTAGATTTATGGTTTTCATTCAGTGAAAACTATAGGCGATTGTACTTAATAGTTAATCTTACTGCCATTGCCTCCGGTACCATGCTAATAATAACAGGCTGTCTCTCGGATGGGGGTTTCTCTGTCGAGTTACTAGCAGAGCATAAATCACTCAACATCTGTTCCAACAGACAGCAAACCACATGCTTATTGAGGCACGACGACAAACCACCAAGTTGTCTGATGAAAATACTTATTTATGTACTGACTGAACCGCTAAATAAATGAATGCGTTTTTTTAAGCAAGTTGTGCCTTGTTGTACAAACACAGCTGTACTAATAAGACTGACATGGCAGATAACCTTTAACAGGGAATTTCACTGGTGTATGAGTAGAAGGTAAATATATGAGTTTTGCCCTGTGTATGCTGAAAAGCGATGACGGCGACCTTTTGAAAGAACCTCATTTAAAATTCACAACAAAACTCTGACAGGCATGAACCTGAAAATGTCAAAGCATCATAATAAATAAATTTTGTTTTAATGTTGGCCTCTTTTTGCTGGAATAAAACCAAACATTGAAGCCATTGACATCCCTAATCTTTTCTTGGCTTTCCTCCATTATCTTTTCAGTGGATTTGTTTGATATGAAAGGTTCGCCAATACCCATATCACAGAGCCACTTTTGACGAACAAACTGCTGTGAGAGAGATGGGAAATTTGCATCCCTTTGATGATGCTGTCAATGTGACACAATTGCAAAGGTGTCTGTTTCTGGAAAACCCTCCAATCACGATGTGAACAACACAGTGCATTCTGTTTACAGCCCTTTTCGCTTTTATTGAATAGATGTTGAAAGTCCTTCTGAGAAAAAAAAAATTGCACAACAGCCATGTTGAGATGAAAAACAGGATTGACTGACAGAAACAGTAACATGTGATATACATTGAAGGTATTTGCACATATACTTCCTTTAGGAATTCCATGCAATGGGATCGGATCCATGACTATTGATCCATGACTCCACTGCTTCAATATCTGTTTTTTTTGCTTGATTATTTGCTGCAGTAATGTTTGAATGCAGAAACACAAGACGATGAAAAATTATATGAAATCACTTTTATTCTCAGAGTGTGCGGTGATTCCATTTTTGCAGGAAAGTTACAGACTGAAATATCTGTCTAAAATGGCATGCAGTGAGGCTAACAGGTGGAGCTTCGAAACACAGAGAAGACACAAAACGATTATCAACAACCTTGCCTACATCGCACACCATAAGCATGCATACATTTTTGTCAACAAATAGGGGGACAGAGAGGGGGTGAGAAGATTTCGCAGTACAAAAGAATGCACCAAATATATATATATATATATATAATTTTTTGTCAAAATACCAACCACCAGAGGACAGAAACAGGACTGGCTACAGACGAGAAAGTAAGCATCTTCTCAACGCGTACAGAACAGAGAAAGACAGATGCAAGGAGGGAGAAACATCAGACAGTTTACATTCAGGTCACATCAAAGGAGTTTTTTTTTCTTTTTTAAGAGTCATATTTTTCAGGCAGTTTTTTAATCATTTTAATGCAAATGAGTGACTTCCAAATGAACGCTGAAGTGGATTTCTGACATGGAGTAAATATTGATTACGCATGACTTGGTCGGTTGGTTTGGGCAGTGGTCTATAAGCCATTTAGAGCGCAATCAATTGGCATTGACAGGGTGATGATAGATGGGTTTATGTTGGCGTTGGTGGCTGAGATGCAAAGGGTGGTCTGATTTCAGGGCTGGTGGCCTGAAGAACAGCACACACCGATGTTTGCGAAGGTTTTGTCGCATTGGAAAGTCCTCTATTTGGGTTGACTGGGCAGTAATCGTAGCTTTCTGGAATATTCTTGGGCAAAACAAGAGTATTGTTGGTCATTAATAAAAGTTGGCGTACAGGCATGGTAGACCCATGGCAATGAAATTGTTCAATTTGAGTGTGAGGCTAATTATACGAAGAGAAGGCTAGTTATGGTTTGAACTTCTACTTGAACCTCGCAGCTAAAATACCTGAGAATTTAAAAACAAATAAGATGCAGTAAATAAATATAGTGAAACTTCTTGACCTAACCTACTACTACCAGCACTATTCTTTGGTTTGATCGGATGATGGATTTGAGTGTTGTTGATGCTTGGTTCCATAACTGCAAAGAACGATCAGTTGCCAACTATCTGCTAACACACTGAAAGAAGACAATAAAATCACAGGAAGTTCAATAAATGTGCTCTACATGTGACCTTGGATGTCTTTTTTTTATATATTCAACATGATTACAGAGCTCACAAAGCGTTGATAAAAGCTAAATTTCCTTCGTCTATGCCACAGGAACGCACACATTCAGAATGAGTGTTATTTCATGTCCAGCTAGCTCATTAAAAACAGTGGCAATGTGGTCTAGAAAACCTTGATTACGCCTACAGCTACTGTGCGCACGTGAATCACAAAAACATTTCCTAACAAAATTGTATCACAATCGATCTCTGCTAATAGCACATTTATGCTTTCCCTTAAACTTCATGTGGGAATATCTTTTTTTTCTGTACATGGCAGCTGAAATAACTCTCCGTTTACTTGGTCAAGTCATGAATCTTTATATTCGATTCATTCTAGGGTCTATTTTCAGGTTATAAGAACATCGAATTTAAGTTTCTTCATGAAGTACTTGAAGGCTAACTAAGGCATCGACTAAACTGTAAATATCCACGTTTGTGTTTTTTACCAGCACGAGTCTGGTGGAATGTCTGAAATATCTGGAATGTTCAACAAGACACTGTGGAATGAAGGAGAAATATACAAAAAAAACATTTGATTTCATCTTCATATGACCCCCTTTTAAATTTGTGTCATTACATTTATCGACAAACTACAGAGAATGTAAACATTTTGTTGTACGCTCATGAAACTTTCATGCAAATGCTCTTTAAAAAAGCCCCTCGTAATTTCATCTAATTTCTTTCCATCTCTTGTTACTTTGAAAACAGTTTGGTTTGACTTTTGGGTTGTGATTTTGAACACAAATCCTGCTTGTGCTCATCATTCTGTAACATCTGACTGAACCTTTTTTTTTTTTGACGACACAAAACAACACACTTCCTCCCGTTCTACTTTTTTAATCAAATTATGACCTGACCTACAAAGGCTTCACTGTCACTCTGCAGACACGTCTCTGGCCTTGTTTAAATGTCGACTAACACATTAAGTAGTTAAGTTTAAACACACAACAATGAAGATTGTCTGTTATTGCTGATTTAGGAGTTAACTCCAATCAGTTTAAGCAACGGACACAGAGCAACTTCATTTCAACGATATATTGCACTATTGTCACTGTCTGTTCACATATAGTGTGTTCACAACATTGTTGTGATTGTGAAGTGTTTTTTTTTTTTTTTTACAAAAAAATTGATGGAAATGTCAACAAAATTAAATCAAATAGCCTGATTTAAAAATGAACACGTCCACCTGCAGAAGCAAGTGTTCAAACCACGAACACGTAGAGCAAGTGAATTTATGGTCTAACTGCTTTGAGACAAACGTCATGTATGGAGAACATTTAGAGTTTTCCCCATGGAAGAACATTTTAGACACAAAGGAAATTATCGCCTACTGCACATAGTGGACAAGATGACAATTAAATCAAAATGTAAATCCAGTTATTGCCTCAAATATTAATGTATTTCGCCTCATCATAACAAATGAAATGTTATCCAAATGTGTACTTCACTTCACAAAAGCTTACTGCATGCTTTAAAAGAAAACAACAAAAAATGAATTCAAATGAATTCCTTCCCTTTCTGGTTTTACAGGCGTTGTTTTGACCGCACCAGTGCTCAAAGTACACATTCACAATAAACCAATTACAGCATGAGACAGTTTATGGGTTTGAATCCTCACAACGGAGAACTAATAAAAATGTATCTATATACACTGTATGTATCAAATATTAGCAAGAACAGAACAGGAAAATTCAATCAAATTCTGATATGATTTGGATAATTTCTTGAAAGTTAAAAATATGGCTTATACTCTTAGTCATCTTGTTATATGTCATATTACCCTTATATATAGTTCTCTTTTTTTTATAACCCGAGGCTATTTACAAACAAAAAGGGTGGCTGATGGGTGATATCTGATTTTATTCTAAGTGCCTTTCATTTTGAAAACATGGCATAAGATTCCCCTTGAAATAAAGATCTGTGTAGGTAATACATACTCTGAGTTATCAAGAAAACTTCTCTGTATGAGAGATTTAAAAGTATGTCTCACCATCAGAGACCAGCTATTCTAATTCAAGGGGCAAAGTCATGCCACGTTGCTCCATTCCAGGACACTTAGAAGTCGGGTTGAAGAGGTTGGAGGGCGGAGAAAAGTGTGACTGCAGGTTTGGGCGGGGGAAAGGGTGGTTACGGCAGTGGTCTTGATATATGAACGTTTGTAGGAAGTTAATCACATTTCACCCAAAACACTGTTACTTTTTATTGAACATATCCATCAGCGGGGTCGGGATGAACTTCATCACCGTATCAACGATGCTCTCCTCTTCCTCCTCGTCGCCGCAGCCGGTGGGCACCGCCTTCTTGGGACGGGTGAGGCTGCCCTCGGAGGCCTGCTCCATAGCGGCCGCTGCCTCGGCTTCCTTCTCCTCCTTCTTCTTGATGCCATACTACACAGGAGAAATGAGAAGAAGAAACAGGAAATGATGTTAGGCCCCATTCCAATTAGATTAATGTCTCTTGGGGTGATTGGTCGAAAGCTAGACATCTTGTAATTGACATTCGTTTGACAATCAGTTCTGAAAAAATGTATTTCTCAACTTTCTGAGATGTGGTAAGCGATGTAGGAATTTGGTTACGTTGTGTAATGGTCCCATTTAGGTTAAGGCAACAAACCAACTTGGTTAGGGCCAGAAAAAAGCTCATGGTTTGAGTTAAAACAGGTTTGTGTTGTTCGTAACTTAAGCTACAGACCTTATGTCATGTGATAGAACGTTGTTAGCAAAAATAAGTCACCTTTTGGTTTTACAAGGGACACAAACGAGTAAAAGTCTTGTGTTTGTGTGACCTATCCACCCCCCCTACCCACAGGCCCTAAAGGACTTCTCTCTCTTCATACTCATTTCTTTCCACTATGTAGCTAGCTTTTGACTGAAAGCAGACGAAAACTTGCGGAAGTCACTGTACCTAGAAAGAAATACTCACAGCACATTATTTCCCCTAAAAACATGATTATTTGGAGAGAAAACCACACTAGCTGTTTCCCCTACTTTTAGTCTTTATGCTAAGCTAGGCTAATTGCCTCCTTCTGCATAAGGGTGCACACAGAACAACTTCTCACAAGACTTCAACAAAGAGCAGGAAGCTAAGTGCTGGAGAATCTTTATCTGAATACTTTGAATGACTCCCAAATGTGGCAATTTTTACTCTAAAAATAGAGACGTGTGAGGCGTGACATGATTGTTTCAAGCATTTTGGGGTAAATTGGTTGAAAATGATTGGTACTCTTGCAAAGTAATTCATATTTCCTCATTTGCATGAATTAGCTGCAGGCTGCTTCCTCATTAGGTTTAAGCACAGTGCGCTGTAGCATTTTGGGTCCTGCATAAACAGCATTTACGATCAGTTCCTGCAGTTAGATACAAGATCTCAGCTGAAGATAAATTTGTTTTTCGTGCATAATTGTTGCTTGGTCTAATTTGACCTTCCTGGATATTTTATATCCCAATTACAGGCAGAGGCACACAGCCAGTGTAATGGTCAATGCTAACGATTGGCCTACAAATCCCAGATCCCAAACAGACTTCAATTAAATCAAGAGTGCAATTTAATACATAGAAAGAACAACAACTGGGAAATCTTCAGCTACATCTTTCTTTCTCTCTTTCTTTCTTTCTTTCTGTAATTCTCAGTAAAGGTATAAATGTGAAACAAATTGGGAATGCAAATGGTTCTTCATTTATTGCTGATATTAAAAGTGTTCCATTGCTACTTGAAACTCTCTTTGAAGGCATTTTTCTTGTTATTCATTTTTTTTAAGGCATATAACCATCTGCAACATATATATGTAATTAACTAAAAAAATACATTTCTCCATAAGATATTTCCTTTTCCTGTTGTCATTTGATGGTGTCACATAGCATTGCCATCTTCCAATACAAAGTTGAATTGTTTGTACTGACAAAGTTATGTTACGTGACGATACGTTACTGAGTCACATGAACCCAAGCGGGGCATTTCCCCATTGTGACCACGTGGGAACCTTCTACGTTAAGATACTTCACAAAGGTCTGCCGTTTCATTAGAGATGCTTTTGCCCAAGTTGCAAAATATGACGAGTAGGAAAAATTTGAGACAAACAAGTCAGGACAGGCTATGACAATTTACCACTAATGATCCATTAATGATCCCTAAACACTTTTATGAATCAGATGGCTAATGGCTGATATTAGTTTTAACTTCAAGTTAATTTGCGAAGTAGTAACACATATTTTGTTAGCTTTTGTTTGATATGATGGTTCTTGATCTGTGTTCACTGTTACCTCCAGTATACTTTGTGCAAGTGAGGTCCTAGTTTGAGTTAAAATCAATACAGTTGGACTGCGAGGAAAAAGGTTGCAGAGCACAGGAAGGTCAACAGGCAGAGTGATGGTTGATCTTGAGGCAGAGATCTGGAAAATGGGCTCGACTGCTCCATGACCTCTTTGCTGCTCCACCAAGCACACGTTAATGTGATTCTGCAGCAATAAATATCTTAAAGGAGGGCAACTGGTGTCCATTTCCGCTGTGAGGATGTGCACTGGAAACTGTAGGACCATCTGTGTGTTTTTAGAGTGGAGCACTAAGGCTTATTGAAGAAAGCAATGAAGCCAAAAAGGATGCAAACACTTTTCAACCTTTTGTTTGCCTTTATTCCAATTTGTTTGACATTCACTTAAGCTTGCATCTCAAAAATATCTTCTGTCAAGACAAAAGCATCTTTCTGTTAAGAAGAAATGCCTCGGAGGAAAATATGAGTCATTCTTTAATGTTTGAGTGATGAGGCTAAAGTCTTGAAAATCATTTGTAAAAGAAAACACAATAAGTAGATGAATGTTTGTAAGGGGAAGACTTTCAAGGCCCAGCCACACTGATGAATAATAGCAACTGGTTGGGAGTTTGACGACTGACAAGATTCTGGGCTTAGGAAGCTTTCACATCAGGAAACCGGGCCTCGATCAGGTTACACATGAACCCAAAGTCCAGTCTGTTTGATTGGTGTTGACACTGTGTACCGTACCCAAGAATGATTCGCTGATACGTGCCTGGGTCCATTTGAAAAGGTGGTACGGTTCAGGTTTTACTTCGGTAGATGTCGCATAAGGTGTGAAGATCGTCTCTACCAAAACACGGAAGTGGACTGCAATTTAACGCTAGTGGCAGTTAGCTAGTAGAGTTGCAAAAGCATTTCTCAACGTCGCTGATCTGCACGTGCTGATCTCAATTATCTCTCTTGCACCACAAGTAAAACAAGTCGTAAGGTGGACCAGAGGGTCGATCTTGACATTTGCTCCAAAATGAAACCAATAGTAGGCATAAAGCGAAGCTCGACTCTATGTATGAGCTTGGGATCTTGTGATTTGGGCGCTTACCTACAAAGTAACATTGACATACATCAAATGGCACGAAAATTATGATGCAAGTGTTCTCTTCACAGTAGGAATCATTTGTACCCCTCATGAAAACGTGTTTTACTCAGTGTTAAATTTCAAGGATTCCTCCTGCAGACAGTGAGATGATTTGTAATCCTTTTCGTCTAAGTTCTTCATCTCCTGTCAGCAAATAAGATGCTGCCTTCTGGTCCTTGGTCTTATAGTGGAAATCTTTTTCCTTAAGGAACATAAATCAGCAATAAATGCCAAACCAGGTCCTGCCATAACACCTTAGTCAATTTGTGGCAACATTCGTTCAACAGGGAAAAGATAGGGCAGAGTTTATATCTAAAACTAGGACTTTTTTTTATGGTTACAATAACCAATTTAAAAACAAACCAGTAAATACAATTCACACAAAATGTATCTTATTTTGTAATACATATTCATATGACACCTTTAGATATTACAAACCTCTCAATTTGTCAGTCTGCAGTAGTTTAACATGCGTTGTTCCTGTCTGTAAATTATTGACTTTATTATTTGATATTCCAACATGGAGACGATTGTCATTTATCCACCTTTAGAATAACTTTGTTTCAAACTTGATACCTTTGCATAAGGAATTATACGCGTTATTTCAACACCTGAGAAGATGTTTCTTACTGACTTTGACAGAAACATTTGTTGTTGTTGTGATTGGTTGATGGATATCTCCTCTGTATCTCCCTCTGCCCCCTTGTTTGTTCTCCGCTTTCCTTCTATGCCGCCCTGTTTTTATTCTCTCGCAATCTGTATTAGTCAGTCTCTCTCTCACTCTCAGACTTGTTCCGCAGTAACAAAGGCTTTGTTAGTTGAAGGGAAGACAGTCACGCTTAGTCAGCCCCTCTCCACTCGCTACAATCAAACACTTTCCAAAGATATGCTGTCATATCTCCCCGTCTCCCTCCTCTCTCTTTTCCTTCACAGTGGCTCCGAAACCAAACTAAAGAACCACCGGGCATCAGTTTGAGGATCGGCTCTGCATTCCAAAGATAGCTTTACAAGAGCTACACATGGAAAAGTTTTATACTCAGCTTGACAGCCCTCAAAGAGTGTTCAAGTCAAATATTCAATGAATTATTAGGGTGTCAAGAGGAACATTTGACCGCCAGCTGAAGACGCTTTGATACGGTCGATTAACATTTTATTGCAGATGAATTCATTAGTAAGCATGAATTTATCAAAGAGACAGGACGAGATCATCTTGGCGAGACAAAAAACGGGTCAGTAAGGCAAGAAATCCTTTTGTTTCCTAAAGTTTTTAATTGAATTCTATCAGTTAACTGAGCTGCATACTTAATGACAAGGCGGTAAAGTTTGATCCAACTTTTTTTCTGAATAATGCATACAGTAGAAACAACCCGATCTCCTTCACATTAAATTCATATTGCAACTACTTTACGGTACTTTGGCGAATTAGCAGCCAAGTCACCAGGATTTTTTTTTTTGGTATTGTTAGTTGCTGCAAACCAGGAATACGTTGAATGTGAACTTTTTTGTTTCTGGTTCAGAGCATGTGACAAAGTGAAAAGACATTTGGCTTTAAACCAACAAAAACAGCAGGCAGGGACACGGGCAACCTGGAACAGAACTCCAATCAGAAATTAAGACAAACTGAAAACTGGCTAATGGGGAAGTGGGAACAGGTGAGCAGACGGGCTGGTGACTGCAGGGCTGATGAGAGACAACTCTTCTTTGTGTTTATGGTCTGTCTGTTCTTTTTTTTTTTCTTGTTTCATGTTATTCGTTCAGGTTTAGTGTTTCCTGCTTTTATCTTTTTAAGTTTATTCCCTCCCTTGCGTCCTGTCTGGTTTTACTTCCTTTGCCTTGGGTGAGTTTCCCCTTTGTTGATTGTCTGCATTGCCTCGGTTAGTTTCACCTGTCTCTCATCAGCCCTGCAGACTCTTCTAGAAAAAGATCTTCACTGTGACAGCAGAGCAAGTGACGTGTTATATCTAGCAACCATTAATTACATGTTATATTAATAAGTAAGTCCACTAACTCACCCAGGAGACAGCTGTGTGAAACCAAATATCGACTTGTGTTTTGTAAGAAAGTCCACTAAAGCCAGTCATTTAGTTATGCTGTTACCTTGTGCATTGTTACTTTGTTATTTTAACACAAATTTATCTTTTCTAAGCAAGTACCATTGTTTGCTCCTACAAACGTGATACGAGACTGATATGAAACCTATTTATGAAACCTATTTTTGGTTCAGAAACATTATCATTGAACTTATCCAATGGTTTGCAAAAATGTACAATCAACATTTTATCCAACAGCTGGGTTTCTAATTAGTTTTGGATAGAACATACATGATGCTCCTCACTGCTTTAGATTATCCATGATAAACGTGACCATTGTCTCTGAAGAGACATTTTGCTGTCGAGTCTTTAAAATGAGTTAAATGCCATTGTATTGGGGCGCTGGCAGAAATCTCAGAGCTAAAAACAGAACAAAATAATTTTCCTGTAATTTGGGTGAACTGATTCTTCAATCATGCTTTAGTTTGATATCGTAGTTAAAAATGTATGCTTTCCTACAATGTCTAATAAGAAACATATCTGCACAAAGTTTGTAAGAAAAGTAATTGAGGCAACATTAATATTTCAGTATAAGCTTCAAACTTTTAGAGTAGCTGGTACAAATTAATGTTCCACAAAGTTTGAAAGCAAAATCTAATTTCCCTATAGAGAGGAACGGAGCATGATTGTAATAATGCACTCTCTAAAAAATCTCTCCTCAAATGCATTCATTCAATCACTTTTTTTTGAAGTGGAGACGCTATTGGGATTGGCAGTTTCGGATTCCACAAGTAATCAAGGACGTTACCTCTGTTAACTTATAACCTCAGTCAGCCGCATTGAGGTATTTTTTATTTACCTTATCTCTGATGCCCTGTCGGAGGTTTTCTCTCTCTGCCTCCATTTTTGCATATTTGGCCTTCCTCTCCTCCTCCTGTTGCCTCAGCGCCTCTTGCCTTTCTTCCTCTTTCTTCGCCGCATCGGGATCCTTCTCCTCCTCCCCACCGAGCATCTTGCCCATGTCTTTAGTGGCCCCTGTTTTTGGTAGAGACAGAAAAAGAGAGAGAGAGAGAGAGAAAAGTGAGATATGACAAGCAAAAACCAGTGACACCGGCAATTCACAGTAATTGCACATAATAGATCTCTGCAATCTGCTGTTGCTAAGCATTTTGTGGGCACAGTGGCACATCTAAGATTTGGATAATTCAATAGACATTGCTTTGTATTTCAATCGTCTGTCAGGCCAGTGAAAGAGCAGCACAATCTGCCCCCCCCCCGACTGAACCAAAGACAAAAGTGTCTTTGTGTCAGGTGTGGCAATAGATGGAACAAGAGGTGAGAGCCACGGATGAGCCCGAGATAAGACGCTGCGATAAATTATTAGCAATTCTCTTGATTGCCTTTGTGCTGCTCACGCTGACCTTTTTTCCTATCTCCAACAGGAATTTACATCCTCCTGCAAATCGTCCACTTTGACTAGGGGTCAAGACCTGCGAACAAAAGGCTTCAAGTGCTGTTGAAAGGACCATAACGAACGGGCACGGGGTTCACTCTGATCCCATCTCCTGTCTGTACTGGTTAGATACGCTGAAAAATAGATCAAGCAAAAATAAATGTTTCATCATGTGTTTATCACAGCTCGGGTCTGGTGTTGTAGCTTTGACTTTTGTGTTCCTTACTAAATCACTTCTAATGCGTATGACTTTGAAATCCCCTCCCATTGTTCTGACTTTCTCTCACTGAATTGGAGCATCAGTTCATATTTAAAATGTAAATGTTGTGTTCTTTTACGAGGATGGTAAAAGAGTCTAGAAATATTTTAAAAAAAGTCCTCTTCTTGATGAAGACTAGTTAATTAAAAAACACCCGCAGGCACTAGCAAAGCTGTCTCAGGCGCTGACAGTGTACTATAACTTGATTTCCTCTTTCCGGGAGGAGCATCTGGTGTTTCGTACAGACATCAAATCACATGCCTCATTGTTGGATGTGCATGGAGGCACTCTCGTGGGTTCGTCAAGAATATGTCGCGCCCATGGGTGTGACGTGTTTGAGGATGGCATTAACTATACTGTATCGACCATAAACAGATGTGGCTGGTGTGTCTCCCATTGAACAAAACTACATTCTCTTTTACGATTCGAGGGGAACCTATTTTTCTCATGAGTTACCGTTGTAGTTTTAAATATGCTCTTGACGTTTTAAATTGAAACCAAACAAAAAATGCAACAAAATGACTTGGTTATGTTTAGTAAAAACATCATCGTTTGTTTCATAGTTGAAGTCATTTTTAGGAGACCAGGCTGGGGGTGTGTCAGGAGAAACATTAGACAGAGAGAGAGATAGATTCTGTTTGATCAGCTCCTGTTACACACAGGGGAACCCGATGCATGTTTCCTCAGGTTCTTATCTTACTTACTGTATTGTGTTTTTATTTAATGTAATTGTCGAAATTGTTTTATGATGATGAGAAACTTAAACCAGAGACACAAACACCCACTACTGTGTGCTTGCTGTGCAATAGACCTGAACTGCATTGCTCCATCTTAAAGTGTCTCATGGCGTATTGTCATTACACTCTGAGCAGCAAGAACTTTGTCCGTTAAACTGCTTTAGTAACACCCTGAACAAACAAAAGCTGACTTTATCCTTTAAAGTATAACATATGAGGAAGTTGCTCAGACTAATCTTGAGTGTCATCCTGTGCATTGAGCTTCTCCCGCAGTGCTTTCCAACACTACCTTTACTCAGCGCTCCGGCTGTGTGCTCTCACCCCAGAGGCCTCGGCTCTTATTTCCAGCTCAGTGACTGGAAACCAGCCAGAGCTCTAACAGTGGCCCGACCAACCCTGAACCCACAACTCTCTGCTCACTTCCCCCCTCGCAGGAGAGAAAATTGATTTTAATGAGAACTGGATCTGCTGGACCACACCCGGCATGTTTAAAAAATACGCCTTGCTCTCAGTCCAGCACTCTTCCTTACACTATTAGCTCCTCGACTGTCTGCACTTCGAGCCGCCTCGCGGGCTCTCCAGAGGAAAAACTCGAAGACACAGCCATCTGCTTCAGCCGTGAAATTGATGAGACAGCGGTGACCTTGAGGTTCTTGGCTGCAGTCCGAACTTGCTGTTTTGACGGATTGAGACAAGACCCAGTCCTTAGTCATACGGAGCAGGGTGGCTGCTAATTAATTAACGAAATGTTGATGTTTGCAGTTTTTTCATTCACTCTTTAGTGTGCAGAAGACATATTCAGAATGGATTACGTTCATTATCTGAAAGCTTTTTCGTGTCAGTGTAACATGTGTAAAATATACAGAAACATGATACATAAATGGGCCATCAGTCTGGAGTAAGCATTTTATCCAGTCCAAACGGAATGCAGTCAACGCCCCGATTTTCAGTTGCAAAAGTCGACTTTTTTATTGTTATTATTTAAGAATAATTGATTTAAATTACTTTAACTACTGTGAATAAGTAAAAGATAGTCTAAATATAAACCATGTTGTCCCCTTAAGATATATTCATGTTGACTACAATCACAAATGGTGGCTTCATATCATATCAGTCCACTCAAAGTGGAAAAAAAGATGCTTTCTTCATTTTTCTGCAATTGAATCATGATCTCCCTTCTTTGAGGACAAGCACGGAGTACACTTTCAGAGACCAGGAGGCATTGGGGTTTCATTATTTATGACGTGTTTGTGCATATTCATAAAGCAGAAGCTTGTAGAGTTACTTTCTTGCAGTAACACTGCATGAGAACGTCTAAAATAATCTTTCTGTCTCTCTGTGCTTTGCCTCCAGGCGAAACTGAACTGCTGATTTGGCCAGTAAACTTTATTTTTGACTTGTTGCTGGTAGCTTGAGGAGATTTTCCCAAATCTTGCATGCCGAGCAATCTTTAGAAGACGAGTAGCCACTGATGGTGAATATCACTCATCACCTCAGGGGTAATTCATTGTTCTCTGGCCAAGCTGAACAGCGAAACTTTTGAAATTAAAACTTGCCTACTGAAAATAATACGGATACAATATTGCATTTTAAACTCCATCTTGCTTTGTTACAATTATACTCTTTTAAAAAGAGAGACATTTCTCAGTATGAATCAGCTGTAATATCAGACAGATACACCTCGTATTCTGGTTCCACTGCTGCTGGTTTTTACCTCTGACGCCACTTAATGTCTTGTATGTCACATACAGAGCCTCTCCCAGGCCTCTACAGGACTAATCTCGATGCTCAAGGCTAATTAGCTCATCTGGTTGTGACAAAGTTGCTGTGTAGAAAGCGTGAGACAGTCGTCGTTCCCGAAAGCCTTGGTGTCATCAAAACGCTGCCAGCTGTGGAGTCTGGGAACGAGGAGGCTCCAGAGGAAAAGCTGGAGAAAAAGCACTGAGACATGGTCTAAAGTACTTAATTAAAAAGCACCGTTAATAACTCAACCGACACTACAATGATCGTTGTATAAGACAACTTGTTGATTACTTAAAATGTTACTAAAATCCGATTAATCTGAACCCAGCAGGGTCACGTACACGATGATCAGTGATGTTTAAGACCAAAGAGACCTTTGGGCATTTTTGACAAGTCTGCAAAGCTCAAGAACCTGACCAGAAACCATTCAACGCTTTAATATCTGTGCTGGTATGCCAACAATTAGGGCCCCTGTAGGACGACTGCTGTGCTGAATGACCTCTTGTGAAATGGCTGAAGGGAGAAATAAATGGAAAGGACCCTAAGCAAGAGACTGAACACCAGAAAAAAAACGGTCACAGCATAAACTGGAAGAAGGTCAATAATCGACCAGTAGGCCAATTATGCTGAAAAAGACCAGGTTACAATCTCCCCTATCAGTGGCCAGGTGTGATCATGTGACCTGGGAATGGAGATGCTTTAAACAGCGAGCATGTGCACCTTTGAGCTCAGGTTGTGTTATGAGTTTACTTTGGTATCAATTAGGGCTGGAATGAGTTGCAAAAAATCCAATCTCAATCAAATCTCACATTCTGGCAACAATTCAAATCAACTCCACTAAAATATTCCAGCTCTACAAATGTTGCATGCTCATTGTAGAGAAAACCAAGCTTTTTAACAGGCATATGTGTACCAAAGTGTATGGTAATTCATACAATAGTTGTTTATGTATGTCACTTTAAATAAAGATGAAAGTCAGTATGAACAGCAGGCTTCATCCTCTGTGGATCATGAATGTCCGTAAAAACAATTCATGGCAATCTCCCCCCAAAAGCGCGCTGCTAAAGGGTCGCTAAAAACATGATTTAAGTCATTCCATAACTTCACAGTACAAACCCAACATGTTGAGTGACAACACTGCATTAGCGTGATGAGCTAGGTCACCATGCTAACTCATTACAGTTCTAAAAAGGGACTTTTTAGGTCAGCTGAGGCCCAAGGGCTAATTTTAAAGTTAGGAGAAGGCTTTCTATGCTTAGTTAGAGTCAGCGGGGATTGAAAAGAGATCAGGGAGAAGTTTGGAAGTTATAGATGGTCGGGTCATGCGGTAGATTAGACTGGGCAGTTACATAAAAGGCTGGCTTTAGATTCTGAGGGGCTGTGTGTGTGTGTGTGTGTGTGTGTGTGTGTGTGTGTGTGTGTGTGTGTGTGTGTGTGTGTGTGTGTGTGTGTGTGTGTGTGTGTGTGTGTGTGTGTGTGTGTGGATGAGGCTCCTCTGTGTGTGAAATAATTAGAACAAAATGTACAGTTCTTAATTCCCACTATGCATCTGTGCAAGTGTGATGTGTGTGTGTCACAGTGGGCGTGCACAGCCGCTGTGGGCTGTCAGATCTCAGAGTGTAACAGAGTGCGTGCCCCTCAGGTGCACTTGGGCTGCGAGAGCGTTTCCTCTGTGTGTGTGTGTGTGTGTGTGTGTGTGTGTGTGTGTGTGTGTGTGTGTGTGTGTGTGTGTGTGTGTGTGTGTGTGTGTGTGTGTGTGTGTGTGTGTGTGTGTGCATGAGTCGCGTGTTTTGTACTGACGGACGGATGAGACCAAATGAGAAGAGTCCCGTGTGGAGCCCAAAGGGACACGACGAAGGACGGAGAGATGAGGAAAAATGGAGAGAGAAGGTTGAAATTGAAGACAGAGGAAAAACAAGGACAGAGTAATAAGGTTAACTAGAATGAGGGCGAGTACGATTATTCACAGTATAAGACAGCAAATTAGGGAGATCGATAGAGAGAACGAGCTCGCATTATTTAAAAGACAAGAACGACGGATTAAAAGTACGAAATCTGTAACAAGGACAGATGAAATATGAAGGATTTACAGAATAGAAAAGAGAACTAGAGGAAAGAGAGAAGAGGAATAATGACCAATGAACAATGTAATGGGAGTAAAAGATGATAGAATGATAATCTGTTTAAAGTTAAGAGGAAGAGAGGGAAGATACAAGGAAACTGACAGATGAAGAAAGATGAGACTGGAGGGAGAGCAAAAGAAGAACTGATTTTGAGAAAGACAGATGAAATGAAACGCAGAGTGGTTTTGGTCCAGAGGGAGAGAAAAAAAAGAGATAAAGCAAGAGAGAGGAAACAGCGGGACCAGCTCAAGGACTGTGTGTTCCCGCTCCCCCATCTGTCATCGGTCCTCAGCGGTCCCACGGCTGCCGACCGGCGGGTCCCCACGGCCCCACACCAAGCCGTCCAGACCATCATCATCATCAGCCTCCTGCCCCGGGCTAGGAGGAAGGTGGTCCAAATAAAAAATAAAAAAAAGTCCAGTGGAAAGACCACCAAGGGAGCCTCACCGTAAAGAAGAAAACAACGTGACGGAGTACGGAGCAACCTGAAAATATTAGCTGTGCTCTTTTGTCTCTCAGGGAACAAAGAATGGATTGTGACTGTTGAAAGCTACATCACTCACAACAGATATGATGCTATTACAGCTCAAATACGCCCAAAAAGTTTTGCAGCTGAGTGCAGATATAGACGGGGCTCGGGTCTGACTCCTTTAACTTTCCTCCCTTCGTTCATGCATATACGCCTCTGCAAGTGGGTGACATAACACACTATTAATGTTTTTTAAATACCTGCAGCGATCCCCCATTAAGAGAGACGCTGTGCTCATTCACACAGGAGACACGGCAGCGCAACTTTTCTAATTATTTAAATGTGGTTGTTTTCTCATGTATTTAAAAAAAAAAAACTGACTTTATTCATGTATTTTTCATGACAATTCAGTCATTGGGTTCTGTCACCACATCCCAAAATGCCATGCTTCAGTTACTACCTACTCTCTGAAGACGCTATTACCTTCACTGTATCTGTGTGTCGCTATTAGCGCTAATGTTTGTGAATTGGACTTTCTTTTGCAAATAACGCTCATTTGCATAGAAAGGAGTCCATAACATGCCAAATGTATGCATATGACCTAATTTAAATAGAACAGGAGCACCGAAAAACATCACGTTTAGATTTTAGTTACGTTTTTTTCTTCAGCAAACGAGCTCTGATAAACCGACTACACACTTTACCTGAACCAAACCAGCCGTTAATGACGAGCTGGTGAAGAAAATCGAACAACTAGCAGCTTAAAAGCCAGCTATTTTGGTGGTGGAGACCAAAACAGAGCTAAAAGGTGAGCAAATATCAAATACACAACAAACCCATAAAAACTTTAAAGTAATTTTTGTTTAACATCCCTCTTCTTTGTAATGATTGTGACTGGCGCTGAGGTTGAATCGGTGTGGGTGTTTATAAAGTGACATAAAACACTTTCACATCCACATTTTTACCAACTTCTTAAAGGCCATGTAGAAGTCATGGTCGCACTGTGATGCTTTAAAAGATCTGCTGCTGTGTTTCAACTCCTACACAAAGTTATTATCTATGTCAGACCTCGAAAAGATGAACAAAACAAAAATCTTCTGTTGAAGCAGCACTGAGTCACTTTCACACTGAGCTGTCTCTGCTGGTCCTTAACAACTATTGACTCAATCAGTGAGACCGGTTTGGCTTCTGGAACAGAGTTGTTCTTGGAGAGCTCCAACAACACTTATGGTAAGAGAAGAAGTAAAAGCCCTGCTCAGAAAATTGCTTCTGTATCGCCAAGAGTGACAGGCTGACCAGGGTAAGATTGTTTTGGTGCCATCTCCTCTTAAGTGGCGTCTCTATTTTTTCATTCCCTCTACGTTCATGTTGTTAAGAGTCTGTCTTTTGAAAATGTCCCTGGGCAGAAATCTGCATGGCGTGTAGTGTAGTGACCTAAGTTATCCATGTGGCTTGAATGAATAATAACAACACAACACTAGAAAGGTAGCATGGATTCTATCTAGCAATATTTTACTGTTAGCAAAGCCAAAACCTCTCAATGCTTCATTTTGTCATTAATTTATTTTTCATATTACATTATTTTCTTCTGAAAAATAATCAACAACCTTGTTGGCTGAAAAGAAAGCTCAATGGTTGGATGTAGTTCCATATCTACCTGTGAGAAAACCGTAGTTACACATCTGTTTTAACATCTGTTAAAGAGGGACAATGTGCGTCAGATAGAAAATGTCTGCTTGTCCATCTTCTCCTGCATGGTAGAAAGACCTTCAACATACTTTGTGAGGCGGTATTTCTCTCTGCTCGGTTATCAGATTAAGCTGACGGGCTGGGGATATAATCGAACATCTGCACACTTTAATCTCGTATTGATAAAGTGAGCTTTCGGTCAGAGACCTTCTTCCTGGCAAGACCAGGGAGCAAATGAATGCATTGAAAAGGTTACAGCGTAGGTCACATCTTTGCAGTTTTGGGAACTTTTGTTCTGTTTTGTTCACTAATTTGTGGCCTAAGAGGGTGTGTAGTTTTAAACAACAATGGATTGAATAGGTAAATAGACCAAAGTTAACTAAATTGAATTAAAGGCACCAATAGTCCAGTGAACATGTAAGTGCAAAACGGAGTGAGGACCCTTAGCAGCAGAGCAACTGGAAAGCATGTCAGTAGTTGAAGTATTTGGCAAAGCGTATAGAAACGCAGGATGATTTTTCATGTGCTGGAAGCAAAATGAAAACTAAGGATGTGTCCGTCCCACACACACACACACACACACACACACACACACACACACACACACACACACACACACACACACACACACACACACACACACACACACACACACACACACCCCAGTAAAAGCTCTGGGGTGCATGGGAAATGGAGGCTTGGGGGATACATCATTGCTGTGCTTTATCACCCGTTCGCAACCATTATCATTGGAAGACAGCCTCACAGAGTCTGGCCTTGGTGATGAGCGACACATTTATCACCTCTGAGGTTGGCACCGAGGACGAGGCGATCCATCCATCCACGCACACACACACACACACACACACACACACACACACACACACACACACACACACACACACACACACACACACACACACACACACACAGAATGCAGGTCACCACAACACACTAACTTGTGGCTTTCTAGGTTTAACCTAATGACACTATCAATAATGAAAATGAGCAATTAAATCAAAAATGTACATTGGATTGGAAAAATTGAAAAAAATAATATGATCAGAGCACTTGAGACAGGATGACTAATGTTTCCAAGAACTATTTCTGATCAAGAAAGATCCCAGTAAGCTGTAAAAATGATCATCATACATCATATCCATGAAAGCTTTCTTAAAAAAAACTACAATACATAAAGTGGAATTCTGTCCTCTTTGTTTGATTCCCAGGATGATATCACTATAGAAGTCACTTTCATCATGCAGCTCATTGGCTCATTATATGATTTGTATCTTCGCATTGAATGTAGGTCTTCTTCTGGCTCTCCTGATAAGCGCTGCTGCTGCTGCTCTCTAACAACCCGTGACAGCTCGGGGTGGCACGTTTGGACGCGTGCCAGAGATCCTGGAGAGCATTCGCAGAACTTCATAAGCAATTACTCTGGAGTCGTTGCAGCAATGAGTCATGGAGGCGACGCTGAGGCACGCTAACCCTCCAAAGGCGACAACGAGGACTCGACCCGCCACATGAGTCATGGGGGAGGTAAAACGCAGGAAACAGAAAGGGAAGTTTACCGTGAACAATATTTAAATCCCAGATTGAAAAGTGTACTGTAAATATATATATTTTTTATATACTTCTCAAACAACCACTTTTTTATTGATATCTTTCAGTGTTAGGGAAATAACAACATTTCTTTGGCATTAGGCAGTGCTGTTCCAATTTCACTGTTCCTGTAACTGATTAAATAGAATGATTTTTGCCATAATAGGTAAGTTTGGATAATAGGAAAGTCATGTAAAGTTTACAGGATCACAATTATGTGAAAGAGTTTTGTAGTTTCCTCTTCACTTTTATCAATATATAATGATTTAAGGATGCAATGAAACAATCCAAAGGTCAAATAAAGTGGTTCTCTTCTGTTTGTTTGCAAAACAACTTTGTAATATAATGGTAGTGCATAATGTATATTTATATGTATATGATATGTATCCATTTAAGGTAGTAAATGAAGAAACTGACACAAAAACTACAATGAACTTATCATTTGCAATGTAAACATATAAAACATCCAGTCTCTGGGTGTGATATCTGTGAGTGAAATTTGGCAGATAATCAATAAAAGAGAGTTTTCATTCATGCCTTCCAGCATGTATGGATTGAACCAAGCTCACACAACACATGAATCGGTCTGACTGTCCGAGGTTACATTATCGACTCAAGGGTTCAGCCTCGGTCATGAACATCCGACTGCTTCAGGAGCTCCGATCTATAAAATGCAGACCTGTGATTGCTGACCCTGAACCCACTATGTCCACCAAAGGATAGGAGATATATATTGTTTTTACTTCTACAGGGATCAATAAGGTATCAGACGGTACTTTGAAGGCACAATCTTACAACGGCTTCCTTTCCTCTTTTTTTTATTATAGCTATGTCTGGTTTTCTGATCCCTGTGTGAGCTCACATTGAAGGAAATTGATTGTCTTTACATAATGGAGAGTTGGGCAAAGTCTTCGTCATTAGTACATATTAAACCCAAACGTTTTCCCTTGAATATACAGAGATTTAGCTGTTGGTTGTTATATAAATAAAAAACCTCAATCATCCAGTAGCATCTAGCTGCAGAGCTCCAGGTTGGGGCCCCACCTCCTCAGTCGGACCCTTCTGGTACCGAGCTTGGAGAACGAAGTGACGTCTGAAACTGCGTACGACACATACCTAACCTTATTAGTTTGCTAACCTGAGATAGATATGCTTACGTTGTAAGTATAAAAACATTAACGCTAGATGAAATTATTTTGCAGTTTGCATTTTTTTGTCACATGGTGCTAATGTTAGTGTGCTAACAAGATTAGCATTTTAGCAAACTCATTAAGTCAAGTTATTTATTGTTATACTGAAATATTATGGTTGTATTGTTTACCTTGTTTTGAGGTTGTGTGGCATTGAAATTATACCATGTATTCAATATACGCTCAGTAGGCTTCTTTAGTTATTAACAATATTATACAGTGGCATAAAAATGTCATTTTTTAATAAGGAAGCGCAATAAATGTTGATGATTTTCTGCCTTAAGATATGTGAAATTACACAAGTATAACAACACGGGTTCTGGATATGGAGGTGGGTCCATCTGGAATGATCCCATTCTGATGGAACAGTTGTTTTCCTGGTTTAAATACATTTTAGTTTGTCTAGGTGGATTGAATACTTCCAAGATGATGGCAACAACTTCCTTTCAACTGTCATTTCCCATTTCCTTTAAACTTTGTGCATCTGTCTTGACAGTTCGATGAGCTAGTGATCTCTGATGGTGTATGACCTGATTCACATGACATCAGGAAAAAAAAAAACTGCCCAAAGAAACTGAGCATAGATGGTGTCTTTCATGTGTCTATTCTGGATCTAATACAACCTTTTCTTTTGGTTCTAAAAATACGCCAAATTACACCGAGAAACATTTAGCTATCTTTACAGTTTTGTGTGTAAATATTGATTCTTCATTTCCAGTTCTCAACCTTAATGTTACGCCTTGCTGCTCCTTTAGTACTTTTTGTGTTTGATCATTAACTCTGCAATTCTAGTCAATAATTGGAAGTGAGGTGTACCCAAAAATAGCATCTGTTTCATCTGCTCCATGTATAAACCACAGCAGCTGTCCACAACCAACCTGAAGACAAGCCCCTGAAATATCTAATACCATGCTCCTGTGGTTTAGTACCAACATGTTTACATACATTGGTATCTATTAAAGCATTTGCTATTAGAATTCAAATCTCTCATAATTTTAACAATGTTAAACACAACAGTTCCTTCCAACTTTTTGATTGTTGTCTCTCAATGCCACCTGAAACGTTACAGGTTCAATTCAGTTTTCTATTCAGCCTCGACTCATAACCATGCAAAAAAACTACATTGTCGAGTACGTTTTTCGAGTTTCAAACACATTTATCCCATATTGCATTTTTTTTTTTTTTTACGTATAACAAATATGTTTTCAATCAAAGTCTGCGTTGGGATGAGGTTGCAAACTAACACCTAACCTTTCCAGTTTTGATGCATTTTTGTTTTGTCTTGTTCTGTTTCACAATATTTACCACGTTTTTAAATTGTGACGGTAATCTGGGAGAAAACGTGTTTTCCCTCCAAAACGTAATTGAGAATGCAGTGTAGTTGTATTGGAACGTAATTTTTAGGATATTACAGTTAAGATGCTAAAGCTAACCAGCAAGCCAATTAGCTTTGAGGAGATGCTTTTACTTGACAGAGGAAAATAAATCAGGTAATCTCGAGCCAAAGAGCTTAAAGTCTTAATCAAGTACTCTTTTCATTGATTAAAACTATTCCTGTCAATGTTTTATGATTGAATAATGAACCTGTAAAAACTATATTAGGTATCAGAGAACACAGTTTTAAATACTGGTAAAACTAAAGTTATGTAAGACTTTTTTATAACCACATGAGCCAGTCAAATACCTGAGATCTGGTTAGTTCATTCTCCCGTAAATCATTCAAAGCTTGTTGTTGTGCTGCTGCTGTTTGCTTTGTTCTGCCAGGTAGGATACCTGAAAGCAATTATATCCGAGTCAGATGTGACAAAGATTTGCTAAATTCTTTGTGAAGCTGAATAATTGCTTCTGATTATTGCCTCAGTGCATAAGTGACACAAACAAAATAAATAATTGGATTTGTCAACTAATTGGACACTACTTACATAGAAAGCTTGTCACGGAATTTATGCTTAAATGTTGAATCAGTTTTTTTGCCTCTGATTTTTAGGCTTTTTTTAGGACGTTTAAATAAAACGTCTTTTTGTCTTTTCACAAGTTTCTCTAGAATGAGAAAATGAGTGTGAATGAATAAAAAGTGAGTCAGTTTCAGTGCAGAGCCGTTCAAAAGATCCTTCTTGCTTATAGGACTACTTTTATAATCCTTTGTTTTCTTATCCATGGTGATTAACTTCATCACACCTTTACCCTCAAGTCTTCACACTTATTTTCATTTGTCCTATTAATATATACCGTCTACATACCTGAGATGTGACTTCTAACACCTTGCAATCAAAACATACAAGTGCCAATTAACGGGTTGACTAATTAACAGATTCCTTCATCTCTCCCTGTAGCTGCTCTGTAAGAAAACCAACATAAAATAAGCTTCAAACACGTCTAAAACTGAACGTATCCTAAAGAGACCTACAGTATGTACATGCTCTTGTGGATAGCAACAGCAGCATTGAATATTAATACTTGTCATGTATTTATATGCATATATACATACACATAGGCGGAAGGATTAAAACTATATGTACGTAAGCAAAATTTATATTTTGTTCCACATAGAACTGGATGTTATTCTCATATGAGAGGCCTGAAAATAAAAACTCTTTCACATGCCTGGATGGATATAAGGGGATTTATTTTATCTGTCAAATGAGAGCTATGTTTAAGGGAATCCATCAATCCAAGATTTGCATTTACAGACGCTAGCCCGGCTCCATCTTCAGCTCTATAAATGAAACCCCCATCATCATCCACGCAGCTAAAATACTCTTTTACATTAACACATTAGCAGCTTCAAAAAAAATGGCCCTCATCATACAAAAATTGCTGGTGTCTCATCTAAGAATCAATGATCCCGATCATTGCCGTGATGACATCCCCCATCTGTTTGATTGGGATCGCAATTAAAGGCTAAAACTGATATAAAAGATCATCTTGACGTCCGTTTAAATATAGGGAGTCAAAAATGAATCAGTGAGAGGTCGAGAATTTAAGCCTCCTGCGTTTCCGTAAAGAAAAAAAAGAAAATCATAAGCAACAGAGCTTTACAGGATTATTTATTATAAGTTATTAAAGTGGGTCAACATAGTTGTTTATTTTATTGACGAGGAATTCAGACATTGTGAAAAAGCTAATTCGGTTGCATGGATTTAGAAAAAAAACATCCAATAAAAAAACTGATATGAGATAGAAAATATGAAATCCAATTTGAAATGTATTAGCCAAGGTAAACAGCGAGTATAAATTGAATCCAAGATTGGCAGTACGACCTTTGAGGAAAGTCATCTTTTCAAAGCTTGGAGCTCCTGTGAATCTGCTGTCACCTTCTGAAAAAAAAGGCTTTACCATGAAAACCCCCATGGAGCTAAGCTGGCTGAGATCCTCCTCGGGTGTGTAGACTCAGCATTATGCATGCACATTGATCCTTGAGACCCAACGCTCTGCTTCCCTCTCAACCCCACCAGTTGTGCTTTTAGCTCCAATTTCACCTCCTGCCTCCGTACTCTTAATATCAGGAACTATGATTCAATCCCCTCGATGGCTTTGGAAAGTCTCGGTCTGTGAATTAGCTGGACGGATCTACGGGCTCCCTGCTACGCATAATCAGCGCCGCCTCATCCGCCTCTGCACTACACTCATCACACTCATCGATCACGTGGGGGGGGTCTGATCTCAATGATAACTAACACCATTATTCAAACATGAGATTGCGAAGACCTCCGCGCCGCCACCCGCGTCTCAGATTAATGCGGCTTTGGAGGTTTCTTTGAAAACTTGTGACATATGAAAATGAAATTCATGCCAATCCTTCTCACGGCATGAGTGGTCATGTAGGAGCAGAGACAGCGTGAACATTGAGAGCAGGACTGTGGAGCTCCGCATGGCTCAGATTAGGTTAACATATATAAATGTGCATATTCAAGTGTGGAAGACATCTGCCACATCCATTAAATTGTGTTTATTTGCAGTTATACTGTCAAAAGGCTTTGCGCACCTGCACTTCAACACGTTACATGTCAAGTGACGCCACCAATGTTTGGTCCATCAATGAAGACAAAACTAGTTAATGCAGCTGTCAGATATATAAAAGTAAAAGTACACTATTTTCCTTTGAAATAAAGTTGCCTAAAACCACTTACATTTAACCAAGTTGTTTTGAGCTACTTCTACTTTTATTATAGTATAGTATCTGTAATATATTACCTAAAAATCACATTATAGGAGAAAATATTGTACTTCAGAAATGTATCTTCAAAAATGAAAGTAGATAGAGGAAGATAATATGATAGAAGATGAAGATTTGAACACACTAGCCACTTCTTGAAGCAGTATGTGGGTAAAATTAGCTCCACAGGGGCCATTATTCTGCCTAATGGGTGCTTGATTTATGTACTTTTGATACTTAAAATAACTAACAAGCACCCACCTCTCTTTCTGCACAAGCTAGAAAATGATATACCCAAAATAAACCTTTAAACCTTTTTTAATTACAGCATAATCCTGGGCTCTGAGGTTGGAGTTTGTCTTAGAAAGAATTCGTAATTATTCCAAGTGATGCTTAACAAATTCTGCAGAGGCACTAAAATGGTGGTGGCAAGAAAAAATGAATTGCACGTTAGAATATTGTTAATAAGGAACATTTATCCAATTAACTTTATCCAATATTCAGATTTCTGTTCTGGAAATGTATGCAAATTAGCACATGTTTAATAAGATACTACCTCATTTGCATATCAAACATACATTTCCAGACAACTTATAACACAAAAAACTATTTTCTTAATGTAACCAACTTGGGAAGTTTTATTTTTTTAATCCTATTCTCCTGTAGTGTCCCCTTAAGTCCTTCTGTCTTGTTAGCAGAAGTAGACAGAGGGAAATGTAAATTGGAAAATCAAAAATGGGTCCATACCTTTGATCCCTTGAATTCACTTGTTATATCTCCTGTATTTTAAAAAAGAGACCAGGTGTTCCTCATATTTTATACATTCAGCGAGACTTGGTGAACACAAGAGAAAGTTTAAAAAAGCTGCACTTCAAAGCCGAACCAGCCCGAACACACAGCGCTGACTGGCAGCGGAGATGAATAAAGATTTTTTTAAAGTCTTGTCTCAGAGCCAGCTACAAATTCGGATGTGAAGTTCCACTTCTGAGTTATTCGCCATCATCCCATCTGGAAGCACAATGACAGTTGGTCATAAAACACTGTGAATAAGAACCTAATGAACAATCACTCACTGTCTCTTCTGCTCCAGAAAACACTCCATAGAAATGATGTGATGGTATATTATAAAACATTTCCTATCCTTTCATAAATGGTGTCCACTCTCAATATCAGGCTCGTGGATTTGCAGCATGCTGTTAATGACAAAGCCTCTTCGTGTTATTACTTTGTTATTTTAATCAAAAGCATGTATGGCTGTATTATGATCCTCTGTGCTCCATGAACTCTCTGCATTGTGAAATCTCACTTTTTGAGAAGAGAATATCTCTCTGTTCAGCGTTTGTGATTTTGTGTTTGTGTGCCGTATGAAATGCAAATGACAAGTACAATTAAATGAAAGCCCGAAAGCCCAAATATAAACTGATGATTTAACATTTAAGGTTGGATTTTACCCGTCATCCCTAGTAACAGTTATATATTCTAGAAACTAAACAGGTCCATACAGACAAATTCTATGCAAAATTGGTGTCTGTGAATACTTGAGATTATCACTTTCAATGTGAACATACTACAAAGTTGTAGATTAACTAGTTATTCAGACTACTGATTGCACTGATTAAAGAACATGCAGGGGGGGTGTTTTGGTTGTGTTCCAGGAACCAGTGAGAGGATGAAATATGTTCCAGGAAATTGAAGTGTCCCAGATTTCATAATACAATGAAACAGGAAGTTTAAACCCTTGAAAGTTATCACGGTGACAATCAGTTCTATCCTCCGTCTAATTGGAAAACACTGCTCATGTTATGCAGAGTAATGAGGTGTATTGTGCACATTCTGGGACATATATGCACATACAATTGTAAATGGTGGTAAGGCAGCAACAATATGTTTTATTATATGTTGTACAATGACAATAGGAATAACTGTCTAACCTTGTAATTTCCATTAACATTGGTGGGCGCTGATTTCTTAGAATTGGATTTATAAACTGGAATTATTGCCTCACGGTTCTACTGATCAGAGAAGCTACAGTTTACATTCATGTTTATTCAAAATGTATTTTGTATCATTAGACATTTGTGTGAAATCGTATGAATTCTTGAGTTATAGCCAAAAATGTGTTTTTATAGGTCACAGTGACCCTTGACCAACACATTTAAATCAGTTCATACTTGTGTCAAAGTGGACGTTTGGGCCAAAAACGTTGGCGTTGATGTTGAGGCAAAAACAAATGTCAGTGCTCTTTTTTCAGTTCATCCATCAAGTATCATGTATATATTTCTGGAGGGAATTGAGCATTTTGGAATCTCACACCAAAACAAATGCTCGACCTTTCTTGGCTCACACTTTCCATCCAAAAAGACACAACTCCTACTTGTCCCCCTCTGTGAGAGGCGTTGTTGAGAGGAATCCAACTGCAAACAAGCAGAAAGGTGAACTTTTAACGCTGCAGCATTTCTGATTTCACTTTTTTTCAGGTGGTGCTGCCTGATCAACCCTCGGAGGACGATGCAAATATAATAAATCAGATACATTTTGTGGGGGTTGTTTTGTAAATTTACTAAATGGCCTGATACTAGTCCTGAGCCCCAGTCACTAAGATCCATAACTACGGCGAATCCAACCGGTTAGGTGTGTAGAGTGTGACTGACTGCAGCAGAAATATCCCATCATGCCTTGCCCTTGACTGATTTTTCAGTCATACCACACGTATCTGGCACAGTTTCCTGCTGAGGAGATGTTGGGAGTATTTCTAGATGTCCTCTGATGTTCACCAGGCGAGCAGACCCCTTTGCCTCTCCCACAGTGCTTTGAAGTGCTTCTCGTGTTAAAAGAGCGAAAGAAAGTGCGAGAAGCGAGCTGAGAATTGAGGTCAGCGCCGAGGCACTCCCTGATCTCCTCCTTTCTTCCTGAATTTCAAGAAATATAATCCCCATGTGATGGAAAAGAGAGAGCGAGAGAGAGGGAAGGAAGGTGAGAATAAAAAGGACACAGGTAGAGACTGAAAGGAAGAGAGTTGGAAAATAAATTAAAAAACAGCAGAGAGAGAGAGAGAGAGAGAGGCTGAGAGATGATAGGCGCCGAGGAGAAAGAGGAAGTAGACTGTGACGGCGGGGCTTGTGATGCTGACTCATCCATGCCAGTGACCTTGGCTGGCAGAGGAACGGGAGCTGTACAGAATATCAATATTTTCTCCTCTACAGATGGCAGACGTGTGGGCCACATTTTACATGAACTTAACCATGTTTGACTAAATCTGACAAATCTGGGTACAATAAGTTTCACAAAGAATCTTCACAAAGGCTTTTGTAACAAAACTCTGGTTACACATCCACAGTCGGCTCTGTTGATGATTTAGCAAACTCTTTTGCCATTTATAATATATGTTAAATGTGGAATAAGTTAGATTTCCAAAGACACAGTAAAAGTTGATGCCGTCAGTTAAGTCAAGTTATATTTTCTATAGCAATGAATAAACCATTAGCTTGCTATATGACCAGCAAGCTAATGGCAAAATGACAGATTTTTAAGGTTAGAATACTCCCAATAGAGAATTACTTGCGATGCAACCCATTATCACTCCCAATTCTTCAATTACAGACGCTTTATCAGTGCCCCTTGGAGTCTGTTATCAATGCACCAAGGCCCCCTTTAGCACCTGGCTTTCAACGAACTCCACTGTAAACCGAAATTTTCATTATTGGACACAAGAGTAACTCACATAGTATAAAGAGCGAGAAAGTCTGTGTAGTGCAGGTAGGCATATAGGATGGACAGTTCAAACAAACACATGACTTTCACCCAGGACATCGCTGTTTGTGTCACTGTTTTGTTACATAGCCTACTTAAACGCCAATTACGTAAAACACTCCTTTAATTAACATAACACACACTTATCTTTTCCGAAAACCATCTTTTTTTGCAAAAGTAGGCTAAACCTTAAAACCAAGTTTTTCACCTACACTGGAAGTTTGTTTTGAAAATAAATTATGCATGTAACAAGCGTAAATGACCAAACTGACACGCTGTCACCGATACGACCAAAACTGAAACTAGATGGGAACCTAGAATGTAGGGTCATTGATCAAGGAACAGTATTTGACAATTGATGCAAGGCAAAAACAACTCACTTTCTGTTTTAAAACATTTTTACTGTTTTTGTGCTCATATTACATTAAATATATGGACTTTTTATAGACTGGATCTACATTTAAATCTCAACATTCTCAGATTTCTCTTCTATTAAACAGCACAGGCATTAAAAGCTGTACGATGCAGGAGTTTTTGATTCGCAAAGATTAGCCTCGAGAATTACATAAACTCTGTTTGGTGGATAAGATTCATGTCTCCCCTGCAGGAATTTGGTCTGAGAAATATATTTGGTGCAGCTATTTGAACAGTAGGTGGATGTAGCTTTTAAAAGAGACTACACTTCAGGTGCATTATATGTGTGAAAGCAGTTGCTTTGGTGAGAGTCCGTCTGTCCGCCCTGCTAAGAGCGTCCTTCAGCGAGACACTGAATCACCTCCAGCTGCAGGCTTGCTGCTATTTTTCTCATGTCTGACCTTAAATTTAATGCCAAATGTATTTCATCATTGCTTCTATAGTCGTGGCTTCGTTATGCCAAACAAATTCAATCAACTTTCATGAAGTCGGTGAATCTATTTCTCTAATAACAGTATCAACACATTTCAAAGCCCTTCGACTAAAAGTAGATTGCAGATGTATCATGGGAGTCTGTCAAGGTAAGGTCAGTGAGGACGCTGTGAGGTATTATTAGACAGAGAAGAGAGATGGATGTTAGGATATATTACTCAGAGGGATAATCATTAATGCAGTTTATTCTGTCTTCATTATGAGCCTTGATGTAATTAGCACGTAGCAAACAGGGGGTTTTACATAAAGCTGTGGATCATATGCAGTAAACCTGCTTTAGCCCAGTGGGAGAGGGTATATAGAGGTTTTCACTGCAGATGTAAAACTTTCTACATATTAACAGTTTTTTTCCTGTTTGACCAGAGGCAGAACAAGAAAAATGTATGTTACAGAAGAATTTAAAAAGGATGAGGGCTTTAATTTGAAATAAAGAAAGAGGAGAAAGCTAGTGGAAGTACAAAGAACAGGTGTCATAGAAGGAGTAATGCAAAATGATTCTTTTACAGGATCGGAGTGTGTTCATCCGCGCTGACAGTAGCACAGAGGATTATCACAAGCAGAATGATGCTCAAGGATTTGTTTGTTTACAAAGGAACAGTGGATATAGCCGACAAATAGAAAAGCAATCAGGAGAACGAAAAACAATCTTTAAATGAAATATCTCTGTTTAGTCAGTCTGCATGGCCTCGATAGCATCGCTTGTCCCTGATTCACTTACTGAATACATTTGTACCTAAAGGTCCGACTCCAATGCAGCCTCGTATTTAATAGAGACATTTAATTCCAGTAGCCTTAAGAAATATAATAGAGTTTGTATTCAGTGCTGTAGGAGCTTCAGAGTCTACAGTGGTTTGATGGCCCCCAGAAATGTTTCCCAGAAGCCTCATTTGTGTGTGAGGGAGTTTATTTAAAATGTAGTCTTTTGCTTTGCAGATCATTTTTTTCCATCTCCTCCGGTTCACAGCTTCTGTTTAGACACACTGTGTTAGCATTCAGGCCACCAACTGTTGCCGTGTTTTCAAATTCAACTTTTCTTAGAATATGTGAGGTATGAAGAACCATGAAACGTTTGAATGGAGCAGTTAGCTTTTGTCAGCACCAGCTCTCTCAGGTCTCTTCAAGTTCAATTTCAATAATGCTGCATTTTCACTCCACCTCTTTTAAATTTTCTTTTAGCAAAAGTTGTATATACCTTGTCCTTTTTTTGGTACCTTGGTTGAACATCCAAACGACCTGAGCCGGTACTAGAAGGTGGAGTTTAACCACTGCAGACCATTGATTGGTCGGAGACAATACAGCCATGTTTAAATAGCCAAGTTACCGTCTATAGAGACCAAAATTAATTCATTTATTCATTCAACCCCAATTTATAAAGAGGGTTTCCTACAAAACTATGCTATACCTAGGCCGTGCAATTGACATGCAGATGTTCCTCTGTTTGGTTTGAAGATGATGTCACGGCAAGTTTCACGAGGCGTCGCTATGACGATCCGCTGAGAATCCCACCTACACTGAGGGGGTCACAGTCCAAAGAGGAAAACTAATTAGGGAAAAGGACCTTGTTTTAAATTTAGTCACATATAAAACCAACTCTGCACTACTCGAGCTTTTAGTCTCTTTCAGCTCATTGTTTAGATTTTCTGAAATTTCAATACTGAAAACTCTGCATCAAAGCTTTTTTCAAGGAAGCAGATTTGGAGAGTTATCTGGATAACTTAGACCTGCTTTGTGGAACTGTTCCTTGGTCTCCCGAAGAGAAAAACACCGTGGGGTCGCACAGAAACACATGCTGCTGTCCGGTTAGCGGCAGTCGATTTCTCTCTTTGCTCCGCGGGTCAGAGTCGGTCAGCAGCATCAGTGAAGCCGGCGTTCGCTCAGACCTTCTGACAGGCTCGATGTCCGAGAGCCAGCGGCTGTGGATGACTCACAGTCAGGCCCGGCCCGGCCTACATACCAACACACCAACACACAGCCAAGTAGCTACGCTGTGTACAAATCAGTACATTAATGCATGTGACAGGAGCAGCTCGCTCGGAAAATTAACCTTTATTCCTTGAGGTTGAGCGGGGAATGCTGGTCGGTGGCAGAAGGAGGAGGAGAAACTTCTGTGTGTGTGTGTGTGTGTGTGTGTGTGTCTGTGTGCCAGGATTCAGGAGGCTAACCGGACCTGGAGGGTGTCGGGTGGGGAGTGAACTGATGTCAGAGCAGCTTAGATCGTTCAGCTGGCCGATGATAAAAGCCTGGCGAGGCACTCTGGCTTGGACACCAGTTTATAGCATCCAGTCAAGAGAATGCAAACTCACTATTTATATCCGGTTTAGTTTCTGTACTTTAGTGGATTTTTATCGTAAAACCTTTTAGCATCGTTTTAAAAGTTTCAAGGGATATTTAATACCTTGTGGTTGAAAATGTGTCTTTCTAGCCTTCTGCAGCACAATAGATCATCAAAAAATCATCAAAAACAATGACTTTGAGTTTTAAGGCTGACTTTCAGCTTTTATATGAAGATGTTTACATCCATATCAAATGAACAGTCAAGCCACTTTAGCCCAGGCTCTTGTTGCATTGTTCACAAATTGGGGCAGCCTGTAAAAAAAAAAAAAAAAAAAGTGCTTGGAGACCTAATTGTTCTCATAATACTGTCATTGTTTCATTTTTAATCCAATGTGCTAGAGCTCAGAGACAGAGGAGCCAATGGAGTCAACAGAAAACGAGTCACTGTCCAAGTTCTTACAGAATGCAAACAGTAACACATTTATGTTTCAAGTATATAAATCCAAAAAAGCCTAAACGAGTGAATGTTTAGCCTTTTTTGACTGTTAACTGTCTTAACTACTTGGTGGAACCCTTAGAAAATAAGTCTAGCGTTGGTTGGATTGGTTGGGTTTAGCTTCGGTTGGGGTTAGGATAGGAATATCAGGGTAAACCAATCAGAGGCAGAGAAGGATTTATAATATTGCTTCCTGGACACAGTAAATTCAAATTTGTTATTTATCATTTGCAAGCCTGATAACTGCAAACATAACTGATCCGATTAAGAAAATACCTGGAAAACTTCAAACAACATCTAGAGGAATTAAAAGGAAAAGGAAGGCTGAAGTAGTGTTTTCTTAAAGGGAAAAAAATGAATTGCCAATTCAGTGAGAATATTCTATTCTATTCATTTGTGTTTACATATCAGATAAGTACTTTATGAATCTGATTTGACTCATTTTACTGCTGCATCGTCCTGCGTACCCTTTGAAGGAGAAAATACTTGGGAAACATTTTAAGATATTTGACTTTTTCTGAGTTTTAACCAAAAGCCAAGTGTTAAGCAAACACTGCTTGCCCCTTTGCTTGAAACATAACAGTTTTACGTCGACGCTAAAGATTGTTCTGAACAAATCAGAGAACCTCTCTCTGAACCTGTTGACTCAAAGTTAAGTCTCCTCGATGTGACGCCGGCGCTGCAGCTGCTGCTGCTACTCGAGTGTCTCCCCTCGAGGGCGGAATTATAGGAGAAACTCATTAATCAACCCTTCACAGGTCACATGACTCAATATCGTCCCTTTCATCACCCCAGCTGAAATCATTAGTAATTAGCAGCTTTACCATTAGCATACCATCGGTGCTGCATCGTAAATTAGCCTCCATCTCATTTGCAATCTCCTCATCACGTCTTCTTACTCTCACTAGGATTTTTATCAGCCTCCACACGGCTCAGCGCTGCTAAGAAAACACATTGAAGCCTGATGTCAAAGTTGAAGTTAAGATCCTTTTGATGCGAATGGTAGAATGGTTTTAGTGAAAAATGCAACAATTTTGAACAACCTAAAATGCCCACAAGGAAAAAGAGCTATTAGATTTCCTCTGACATTCAGAGGATGATATTTACCTTTTGACAGAAGACATTATTTAGCCTAACCCGGAGTCCCCGTTATGTCTGCATTAGCTGCTTAATGAACGGACATCATGAAACCTTGATGGACATGTGTGTTCAGTCATAACTGGGAAGACAACCATCCCTAAGAAATAGTTACACTTAATAAAGATTAAATATAATAATTTGTCATGGTAACGGTTATGCAGTGTTTCTTTAAAATAAATAATGAAATTCAGATTTCAAAAAAGGAAACCCATTATTGAAATATTTGAGACAGAAAACTTAAAAAGTACAAAAAAACAAAACATAATCAGCATCTAATTTTTCATTTTTTTACTCCTCCATTTTATTACAGGAAGCATTTTCTGAGCTGTCAATGTTTAAATAAGACCCCATTTACTGTAAACTGCTCTGCAACTTCTTGCAAAAGGAATTTATTTTGGTTGCATATAACATTAAACTAAAAACTTGTTGAATCCAATCTGCTTCTTGCAAACATGAGGTTACGTTTTGAGGGAAATTTGGTAAAAACGTATATGCCAACACATATGATTTCCATTGACAACGTCAATTTAACAAATTGTTGTTAGGTAGCACTCTCTGTGATATGCGATGTTGGCTCCATTGATAGTTTACCATCCTCTCAGTTAACTGTGGGCTTTCATTCTGCTCTTTTTGCCTGTGGGATGTGTTTCTTTGTAGCGCTGCAGATATGGATGGAGAAGATATCTTCTCTCCATTGTTGAGGACAAAAACTGGCACAAACGTCCGAACTGTGCACCGTGCTGATAACAACGCTGCCAATTCACTCCCGTAATCACTCTGGCAATAGAAAGAGCAATTATCCTCATTTCATTATCATTTCAACCCTCCTGGGACTCGGCGGAGTGACATTACTTCAACAATGTCACACTAACTGTACGTGTGATTGTATGTGAAGTGGTAGCACTGAGTCAGTGATCGTCTTGAATGCCTATTGAGGGAATGACCTTTACTGCAAAGGGTTGTCTCCGCCATCTATTCCTGTCGGTGTGTCCTCTGGCAGCCTGGCAAACCTCCCGAGATTAAATGTCTGACATGAGGTCAACTTCCTCGCCCCTCAGTCCTGACCTGACCCTCTCTCCACAGGCAAATACATTACCAAACTGCATCTTTGAACCGGTGAAAGGCAGCCTGCAGCCTACACCATTTGCATTGAGATACATCCTTCTGCTCATCACCCCAAACAAATGGCCGATATGTTGCACAAACAGCAGCCAGTGATTAAGGGAGAGAGAGAGAGTAAAACTAGCCAAGTAAATATTCTGGTAAGCAAACCCCTAATAAAAACAGGAAATTGTTGGGGGATTTTTTCCCCAGATGAAACAGTTTAAAGTTACAAAGAGGAGCTTTTAACTTCTTATTAAATGTAATACTGATGCTCCTAGAGGACCTAAATAATCAAACAAGACCATGAGTGAGATGGTTTTTAAGGGACTCTGGTGCTCAGAAACAAAACCGCTTTGTCTGCAGGGACCTCCAAAACCAACGCAAAATAAAAGTTCCTCATAGTAACTTTAACATGCTCATTATTGAGGTTCGTGGTGAACGTTTGGCCAGAGACAGGCTGCTTCTGTTTCCCTGTGTTTCTATTCTGACGTGAGATGGGTTAACAGACTTCTTATTTATAACCCAGCATAAATCAAATAAGTGTTTCTTTTTCACAAAACGTTAAACTCTACCATTAACATAACTCTATAGCAAGCTTTCCTTTGCTCTTTATATTGTGGAACAAAAGTTCACATCAAGTTTCTATGAGATTGCACACTGACTTCTTGGAAGCCGAATCCTTTTTTATATTGTAGAGTTGACATGGGGACCTCAGATTTTGGCGTGGAACTATTATTGAATAGCAATTAACCTTTTCCATACGGCGATCTCTACTAATATTACTGTTAAGGTTTGGTCTCATGTTTATTAATTCCACATGGCACACTAGTTTCCCTTGTTTTGTGCTAATGAAGAGAACAAGTGTCTCGTTTACAGGCCACCAAGGAATGAACCAGAGCGATATGTTATGAACGCCCCCCTCTGGAGGTTAAGGCATGGCCTGTAGTAGTTTCTATTTCATGTAAAAAATCCTAGTTAGTTATTGGAAAACGCTTAATACTATTACACCTACTCCAAACAACTTCCCTTCCACCCTCTTATTTGTTTCACTTTATGTTATCACAACTTCTTTCCATAGAAAAAGAAACAGGATGTCAACACGATTCCTAATTTCTAAGTCTGTTTGATGGAGTGGTTTGATTTCCACGGTGTTTGGATATGCGGGGGACGATGTTAAATTTGCACCTTAATGTTATTTGGGCTGGTCGTCAGTGATTCATTAAAGCAGCTATGTGAGCAGACTCATTTCATGCCTCTCTCCTCCGCTGCCAGTGACACATTTAACCGTCCCCAAAATTGAGGCACTTGCCATCCAATTCACGTCTGCGAACTAATTAGAGCTGCATTGTGTCGGCTGGCTTCTTGTCCTTGTCGTTTTTATTTTTTTTCTCTTCATCAGTGGCTGGTTGTCTTACAGAAGATATATTTTCTCAGTTCCAAACTGGCCTTCAGTGAGTGAGGGTCCCCTGTTTGTTAACTGTTTAACTTAGAACAATGCTATTAGAAAAGCCCCCAATTCCTGTGTGTGTGTGTGTGTATGCAAGCTAGCTCTCATATCAGAAAAACCTAAGTAGGGCCCCTTTCCTTTGCTTTTCTTATCCACAAGAGTATAATTCAACAATGTATTGCAAAGGAGAAAGCCCCCCTGAAACTCTCTAACCTGTGGCCTCCCGTCGGTCACTTACAACCTAATTGTTCGACCTGTTTTTTTTTCCAGAGATGCCCGCTGCAGCTCTTTAGGTGGAACTCTCCTGTGAAGCTTCATAAAGCTTTTTAGCAGTCAGCAGAAGTTCACCCTCCCACCCACAGCCTTTTCTCTACACCCACAACTCCCGAGCCCGCGTACCTACATAAAAGGTTCACAGTGAGGGCGGTTACCGGTGCAGCTCTCCGACCTTCAGCTGCAGCGCCCAGCTCCTCTATTCAGGTTTTATAAAGAAAAGAAGTCTGCGTTTCAAAGACCCAACAGAAAAGAAGGGCAGTGAACTATTATAACATTACTTTTTAAATTGCTTGTTGTGCAAAAACAGTTCTCAAACACAACTCAGTATAAAAGTATTGACCTGCTGCACCTAGATGATAAATCGGAATGCTTTCACAGTGCAAGGTGTCAGCAGCTTTATACCTGTCAAATATTCTTGTTTCTTATCTATGCTGTAATAACCACCTACAAAAATCTAAATTATCTTTCACTTGCGAAGAGTGACTCTAATGTGTTCTGGTGTGAAAGGTTTTGATTTCAAATTGGACAACTTGGCTTTTAATAATTAATTCCTCTAAATAGATTGTAGGGTTTTCTATTATTATAGATGCAGCACAGGTGAAGTGGTCTGTGTTGTTAATACAAGACTGAAACAACATGTAATTTCATCTTAAAGAAAATTCTTGGTAGCAAATAACAAATAACTCTACAAAAGGTAAATGCTGCTGGGTTTGTGTCTGTGTGTGTGTGTGTGTGTGTGTGTGTGTGTGTGTGTGTGTGTGTGTGTGTGTGTGTGTGTGTGTGTGTGTGTGTGTGTGTGTGTGGGTGTCCACAAAGTGCATGTGTGCTTCCCCACACACCAGGGGATGTATAAAAGCCCAGACTGGAGCCTGCTGTGGACAGCACATTCAGCCTTTGAAAGCTTAGAGTCAGGATTGGCGAGTTGATTCCCCGGAGTCATCACCCGAGCTCAGGAGTTTGCTGGGAGACAGATGAATCGTGCCATGACTCAGCGCTGAAGGGATATGCACGAAAGGCTACAGCTACAGTTATCTCAACACAACAACAAAGGAAATGTCCTGGGGGACAACACCTTTAACTGAACTGAAACTCCCACTGAAAGCACTGTGAAAAAATGAATAAAATAAAGTGAGAACAGCAGCCTGGCATCTGCATGACACAGTGACGCTTATCGATGCTTCTAGTCCATTTATATAATGTAGCTTTACTTAACCACAACTGGGTCGTGTGAAATTTGACATTAACTAGCAGTTAACAGTGCAAACAACTGCAACGGGTGAAACTACTATTTGAAATATCCCTCCCTCTGTTGCTCTTTCTGAGGTTTCTTCTATTTTCTTTCTTGTTAGAACTTTTTTTGGAGAGTTTGTCTTTATCTGAATGGAGAGCGGTGATTTCTGAAATCGGGCTATATAAACTGGATTTACTTGTGTGAACCAGTATGAACTTACTGCACATTTTAGGGCCAATTTTGAAGTAACTATGGCATCACATGTTGGCTTTTGGAGCCTGATGCCAGCCCACTGTATGACTAAATCCAAAGGGATTGCTTTCTTTTCCTACATTTTTTGGTGTCCTCCACCAAGCATGGATTGGGAAGTGTTTCAAACTCAAATACAATCTCAACTAGCTGCATTCAATCAGACTTCTGTGTCAGCCAGATCAAAACCTGCCACCACCAGCATCACTTTTATCTGATTAAAAACACATCATGAATACATCACAGGAAATGGGAGAATCTGGACACTTTCAGCCGCAGTATAAACGTAGCATCCTCTCTATGTGTTCACCTCCTGCCATCTTTTCCTCCTCCTCTGTGGACATTTTAAGTCCTGCTCCTGTTGCACTGGAGGAGGAATCTCCCTGAGACAGATGGTGGATGACGTAGCTCTGGTCTTCTCAGCAGAGTAAGGGCAGTTTAGTGTGTTCTCCAACCTTCACCACCCTCCCTACGTCCACATGCCCCTCTCCCCTGGAAGCTCAACGCGATCAGGAAACAAACTATTAATCCACAGAACCATACGATGTCGTGAGTGCATACGTTTTCAGCATGGCTTGGCCCAGCAGGCATCAAACCACAGAAACCTTGGCAGTGTTTGGGACTCAGGACTGTTCAGGACACTCGACATATGACGGCCAGCAGGAGCGTGAAGCTCGGCCTGCACAGGCTGCAGAACGGGGAATGCTTTTATTGAACCATGTGGACAAACGTATAGAATCTGTAATAAAGGGTCAAGCCTTGGAAGAGCAGCAAAAGGCGTGAACATGACAGTGATTCAGTATTAATCAATGCGTCTATTGATTTGGGAATTCTGTTGTTCTATTGCATCTGAGTGGACTGAAGACAAACACTGCAGAAGTCATCAGTTCAGCCTTTAGGATCGAGATTTCTGCTGGCTTTTGTTCTTTCCAGCTAATCAGGGAGTGATTTACACCTGAGAGGTCAGGTGACTGCTGTTCACACCAATTAACTGGTAAAATCGAACGCCAGCAGGAGGCATATCTGTAAGATATAGAGGAGGATTTGTCATTAGGCTGTGTTTTATGTCTTGATCCAGTGAAAAACATTTTTTTTCAAAAACCGTGTCAGTATGTAAATATGGATTGTTACCAAGTTTATAGACACCATAACCATAACTCTGAAGTCCCTTTTTTCTTCCAACATATTTTGTGATACATCTTGAACTCCGGGGACATTATACTATTTACTGTTTTCCAATCAAATGTGATTTGGTGGCGACAAGCTGTTGATATAAACAGCATTGTCATATAAAACTGCTTCACCATAAGGCTGTTACAACTAACTCCAGTGTTATCCAATACAAAACAATGTAACGTCATTATTGGACGCTCAAGGCAACGGGAGTGATAAAGTCTGCTGGGTGATGGATGGGTCAAATAAAACGAAGGCCTTTAACTCAGGAGATCAGCGTTCGTGTCCAGTGTGAAACCAGAAGTTGGGTTATTTTTACTGAAGACGTTGGGTCCCATGCCGCTACGTCACCGAGTCACATGCTACTAGGTCTGTAGCTTAAGCGCCGCAAGGAGCGTAGTTATCTCAAGCCAGACCATGATGTTTTTTTGCTAACCTTAATTAACCAATTGGTTTTGCCTAACCGCGACCATTTCACAAAGTTAACCATGCTCAAAAGTCTGCCTCAGACGTGATTATGGTGAAGCCAGTGCCTCTGCCCAAGCAAAATATGCTATTTAGGGATTAGATCACCTTTGGTTGGATGTCAGTTGGCAAAAACTGGGGCATAATAAATCAATTTCTCCCTCTTCCTTCTCTTTCCTCCAGTATTTGCTAAATAATGCCCAGTTTTTGAGTGAGCCGGTCAAATCTGAAGGACAAGTCCATCAGTACAGATGATAGTTTTGGAGTGAGCAACGCTTCAACAGCTCTGATCTCAGGTTACGAATCCTCCAGAGCTTCCTTTAACAGTGAGGATAGAAGCTCCAGCCTTGGTGTGACCTTGAGAGAAATCTCAGTCGGCGTTCTGCTGCTGCATGTCTTTGATCCACACTTCTTTTTGGCTCGACCTTGTGCTAATATTTCATACAAAGTCACTGCTCTGATGCCTCCAGTCCCAGACCAAATGGAGCCACACAGTTTAATGGACCAACAGCAGCTCAGCCTTCAGCCCACATAATTGATGATTCTTTTTCATTTGTTTTTCATGTAGACGGTGTGTGTCTCTCTGTGTGTGTATGTCTGCAGTGTGTATATGTCTGTGGCTGCACAGTGCAACTTCAGGGGAATCACTCCCAAACCTCCAAGTGTTTTTTTTTTTGATGACGGCGTAACTCAAAGCCGAGGAGTGTACGGTCATTTTGTGCCAAGGTGACATATGGACGAGGGCGGCCATTTTGGATGTAAGTCAAGAAAGGTGCAGCGAAGGTCAGCTGTTGCTTTTTACCCTCGCCAGATAATTACACATTGTTCTCACTGGGCAGAGCGGCCCAGCATGTTGCATCATGGAGCCAAGTGGAAAATTAGTGGTTATCTAAGGAGGTGGGGCGTCATGAGGGTTATTTCAGGCAACAGGGGTTTCTTTGTATAATCAGCAACAACGTCTTTGTTTGCAATAAATGTGCCATGCAATAGACTTTCAATGCTGCATGACACACAGTTTCTTTTAAATGTATACATTGCAGTGAGAGTGAAATTAAACAGTTTAAAAATGTACTTACATTAAAGACCAGTGAACAATATTGCAGCAGGAAATTATTTTCATGCTTTTGAACATATTTAACATGACCAGAACATGACTAGCCTTGTTCTGGAAAGAGGTAAAAGTCCAGTTCATTTTATGAATAGATAATGTTGTCTGACAGTTCAAGCACTTCAAAGCCTTATATGGACATTAAACTCTCCTGGTTAAGTCATCAATACAATGGTTTCTAATTTGTAACAACAAAGAGTTCTGAATTCCTTTCAGCTCTAATTTGTGCCACCGATTACCATCTTTTTTTCATAGCATTAGCGGCTAAAACCTATATGGGTATTGTAGAATTTCAAGCCATTTGCCGTACACAGTGGTCATTGGGGACTCATGTGTTGTCAAATCACGGAAGGTTGAAGTTGATTGATTATTTTCTGCCATCAGACAAGCTCTGCCTTTTAAGAAATGATTCTTTCATCTTAAAATCCTACTTTCTAATTGCCTTTAGCTCTATGGGGGAGAATCCCGCTGAGATAGGAGCCTTTTAGTAACTTTCACACTTCAGTGGCTGAGCTGATTAACTCTGTTGTGTATTAACTTCTAATGTATTTTCTCATTTCGACTCTCCCCACCCGGACTAATAGGTTGTTGTTGTTTGATGATAAATCGTCATAAACGGACAGTGGTTGATGGGGTGACGTTGCATAATGCAGGTGCAAATATTCAGGCCTAACAGATGACTTATTTCCTCACAGCACAGCCACTGCACAGGTAGAGAAGAGCCCATTTCTGGTGTGCATGTGTGCGACTAATGTGCTGCTCTGTGAGTCCCTAAAGACAGACCTGTGTTTCAATGAATGAGTTTGTTTTATTGCATTTCATTTTTGGTCAATGTGTTTGAAAATGTGTTTGTATGTGTTGCCTGTGATGCATATGTGTGTTTGCATGTGAGGGGATAATGTATCTGAAACTAATTGATCGGTGTGCTTGCATATCACACATATAGGTTTCTGTTTACGTGTAATTTTTGGCAAGCATATGTTTAATCATCAAGAACAGAGCAATAAGTGGATTTTGGCAGCCTGCTGCCCCAAGTACATCTGCAGGGGTTGTGAAGGTTAACAGTGACTCAGCGATTTCTTGGCAACGTGCTTAAAAACTCCCTTCACGAATCCAACTCGTGTAGGAGAAAGCAAACTCTGCAGCGGTCACTGATAACTTCGCACCCCTTTGTGTGTGTGTGTGTGTGTGTGTGTGTGTGTGTGTGTGTGTGTGTGTGTGTGTGTGTGTGTCACAGCAGCAGGCGCCTTCTCTTTGCATCAGGATCCTCTTGGCGGCTCTGCGGGGCCACAACACGTCACTGATTCCTGCAGCCCTGAGTTCAGACAGCCCTGCAACTGCCAATATGTGTGTGTATGTGCGTCAAGTGTACAGCTGCTGACCCCTGAAGAAAGTTCCGGATGCTGCTGGCTTGACTGACCTGCTGTCCTGTTCTTCTTTTGTCTGCCCTCCATCTGTGTACTCGTGCAAAGTCAACCCTTTGCCTGACTGCATACTAATTCAAACTATCACGGTTTAAAACATCTTACAAAATTGGAAGAATACATACTACATTTCTCAGGTTTCTTTATGTGAAATTGTTGCACATTGTCCCGCAACGCTTGCACACCAAAAATAAAGGTGCTCTTCAAAAAGAGTGACACATTTGAGGATTGTGGCTCAACATCGACCACTTTTTGCTTGTTGTCATAAGGCTTTCAAATTTGCAAATAAGTTCACTCTGATTAACTTCCATCAATGCTTGAATTGTCTTAGTAAAAATGAGATAAGTACATGCCTTCTGTACAAAGATTTTCACTGTAGTACACCGCCATGTAGATACAGTTGCCCAATCCAAATTTGCAGGACCATCGGAGCAGCATCTTGGAGATCAGAAAGGCTAAATACGAGCTACATAAGGCTGCTGTTTCAAAATTGAAGAATACGTTTATAAATCAGAACACTCACATAAGAACATAGCACTGTCAGAGTGCTAAATATATTTTATATTGATTTATGATTGATTCCCTGAAATTAGTAGGCAGAGGCACTTAGTAACATCTGTCGTTACTGACTGTTGTTGCTGACGTCTCTTTGTCTCTCTCTCTCTCTCTCTCTCTCTCTCTCTCTCTCTCTCTCTTGTTGACTGTCCCTTTGCTTCCCTGTCGTTTCCCTTATGACTGTGAATTTCTACAATCGGAGGGAATATTGAATTGGGGCCGAAAGTTCTATTTGCTACCACTCTGGTTGTCGCTCTGTTTAAGTACTTATACACCCACACACAATACACAGCAAGCAGCACACTCCATTACTGTGAAACAACAGCTATGTGATAGTCACATCTATCTCTGAAAATAATGTGGATGGTTATACTATTTGTTTATAGATAAATAAAGCATAAACAGAGGGTGGTCAATGGGAAAAAAATGTTTTTGGGCCATTGCTAACTAGGTTTTAGCAACTAGACACATTGAAACTTTCTCATAGACCTCTATACGATCTGACTTGTTTTTGAACCCAGAGGAGTCGCCCCCTGCTGGCCATTAGAGGTAATGCAAGTTTAAGGAACATCCGCATTGGCTTCATTTCACAGACCTGGAGGTTGCCACCTGTGGCTTCCTCACACCATCTGACAAATCTGTCCACTTCATCTTGGTAAGCTGAGCTGTTGTCTTTTACATTTGTACCCAACTAGGTGAAGTAGCTATATAGTTTTAAGTGGTATGATTCATTGCTATGTCTGCAGTTAGAGGTGTAGAATGTGAGTCAGTACAGATATTAAATCGTACCCTGTGGACCATTCACGCTTGGTATTTCTTCTCATTAAATACAAAAAAAGGTTTTCAGTGAAACTTTCAGGGGTTTGTGCAGAATGCTGAAATAGGAAACCTCTGAGAGTTAGAGAGTCCTTTAATTAAAAAGCAATAAGCAGAACAAAGTTTTGGACACAGTTTATCGATGCAAAAAACAGGGATTATTACTGATGATATTATGACTAACATTTCATTTGTTGTTGCGTTGGACTTTGTTGTCCTCAGATCTCAGCAATTAAATTGGTGAATAATGTTGTTTAGATCAGATAAGAAAAAAGTTAAAAAACTATGAAACCAGACCAAAGTTGTAAAAAAAGAGAAGAAAAAACATTTATGAACCTTTTCCTTTTTCAGGTACTTGCTACTTCCCCACTTAATCCCAACCAGCTGGCTATAGTTGTGGCTGGAAGGATGCCAGCTGGTGGTTGTTATAGATTCTTGGCATTGATTTCACAAATGTATGTGCTGTCTGTGTTCTGCCAACAAACCTGTAAGATACAACACCGTTTACAGTCCAAGACTTTTGAGTTTTAAAATGTTCCTACCTCATTTTAACTAAAAAAACCCATCAAAAATCCTTATATACACAACTGAGGACAATGTTCAAAGTTTATAGTCAAGAATACTTACAGATGTATGTATGCAGGGTGTTAAAAAGTCTACTGTTACATAACAAGCTGTAATATTTTGTATTATATCTGAAATTGGGCAGTTAAGCCATAAAAACTTGGTTCATAAAATAATAACACCGGGGAGAGACAACTGCAAATTGCAGTGAAAGAGACCAAATGAGGGCAGAACTATCCTGCAGAATAAAGAACACTGAGCGCTGTACGCATGCAATGTAAAGACACACACATACACACACAAACACAATAGAGAGGGAGCTCCATAACGCTAATGTGTGCTATCCAGTCATCCCTCTCACTACGGCGTGTAGTTATGTGTCATGCAGCCTCAGCGTGCGCTATTAACCGCTTTCTAGGTCAAAGCGTGAATCAGTACCAAGCATCAGCAGCTCTCACGCAGCTCAGCGTCGCTCAGCTCGGCAGCTATGCAGGTGAAGTGTTTTGATTCCCCGGACTCCCCACCAGGACCGGAAAAAAAAAATCCATTTGGAGATGTTATTAGCACCGAGAAGAAACAGGACTGATGGTGTTTGTGTGTTTAGGTTCAGAAAGGCTCATTCGTCTGCACGGATGACTGAGCGGGATGCCATATGGCTTTAGTTTGTGTCTGTAACTGGGTGTTAATTCTTCATGCCGATGGCAGTTTAATAGTGACATGACATCAATCACAGGTTCGCACAAGGTTAAGGTATAAACAAGGTTGTCAGGGAAAAACTATATGAAACAGAAGCTCTATGTTATTGAGGCATTAGTTCTGACAATGATGAATGTGAAACTAGTTAGGATCATAGGTTGATGTTGAATTTAATAAACGCATGTTTTATCAGTGGTTCTCTCCAATCTCTATGTACAGATTCAGCATTCAAATTGTAGACAATGGGATGAGATTTTGGTTTCGGAAGCATTCTGTAATATAGACGGATACTGATTGGCAAAAATGCAATCTGGCAACACACTGTCTATCGTCTGACAATGATTAAGCTTTTAATTAGCTTAAAATTATACTTGTGAAACAATGCAGTCTTACACATCATCTCCCAACTCTGAACCACAGTCTTTTATCTCTCTCTCACGAAAGAGGAATTCTTGGCCTGGATATCCAGAAATATAGCCCCTTCCCCCAGAGCTAGCCCCCGAACTAGAGTGTAAGTCAGTGGCTGAAAACTTGCATGAATGTCTATATAGAAATACTATTATGGCTTCAATATGGTTGTCAAAAAGAGTAAAGAAATAAATATATATATATGTATAGGAGTTGGTTGAGACCAAACTAGAGCTAAAAGGACAGTGAATATTAGGTGGACAGAACCATAAATGTTGCATTAATTCAGGATCAGACTACATTATATCAGCCAACAAAATGGGCCAATCAAACACACTGTGCATTGGAAACCAGTGCTACCTTCAGGCGCCATATTTGATGGCATTTCTGATACAGAAAGTCTCCAGGTTCTCCTGCCCGATCAGCTTTTTATGACTGCAGGATAGGTCATGGATTAACAGGCAGTCTGACATGTTACTCTGACAAAGAACCTGAAGATGTAAATGTTATAAAGACTGATCCCATCATTAGCTCACAAATAAGAATATTAGCCTCAAGTGGGTTGTAGAAAATACCACATTTGTGTAAAACCCTTTTTGTGTGAAACCACAATGTAACCTAAAGGTACCCTAATGAACTAAACTTCCCAATTGAAATGTCATTTAAAGAGTTGGTATTTTGGCTTTTCATGTGTTCAGCTATTTAAGGCCCCTTTCTGCTCATTCCTCCCCCGTTCTTTCAACTGTTTCCACGTTTAAACTCTTCAGGGACGTTCCATGTTGGAAATGAAAAGATTTGAATGACAGCTGCGTCGGCCACATGGGGATTCCCTCTGCAGTTGTTGGATTGCCCGCCCCCGGCAGGCTGTTGCAGGGCAGATAACCCCCACACATTGGAGAACGTCAATCAGTTGTCATTATTATATAAGAAAATAAAAGTTCAGCACTGCACACAGGCTGTCTGTTGTGTAGAAGTCTGCAATGAAATGTGGGCCAGGTTTGGCTCCATTTTAGAGATATTTTAACAACAGTGATGCTAATTCGTACTAATAATTTTGTTGACACAACTTTGGCCTTATGTATTTTGACATTTTTCAAGATAGGAATAGGACAGGTCAATAGTCAATTCCACACTTATGGTAAACAAGATGAAGCTGCCAACAGAAGATTTTGATTTCTCTATTTAGATTAAATCCCATGTCTACTGCAAAAGAGCATGTCTGCCCCAAAACAGTCCCAGAACCAACCCAAGTTAAATAAAGAAACATTTCCCTTTTCAATTCATGACAATAGTACTGACTATCTTAAGCCTCAGGGGCCTTCATAAGTTACCAAACTAGATATTTTGGACACGGCTGCTTCTGAAGACAGTGGTCTGTAACTCCAGTTTAAAAAAATACCCTCAGGTCAGTCACTGTCACTTCACCATGATTATAAAACACACGACAGACACAGTGTGAAGTGAAGACCTTCAGGGTGAGTTGCTGGACCATGATGGCAAATTAAATAACAATACATCAATCATCTCCAGACTGACACTTTTTTTATATTGGCCCCTTCAGTAGAGCCAGGTGGAGGAAACTGTCCTTCTGAAGAAACAGTGTCTGGGGAATGAGCTCTTTTTTTTTTGATTATGAAGCTCAGAAATGTTTATGCCTGTAGATGATAATAACCACGTTCCTGCCAATAGATTTCCACCAGACCATATAAACATTTTAAGAAATTTTGAACCACATATCCATTGACTGGCCTGTTTTTATGTAAAATATGTGAACTTTTAAATTTTGAGCTGATTAAAAACTGATTTTTAAAAACTTGCATCTAAAAAAGTGAAACCAATGCTGAAGTCCCTTAAAGCTGCATTCTCTCTAATGTCCATCAGGGGGCGACTCCTCTGGTTGTATAGAAGTCTATGAGAAAATGACTCTACTTCTCTCTTGATTTATTCCCTCAGTAAACATTGTAAACATGAGTTTATGGTCTCAATCTCTAGTTTCAAGTCTTCTTCAATACAGCATGATGTTCATTTAGTAAATGATGCTCCATTTAGAGTCAAACAGACCATAAAGCAGGGGATGCTTTAGGGCGGGGCTACCGTGTGATTGACTGGTTGCTACCACGACGTTGTCCGGTCAAAGAGTTGTCCATGTTTTCATCTCAGAACTTTAACCCTTTCACAGTGTGTTTTAATTTCAGGAAAGTTAATTGGAACAACTTGGTTGCCTAAAAATGACTTGAGCTTCACCCTTTTATGTCACTTCTGGTTGCAAAAACCAAGATGGCAACGGACAAAAAGCAGAACTCAAGGCTTCAAAACGACCTTCACAAACCAATGGATGATGTCACTGTAACTATGTCCACTTCTAGTTTACGATCTATGGTTGCCAGGAATAGTGAAAATCCAGTGCTGTTTCACTAAATTTGAGATTTCTTGTGAAAATATTAAGAATATAAAGAAATCGACAAAATAAAAAGTCCATAACTCACAGTTCAACATATAAAGGCAGCTGAAGTCAGGTTTTTGCTCACAAATGAGTTTGAATCTGTGTTTTGTAATGTATTTTTTTTTTCCAAAGGAAGGCTCTCCACCATAAATGATAGAACCACTGTGCCGTGCAGAGACGGTGTCTAGAGAGGGCAGATATCATTACTGCACATCAATTTATCAGGATTACATTGCCTCCCTTCTCGGCTCATTTCTCTGAATTGGGTACAAAAAGGCTGATATCCGCCATACAACATTATTCTTATATGCCAAGTCAACTGAAAGCCAGTTAAGTGTGGAGGAACTTATTTGAATTGCTCACAGAGACTGCCCACCCATGCACAAAGGTTTTATATGAAATCCAGCAGCAAGCATATGTTATATAAAAGCATGTCATGTTATCTAAGCTTGCGTTTAAACTCTTGTAAGGTGTGACACGTATGTTGGCGGTCTGATTCAAATATATATTTCACAAAGAGCATTTTTTTGAAAATTGTTGAAAAGTTAAGAAATATTTTAGATAAAAAAACTCTCTGTTCTCTATGTTGGACATTAATAACATTTTGTAATATTACAATCACACTGATGAGGACAGCAACTGCTTTTTCAGCTTCATGTGGACACGTTTCCATTGTTTAAATCAAAGCTTAACGAAGAAAAAATATATATTTTCGTTTTTACAATCAACGGCACAAAGGCTGTGTGTGTATGATTCTGTCCCACAGCTCTTTATAAAGCCCATAAAGACACAGTACATGTCAGCCTGATTAGCACAGAAAGGACAGAGCAAGGCGGATAGAGGGCAGAGAGGAGGAGAGGAAAGAAACGAAGAGAGAGACATGCAGAAGAGGGAATGTAAAAGCCATTGATTTGCAAATGTAGGTTTGTTTAAGTACATCTTAACAGGGAGGGGATGTACATTATGTGGTAAATATCCACATCAGTATTAAAAAGAGACCAATTTAAAAACACAAAAGAAATCCAGACAATGTACAAAAAAATACAAATATGTCTCTATTTCTCTCTTTGAACAAGAAAACAAATAACAGCCCATGTACCTTCCATGGTTTGTAAGGTCACACATGAGTTAAAAATCTCCATATAGCCATGAATCCTCGAGGGTTCTTCAGCTAATTCCAATTAATCCTTTATGATAATTATGTTTTATGTCATATGTGACCACACAACCAGAGCGCAGCCTCATACAGTATACTGCATATTTATTACATTTTCACAGTTACACTAGCTGTATATGTGTAAATGTAGTCAGCAGGGGGCATTTAGAGAGGGTTTATACTATTCATGCCATCACTGGAAAGTATTTCCTGACACTACAAACACCGAAAGTCTTTGAAATGCAAGCCTCGTCTCTTTTTATTCCATAGTTATGGGTAATATGATCCCAAAACCATATTAATTCCATCTATCCATTCTGTCTTTTCACAAAATACTATGGAAATCCATCCAAGCAATTAGCTCAAGATATTCTCGAACAAAGGTAGAGATACCCGAAGACCATGGCCCATCTTTTAAAAGATTCTCGAATGTGTGATTTTCCTATTAAAGTAAGACACATTTGCACATGAAATGTAACCATCATAGATAAGAACAGGAATTCAAATCTGAAATTGATTGACAGCACTGACTTTTCTGTTGTTTTAGTCCTTCAAAGGTTCTACATATTATGCTTGTAATTTTATCTCCTTTTTTATACCTATGCCAAGTATATTTCAGAAAGCCTTTATTCATAATTTGCTATGCTGTTGTCTATGTATATATATTTAAATATTTGCTATTGTACTAGTGTATGTCTATGTCACTATCATTTCTTTTTTTTATGTATTATTTTCTTTTCACGATTCTCAGGTCTCACTTCTGTGACTTCCTTAATAAATAAAGTATATATACTTAGTGTGTATATCTGTGTATGCATCCTGAACAAATGCTCTGCAGCACAGGACAACTGCTGTTATTGTCCAGTGTTATTTTCTGTTGACTCACAGAAGTTTGTCTTCTTAGAGAATGTGTACATGTGGCTCTACTGCAGGCTGCCCTGTCTGTACTGCCTAGGTGACGCAGTAGAGCAGACAGCTAGCAATTAGCGACCTAAAACAGTACCCACTTGTCACTTAAAGTGATTCATATGTTGTTTTTTTTGTACCAGACTGTAAACATGTTTATTCTACTGTAAAGTTTGGCATTTTCAAATGGGGGTCTAAGGGGATTTTAGGAGCCAGCCTCAAGTGGGCATTTGAGGAACTGCAGTTTTGGCACTTTAACATTGGATTCATTTTTCAGCACCAGAGATGCTGCATATTCTGAACCCTTGAAAAGGCCTTTTAATATCTGTCCCAAAGTGGGGACCAACCAAAATGTCCTCACTTTCCAAAAATGTCCTCACTCTGAAGGTCTATCACAGTGGTCCTCACAAAGATAGCTTCATAGGTATCACACACACACACACACACACACACACACACACACACACACACACACACACACACACACACACACACACACACACACACACACAGTTACTTTATCATCTAATGACAGCTATAACTGACTACCAAGGTCCACCCAGTCTCTCTGTCTGTTTGTCACACACTTTGCCTCTCTCTGTTGCCACGCACAAGCAAACACTGAATCACATATACACACACACACATATACACACACACACATATACACACACATACTGAATCACAAACACACATCCCAGTTTCCCCTGAGGCTGCCTGATTGTGGTTTCCTGGCCTCGCCCTTTAGATTTACTGTAATCGCCGAAAGAGAAAGAGAGGAAAGAAAGAGACAGAAATCTAAATTGACTGATGGAAAAGCAAAGAGGGGATATAGAGTGTGATGGAGTAAAAGTACAGAGGGTTAGGGAGCTGTGACGGGAGGGAGGGGAGAGATGAGGAAGAGAGAGAGAGGTGAGAAAAGAGGCCGGAATAAAGAAATGTGACTGAAGATGATGAAGGTCGGGGGAGAAAGGGAGTTGAGAATAGAACGATGAATTAAAGAGTCATAGAAGTAGGGGAGGAAATATGAGAAGGGGAGAAACTCAGAGGCCGTAGAGGACAGAAAACATCTCCCATTAAACGGAGATTACAGTTTCTGCCGGTCCAGAGTGCAGCGCGACTTTACACCCTCTGCCGCCAGCCGCTGATGATATAACACGCAGTTTTAAAGATCAATTTGTCACTTCTCATCTCCTCCTACACCTCATTCTCCTCCTCCTCGTCCACCGAGGCTGAGGGCAGAGATGCCAGAGGAGGAGGAGGAGGAAGAAGAAGGTGGAGGATTGAGGAGCTGGAGTCGCAGCTTCGAGAGCCGACTGCTATTTACGAGCATTTCTGATGATATCATCCGCGAAAAATCCTCCCCTCTCCCCCTGCATGGTTTACTGTTCTTGCAATAGGAGCCCTACACACACACTGACAAACACACACACACACACTGACAACACACACACACACACACACACACACACACACACACTGACAAACACACACAAACACACACACACATTACTTTGACTGCCCTGCAGACTGAATCAATTCCTCATTCGTTCTTACTTTTCTCCCTACTGCCAGTTCTATAAAACTGTTGATCAGGGACTCCATCAGTCCTTCATGTGGTTGCATGCGGTTTTATCATTTTAACAACAGATTAAAAGGGCCAGACAGGTATTTTTTTCATTTTCCGTATCATAAACTTGACTAAATGACTAGTGATATTAATGAAGAGATTACAATAAGATGCCAAAACAGAATGCACCAAGCATGACTGCATTAAATTATAAGGAAACGTTATTATTATAAATCATTATGTAACGTTATAGGCCACAGCTGAAAATTAAAATCCTGGTACAAAACGTTTTTGGTCTATGAGCTAATGTCCGCATTCACGACAATTTAAGATTTTCATACAAATCACACGTTTAGATTATATTAAGGTTTAAAGTAAGGGTTAGTTAAGGGTGTGGCTGCTTTGAGTAACAGGTGGATGTTGTCTCAGGTCGCTAGCTGCTAGCCAGGAAGCATAAAGCCTGCTGAAGCACACACAGGGCAGGTGGGGGGATGAGGTGGTTGGGTCCAACAAACGGCGATCTTTCATCCACGAGAAGTCACCGTTGATGTTTTTGTCACGTAACTTCCGTAATTAGTTACGGCATTTCCATAGTTGTATTTACAAAAGAAGACGTATTCTTAAACCTAATTAAGTGTTGTTGTTTTGTTGCCTAAACCTAACTAAGTATTAGAAGATCTTTTCCAAACCCGACCAAGTAGTTTTAATTGCATACGGACAGATGAACTGTTGAGGACACGTTGATCTATGTCATCTAGGTACCCCTGTAGTGTCATTTTCTTTATTTTTCAAGGACGGTGTGTCAGTTTCTGCTCAGTACATGCATACTATATTATTTGCAACTTAATTAAATCAATAGAATCCAACAGCTGAATGGAAGGTAATTGTTTCAAATTTCAAATTTTCCAAGTTGAATTCAAAATGTAGCGCAGACGTACTAAGACCTTTGACCGAGCGATTCCTTACGAGTTACATTGATTTTGAAGAAAACGTTTGATTTTAAAATGCTTGTTTAACCACACCCATTATCATATTTGGTTTGCTATACTTCTGAGTATGGAAAAAGCGAGCGCTCACCACAAGTCAGCAAGGCAAACAAATGTTTTTTTTCCTGGGTGCAGTTACACTTAAATCAAGTCAATACGGTTGAATAACCAGCATGGTCTTTTCTACCATCCCGGTACAGACTGGTGATGCTCTCCTCAGATGAGCCATTCATCTTCTGGAGTTCATTAACATGAACAACTTTGGGCCGTTCTGATCTGTAATTTCTGATCTACAATGGCACTTCCTTGGTACGGTTTTAGACAACCTTGGTCTTCACTGTATAAAACAGAGAGAATACAAATCAGGGACTAGATGGGAGCAGATGGAGTGTGAGTATCGCCTCGGAGCACTCAGAGAGAGAGAGAAGTGAGATAATAACCCACAGCTAATCCACTGCGCACTAAAAACTCATTACTCCTGAAGAAGAAAACAAAAATTCTTCCTCCCCAAGACGGAAAGAAATACCCCGCTTAAGGTGAAGGCCAAGGCATAAACTGCCGGGTTTTCCTCATGTGTGAAATTTCTTTTATGCACAGTTCAGCGGATTTGACTCGTCTCTATTGAGGAGCCTGTTGGTGAGCACCTGCACTAGCACACACACACCAGCAGTGAAACACACAAACACACACCTACACACACACACACACACACACACACCAACAGTAAAACACTGTGTGTACCTGACATGGAAAAACACAACACAGCCACAGACACCCTCATCCTTAAAGCAACAGAGCAAATCAGTAGACGAATCACGTAGACACTTTAGCTGACCTTTTTAAAATACAGGCAATACAAATGTTATATTTTTTATATATTTTCCCCACCAGGTCTGGTTACTACTTGTTTCAATTCATTTCTGTATATATAAAAATATATTGGCAAACCTGTTGTGTAATCCAATTCAATGAATATCAAGTGTGCATAAAATGCCCAGAGCCAGCAGAGCTCCTGGATGGGTTCTAGATGAAACCCTTACAATATGAAAGGGTGGGTTCTAGATGAAACCCTGGCAATATGAAAGTGTTCCAGGTTTAACCCCCTTGGTGGGTTTTAGATAAAAAACATTGCAATATGAAAGTGTTCTCAGTAGAACCCAAAGGGTGGGTTCTAGGTAACACCCTTGAAATATAAAAGGGTGGGTCCGAGATGGAACCTTTGAAATACCAAAAAGATCTCAGTAGAACCCAATGGGTGGCTTTTTGTCAGCACTTTTAGAGGGGGCAAAGGTTCCTAGTAGATCCACCAAATAGGGTTCTGGGTGGAAACATTACACCAGGCAAGGGTTCTCTGAAGAACCTTTTACAGATCTTTGGTCCTAGTTATACCCCTTTTTGTTGAGTTCAAGGTAGAGCCCTCTAAAAGGGTACCAGGTGGAACTTTATAACCTTTGAGCCAATCAGAAAGCCCTCTATGGACGAACTGAAGAGGAGAAATCAGACCTATATCTTGTCCTGTGAAAATGTAAACAGGAAGTAGCACACTGCAAGAGCGTTGTGGTATCACTGAAATAAGGAGAACCAACTACCCAACTGAAAACATGACAAAATCATCCAGCTTAATCCAACCACATTATGATGTTAAAAAGTAATTTCCCAGCACACTTGGAAACAACTGACATCAAATTTGTCCATGCACGAATCAGAATTGGGCGACATTTGAGTGTGATGGAAGGTTGAAAGGTTTTTCTCTTGCTTGGTCAATGTCAATCAAATCTGATCAATCCAATTATTGGACTGTTAAACTCTTAAAGTCTCAGTGAGCAAGACGTTTGAGAGGTGTATGGTTAAAGTCTGCTGAAGAAGTGGGCGGGCTTACAATGCGATACAGAACTACAGAGGATGATGGTCTGATATGATTGGAAGAAATTGTTTGTTACTAGCATATGTAAACAAAAGTTGTTTTTTTTACAGGAAGAAATGATGATTGGATTTTGATGTGAAAAATAGAAATACTTTTTTTTATAATTTTTTGCATAAATTGTTGAATAGGTGCACAATTTAACCGAGGATGTGATCTTTAAGTGATGAAAAAGCAAATAATACTCTAGGGTGTTTTTTTAACTTTGAACTTTTATTGTTATTTGTTTAGTTATGAATTTGTATTGTTTTAATGAAACACTCAAAATAAAAATAAACTACGTTTCAGGGGTTTTAATGGGCTGTTTAATCAGACCAGATGTTCTCGGACCATTAATGATTTTCAGTGCAGATACGTCAGAGCATCTCCTGAGCGCACCAACAACAACAGACCAGGTTTGGATTTCTACTTTCTCTCTCTGCTGGGTGGAAACCACTGAGGCCCTTTAACCTTCCCCTGCACCATCTGCATAGTCATACATAATAACAAGTCCACACTCCCTCAAAATTCATTACACTGTTATGTTAATCTCATGTCTGGGGAGTCGTTGCAGCACAAGCAATTAGAAAATCGTTCACATTCCTGCATGCTGGAATGAAATTATTGGAGATTAGATTCTGCCTTGATTATCATTTTTTCCCCATCAGGTGGGAAAATGTGTACGCAGCATGTTCGAGATAAGAGTCGCTGCAGCTTCAAGAGGCTCCACTAATGGTAAGACTGTCACCGAGCCACCGCAAAGACCCGCTTTAACACCTCATGGTAAAGCAGGTTGCCCTCCCTGGAACATGAAATGCCCTTTTGGCCACAGCGGCTCAGTCGACGTTACAAATCACCAGCCTGTTACAGTAAGCTGTACTCAGTGCGCCCCAGGGGCCAGCCACTGTACGCCATGTGTGCAGCAAGCAAGCAGATGTGGAGGAAGAAGGAAAACAAAGAAAGGGAGACAAGAAAAAAATAAATAAAATAAAACCAACTGCAGCTGTCTGAGACTGAAGACAACGATGATGTGTGAATGTATGCATCAGTGACGCAAAATTGGGAATGCATTGAACATCAAAAAAGTGTGACATAAGTTTGGAGGGAAATAAAACCCTCCAGGAGCCACCGAAGCACACACACACACACACACACACACACACACACACACACACACACACACACACACACACACACACACACACACAGAAGCGTAATATACATTCACACTCTGGGGCGCAACAGTGACAAAAAAAAAAGGTTGATCTTACCTCCCAACGCTTGTTTCATAACGAAATTCATGATGATGGCTTTTAATTCCCTGCCTTTCTTGTCCGAGCAATGTCACATTCAATTTTGACAGAAGTAGAAGTCCTTTGTGGCCAGATCTGCAGCAAAACAAACATAGAATATATCTTTGAATAAATCAATAATCCTAAACTTCATAACCCTAAAACGTATGAATGAACAATGCAACACATAGTATGCCATTGCGTAGGATAAGGAGGTCACTATGAACTCCCTTCACACTACTACAGACTCGCTCCACATTAAATATTAAAAGAATATAGTGGAACTCATTTCTGAAAAGACTTTACACTGAGCTGCCTTTACAGTCAAACTATAAAATATGCATGTAGACTTCTAGAATCTGTATTTGAGAGTTCTGCACGTTTCTTCAAGGACACCAAGGTCAATGGTTCAAACCCAACCTGAGCACAACGGAACACACTGGAGAAAAATATATAATATATATATATTCAGCAGCTATGGCTCATCATTTCCTCCCAAATGTGAAGAAATGTGAAGAATCCCGGACAGCTGTGTCAGTAACAACCACCACTACCAGCAGCACAGCGAGTTTTGACAAAGTGCACCGGTGCAAGTCCTCTCAGCCTGTTGTCATGCACTAAACCACCTTTTGTTCCTGATCATGTGGTAAAACTTTCCATCCCTCCATTGGGAGGCAGATTCGGACACATCCATCCCACTCCGGCATCAAACACGCTTCTCTTGCGGTGCGTTAATTCATTAATTGAAGCGTGCACGTCTGCATCTACACCTATGAGGTGAACATGCATCACTAATATGCTCCACCTGGCTGTGCATTGGCGTGCACGCTGAGACAATAGATACTCATCAAGTGCATGAGTATCTATTGTCTGCCTGCCTGCTTTCAGCACCACCGGGGAGTGGACAGCTCCCCCGAACCCGCAGAAACGCGTCAAAGCGTCGCTTTACCTCCTGGATGAAATCCTCCCCACACACACCTCACACCAAACGGGCACAGAGCAGAGAGCTTCGGCTGCAGTGAAGTTATCCGGCAGCACACAGCAGCACACAGCACACAGCAGCAGTGAAGGCGGATCTAAGTGCTCGTCCCTCGCATCTCCGGCTCCCAGGGCTTGAGGAAGAAGGAAAAAAAAGAAAAAGAAAAGGGACGTCCTTTGGTGCCTCCTCCTGCACACTCACACGTAGAGAGAAGGAGGAGGAGTAGAGGAGGAGGAGGAGGAGGGGGTGGTGGTGGTGGTGGAGCAGCCGTTCACACTGTGAATCACATGGAGGGATGGAGGGATGGATGGAGAGAGAGAGAGGAACGTCCCACTAGCGTCCTCCTGACAGATAAAGAGAGATCAATTATTCAGCCTCTGCACGGGGAGAGGGACTCGGCTTCCCCCTGAACACGGTGGTGGGGATGTGATGGGGATGTGATGGGGATGGGGTGATACGTTGAGGCTGGATGTCTTTGTTTGCCCGCACACGACGCTGTGTGTGGTGAAACAGCTATCATATCCTGTGGGGTTCCTCCCATGATGTTGCTCTATAGGGAGTTCCACTGTGTGCTCTTTCCTATGCCATGATGATGATCATATTTCATATCCTAACCATTGTTCTTAATGCTTCTTCTGTTGCACTGTTTTTGCTGGCTTGTCTGTCGAAGCACTTTGTAAACGTTGTTTTTAAAAGGTGCTGTATAAATAAAGTTATTATTATTATTATTATTAGGGCTGCACGGTGGTGTAGCACTGTCGCCTCACAGCAAGAGGGGCCCGGGTTCAATTCCCGGGCTGGACAACCTTCTGTGTGGAGTTTGCATGTTCTCCCCGTGTCAGCGTGGGTTCTCTCCGGGTTCTCCGGCTTCCTCCCACAGTCCAAAGACATGCAGCTTAGGTGCATTGAAGACTCTAAATTGCCCGTAGGTGTGGATGTGAGTGTGAGTGGTTGTCTGTCTCTATATGTCAGCCCTGCGACAGACTGGAGACCTGTCCAGGTGAACCCTGCCTTCACCCATTGACAGCTGAGATCAGCTCCAGCACCCCTGCGACCCTTAACTGGATAAGCAGGTTACGGAAAATGGATGGATGGATTATTATTATTATTATTATATTTGACTCATTATATTATGATGTTCTTCTAGAAGTCAGGGCATATCAGGGGTGTGCACAGGCGGTGTAACGGGCAGGGGTAAAATGAAGAAAAGAGGCACCTCCTCCTGATACCTGGGATGATGCTTCACCTCTGATGTGACCTGTGGTGGAAAAAATGTGGAAGCGTGGAAGCGTTCCGTTGTGGTCAAGACATCCCCTGTGGGTGCAGCCCGGTCTCATCCAACATTCGTAGCTAAATCTATGCGTCGTAATTTGAAGATAACCCACACAATTATTTCGTGTGTTATTCAGGTAGTCGTGAACAAGGAAGTAGAAAGGGTAGACGGATGGATCCAACAAACGTTTGCTTCTTCCAACCAGGAGACCGCTGTCCGTTTCCAGTCTGAAACGAGAAGTCACTGTGGACTTTTTTGTCATGTTACTGTTATTCAAACACAAACGATGATCTTTGCCTAAAACAAATAAGTGGTTTTGTTGCCTAAACCTAACCAAGTATTCCACGATCTTTTCGTAAACCTAACCAAGTAGTTTCATTGACTGAGTTTTGGACATAATTTATTTAGAAAAGTGCGAACACACTTCTGTTTTACAGCCGTGCCAAATTGCGATCTTTTAAAGGCTGCTTTATTATCTCACACATGCACGAACACACACACGTACACGACCAAACACATAATCTCGAGATTATGTGTTTGGTCGTGTATGTGTGTGTGTTCGTGCATGTGTGCATCTTTCTGTCTGTCTGTCCATGGCTAATCTTGCATAGTACTGGACACATCATCCTCTTATTTCTTTTGCTAATCTATGACTTTATGCTTATTGGCTGTTTTATATATCATGATGACTGCTTAAAGAGTTTGAAGGATGTGGGCTGTTCTTCTCCTATTCTGTTTCTTTGGCATCAGTCCCTTTAAATGTCCTCCTGCACTCTTAAATCAAGCTCCAGATTTGAGAGCTTGCAGAGACAGACTCATCCATACTGTATGACACTGTCACATATTGTACATTTATATTCTGTATCCACTTGTTCAGAGTGCAGACCATTAATAGAAACAAATGGTCAACCTGTAGATGGAGAGGGATACATTCTGGATACTGTTGCTCCACTCACTGAGCTTGAACCCCCGGCGGACATAATATGATTTTGAGCTGGTTTTAGTCCATAATGCCATTTGTGCCCTCTTTTCTTCCCAGCTCATAACATTCTCTCTAATATGAATCCTGCTTGAAGGGAGCTTTGACCTGCTGATCTTTTCAGTGACACCAAACATATTACGGAATTTCTCTGTACCCTGATAGATGATGTGTTCTGCAAATTTATGCAAAGCTGGTTGCGCTAAAATTTCTCATCCTACACCCTTAAAGCTGTATCTCATTTAGCCTCCCATTCAGCATTCACTGACGTTCTTTGGTTTGCATGATTTCTGTGTAAAATGGTGCCAACTTGAGGCCCTTCACTATTCAGCTGTATAACAGAGACTTGATATGTTTCCTGGGATTAGGCCGCATGTTGAGAATTTTAATCCCTGCTGTCGTTTTATCTCACCCGTTCGCTTCATTTGAGGAATATCGGCAACAACAAGGTTGAACAGCGTTGCCAAGCTCAGGTAATTAGGCTTCCTCAATCTCCCCACCAAGGTATTTTCCCCAAATGCTGTGGCTCAGGCGGAGATAAAGTTTCGTTGATTCAAGCATTTTTTTGTGTGTGGTATTACGTGTGCAACTGCACATACATGAGGATGAGCTCACTGAAATCCCTGCCAGCATTAAATAATGTAAGCAACGGCAAGAGTAATACATTCATGGAGCTATTTTGTACCATGCTTGTCAGTTTAAAGCAGTACTGGACAAGATTTTCATTCGTTTTCTTATGAAAAAGCAGGACTGCAGCAGAGGAGGGATGAGGTTAACTCCGGCGTGTGGTTTGGACATAAGTGGAAATTGCTGCACATCAGATCGCAGTCATAAACGTATTTAAATCTTCACTTCAATTGTAAGGAGGTGAAGTGCCAATTTTCAATCTGGACCCTATTTCCATGTTTTTGTGTCTAACTGACTTATAAAGATAACAATTCCTAAAATTGGTCCATTATTGAGCGAGAGCGCTGTAGCTCTCACGTCTTTAATGTATTCCATTGGTGTAAGCTGGAGCTGCCATTAACTTCCACTAAAAGTGCTTGTTTTTGCCTCTGACAGGCTCCGATTGTTATTACGTGTCTGACAGTATGGAAGTAGTCGCACTTAAGGAGAAGTCTTATTCTGAAATCTTGCAAGGGTGTCGTGTTACCGCAAGACAAATAGCAAAGTTAACATTTAAGAGCAATCTATTAGATGAAACGTTTTAATATTTCCCGTCCAGAGAAGAGCTGGTTTCACCGATGCAAAGCCTTTTTCTTCCTCTCTCTCGTCCCTTTAGGTGTTTTTCACACAAATCATCACAGACCAGCTGGGCATGAGCACATTGTGCATGTCCTGCTGTTGTCACCTTACAGGATTTCTGGAAGTCCTTGAACTTCAAAGTGACCCCTTCTTATTATTTTGAACAAACAGCTTCCATACTTTTTCTTTGTTTATTTCTTCTTTGTTTATCTTTCAGCTTTGAATTATCTTTTGGAGAATTCAAGGTTTGCGTACGACTTTGACTCTTGCTTTCCTTATCTCTGGACAATTAAAACTCCATATCAGATTGCGGTTTATTTCAAATGCACTAAGAGAGAGTATGTAAAATGAAGCTTTATGGACATGTGGCTGAAAGCTTCAGATACAGTAACAGGATCTATGTGGAGCTCAATCTGGGCCGATTGAATGCTTCTATTAACTATTTGATATAACTATTTGAATACAGGGCTCCATAAAAATACATGCATGATTCAGTAGCTGCTCTCCATTCATCACTACTCGTTCAACTGTCAATCTACAGTACTGTCGTTGCTGCAGGTTTCTCTCCCAGGGTGGCTATCGGCCAAAGCAGAGGTAATTTGCATCCACCCATTAGCCTCCATGTGTGCCCTCCATCAGCCTCTGAGATGCCTATTGATCAGGAGCGGAGATCAATAGTAACTCACATTAAGTGATTTTTTTGTAAAAGCAATTTCTGCAGTATCGCATTACCAATAAGACTTTGTTTGATTTGCATTATGTGTTCTGATCAATCTTATTGGACAGTTATAGTGCTTTAAATGCAAATACAAGATATTTATGCAATTTGTTGTTGTTATTTATTTCTTACGAGACACTTTGACAGACATAATAACTCTCGTCAAAGAGTTATTTATACAGTTTGGAGGATGTCTGCTCTTAAATAGTGAAAGTCGCCACAATTGTTTTGGGGCATTTTACGTTTCAGCAAAAGAGGGGATACGCTGAATGTCGATGTTTCTGAACCAAAAATATGTTTCATAAACACTTTGCATATCAGCCACATAGCTTGTAGAAGCACATAAATCCAGGGGGTTAAAGTTGTGAAACGATTGGTTATGTTTAGGCAACAAAACTACTAGGTTCAGGAAAGAAAAAAGATCAAGGTTTGTGTTCAAATAACAAACACAATAACGTAACCATTGTAAAGTCATAGTTGACTTTCATGTGGAACACAAACAGGGGTCTCCTGGGTGAGAGTCCTGTGTTTATTTGACCCACCAGCCCTTAATGGACTCTTGTGTACTTATTATTATCTTACATAACTTCCAATAATGGCCGCTCTATATACTTCATCACTTATGCCAAACTCAAAAACATTCAACACATGCGTGGTATCTATTTTCATTTGGGTCCACCTGCAAAAGAGAGTATTCAACAGTACGCTCTACCATAAAACAATCATAAGAGAGTGAATTTGCCTCTTTCTAAGAACTCTTCTGAGCTCACAATGTCATGTAAAGTGTCAAAGGCTTCATATAGTTTATGCTGAATATCATACACATGAGTGGTGTACCATTAAAAAACACACCTGTTTGTCTAGAAGTGTTTGGTTTTCCAGTAGTATTTAAAATTCTAATCCATTAAGGAATGAAACAGCAAAAGGTTTATACAGACTATACATCAGAATTGTATTCCTAAATCAAACCTTTGTCCTCAACCTAACCTGAAGCAATGTCCCTGGGAACTCAGTCGGTTATAAGGAGCAACAGAATGTGAACTTCACTTCCTCCTGGGTGCACTCTGGTTGCGAGAACCGAGCACAAAAACACACTCCCCCCTCTATCACACACAAACTCCCCTGATGCCTTGTTAATTCAACCCAGGTCCACTCTAATGTACTGTTTTCTCCCCTCTCTCTCTCACGGTATCTCGCCTTCACACACACACACACACACACACACACACACACACACACACACACACACACACACACACACACACACACACACACACACACACACACACACACACACACACATAGTAGTAAGTGGTACATCAGTGTAGGAGGAACAGTAATGCCACCAACATCAGAGGATCCCCACTGACCTGCACTTGCTGATCCGTGTGTTTAAGTGGCGAGGTGGTCTCTATATCAACCTGGGAAGATTGCAAGAAGCCATTGACGTACTGCATTTATTCCCCCGTGTGATGACCTTGTGGGGGCCTAATGTTTATCCCCAGATAGGGGGTGAGTCCCCATTATGTGACTGTGGGAACACACACATCAACAAATAGAAAAATCAATAGAAAATCAAACTCACCAGTGACATGGAGCTAGAAGTTATAGAATCTGCCACCAAAAGCAAATAGTCAATACACAGAAGCTTTACCGAGATAATCATTGCTATGTCAGTTCCCTTTTGTTGCTTTTTGTTGTAGAAGTGTATTGAAGCTTTATTCAAATTCATTCACAGTAACTGAACTTGCATTATTAAATTTCCACCATTAGGTTCTGCCTTGGAGTTTTGAATGTCTTTTCATAATAAAACCAAATTGTTCAACTGGGCCATCAAACACCACCCAAAGGAATCATTGAGACACAGGCAACCCTGTTGTTCAGAAAACAATCCAATTCATTGTGAGGTGCTATCCTACGATGCCACAGGAGGCTCATTGAAGGGTAAAAGAAAATATTAATTATGGAGCTGGGGTAGGGGGAATGTTCTGAGGAAAAAACTCAGAATTTGCAAGATTAAAGTCATAAATCTACAAGAAAAAAACTCTTGACATTTTCTGAGATGAAAGTGGTAAATTTGGTGTGTGAATGATACAACAATTTGTGAGTCATTTTGCATCCATAAGAACGCCTTTCTTGCTTTTTGCTTGTCATTTGTACGCAAAGTAGTCTGCCTGCTTATAGAGGGGAGATGGGTTGGTTGATTCCAGGTTGCATTTTTTTGTAATCTTTTGTCATTGGAGGCAGCAATCTTCAGGAATTTGCTAATGCTTCGAAAAAATGTGTTGTACAGAACAGTCATCTAATGTTGCCATGCAACATAATCATGCCAGGTGGTATTCTTTCTGACTGGAGCAGCTGCAGTCTAAATCCAGCTCTGAGCATTTTGTCACAGACAATTACATTACACCCTTATGGAGTCTGATATATGTATACCAATTATATGTTGGAGAAAGTTCTCGAAAGTCTGAACTAACTTAACAACCTAAAGTACTTTTGTACATCAGGGAGGACTTTTGTTTTGACATTTTCACAGTTATTTAGGTATTTAATCATGTAACGCTCTTCTTGCTTTGCAACAGAGTACTAGTCAATATAAATGCAGTTAAACCCCACAACAAAAACAAAGAAAAGCTAGATATTTTTGCCATTCATCATTTTCAAGACCCTGCACACCCACACAGGTGTTTTCAGTTGTTCTGGCTGATAAGACCTTTAGGTGAGGCTATCTAATGGAACCACGTAAGCATACCATAAGTCCACAGCAAAAAGAGATGAAAATATCATTTGGTTTGATGCTGAGAGCTGAAATGCATTGCTTGAAATTGCTTGTGCCGTGAGTGACAGAGCAGCTGAAACAGTAAGTAAAGCTGAAGATTGAGCCAACAACACAGGAACCAGAGAGCAGGAGTCTAATCAGCCAATCACAGGCAGCTGTGTCCACGGACTGACATATTCAGAGTCACACTCAAATCGAGTCCTGTGTTGATGATGTATTTTTGTGAAGAGGTGCAGAAGGGTTTGCAAATATTTACCTCAATATGCACATTATAAAAAAAGTTTGAAATATCACAAGTTTAAAAACTACCTGATTTGCCAAGTTATCTTTAGGATACTAAACTGGACGCTTTGAAACATTTGGATGACTTTTCCTCTGGTGAAGCTAAAGCATTGGCTTAGGTACATTGTGTGAGAGAGACAAAGTTTCTGAACCATGAAAACTGACAACTGTGAGAGTAAGAGGAGCTGAATCTCTTATCATAAGTTATATTATATTACATTTTATTACACTAAATAGCCGAGACGTTAAGAATGGTCTTTGACCAGTACATTATAAAAAAGCAAACTCCGAAATGATCCAAAAACACATGACCGAAAAACGACGAAAAAATATCAAAAAGCTGAAACAACATATGTGACAGTGCAAATGGTTGTGACAACTTAAAGATTTGGATGAAGTTTTGTAGATGAAAGAAGGAATATCAAGGAAATTAAAAGGTTCAAATAGGGGCAAGTTTGAACATTATGAGAAAAGAAGTTGAATGGGACACATGATGAATCTGAATTCATAAATTAGCTTAAAGTTTGGTTATCACATTGGATATTACTAACAGGTAAGTAAATAGGTTTTCAATCCAGCACATGGCCATAGGTTTAAGATACATGTAGAGCCCTTCGGTGTCATGTCAGGCAGGAAATATTCTTCATTTATTCCTTTAAAGATGCTTCACATCATGGAAACATAATTATGTAGAATGCTGGTCTCTACCGGTTCTATGTGCCGAGCATTTTGCTGTTCTTTCTTTTTGTTTGTAGCCTCCTGTCATGTTCTTGTCAAGTGTTTTCTTTTTTGCCAAAAGAAATGCATCCTGATCTGAACCTCTTCTGAGGTCCTACTGACTTGTCAGCTGGAGCAAAGAAGCCCGGTGACACAGAAAGCACCTTCTTCTGTCAGCTGCACCTCATCCATCACGTTCAGTGTTCACAAATCCATTTCTCCCTCCATGACATCAGCCTTCATTATTTCTGGGTCAAAAAAAAGGGGGCACAGTGTTGCATATCGGCGCAATTATCATTCATTTTACAATCAAACAATGACAGATACGTAGAGGATCATCTCTGTAAAATACATTTGTTCGTTTTTTTCCATTAACCTCTTTTTTTTTTTATAGCCGTGCAGCCAGCCTCTAATGAATCACGTGTATTAATGTTCCGTGGATGGAAATGTGCTGCTGGAGTGAACCGTGGTTATGATGTTGAATGGGTTCGGCGTTGTGCAGGGTGTTTAATTCACATGTGAATGAGCGACAGATGGGGTGATGCATCATGACAGAGAGGGAACGAGTTGGCTGAAATCAGAGGAAACATCATCAGCAGGAATCAAAGTGTATTCACATGATGACTGACATGCAACGTTCTTCAAAAATTGTCTGTATTTAAAAACAGATGATTGTATCTTTTCATGCTAAATACAATTTTACTAAAGTTTCACCCTGCTGTTTTTTTGAACAATGACCATGGACGATGAATTTTCCACTTCACTGATGAGCCTGATAATAACATTTATTCTTTTAAACAATTATCATTCTTTTTCAAACTGTAGTCAAACTACCTAATAAATTGAAACCCTAAATGTATTTATAAACTAACTAATTAACTAAACTAAACAGCATCCTCAATTACTTTCCGATTGAAACATGTTTTTAAACACGTGGTTAGCGTAAATTGAAAAACAAAAATGCAACAAAACTACCTGGTATGGTTTACTAAAACATTTCTGTTTTGCTTAAAATAAGTGATGGTTACATTATTTAGGTTACAGATGCAAATCAAAATAAGTGAACTTTTACTTTTTAAAATTTCACAAAGGTAACACACAGTTTCTCCTGGGTGAAAGTCCTGTTTTACCGATCCACTACCCTGATCTCTTCTGACTTCCACAGACTTTGATTGAAACATATTCATAATACCTCAAACAAATGCTTAATCTTGGAGAAGATTATATCCTCACTTTCTAAAAATATCCTCACTTTTTAAAAATATCCTCACTTTTTAAAAATATCCTCACTTTTGAAAAATATCATCATTTTTGAAAAATATCCTAAATTTTAAAAATATCCTCACTTTTCAAAAATGTCCTCACTTTCTAAAAATATCCTCACTTTTCAAAAATATCATCACTTTTGAAAAATATCCTCACTTTTGAAAAATATCATCATTTTTGAAAAATATCATCATTTTTGAAAAATATCCTAAATTTTGAAAATATCCTCACTTTTCAAAAATATCCTCACTTTTCAAAAATATCCACACTTTTCAAAAATATCCACACTTTTCAAAAATTCAGTTCATTCAGGCCGTATGATGTTTACATTGAGTAAAATTTTCAAAACCAGTTATCCATGTTATTAATGGCTTCACCATTGATTCAAATTAGAATATCTTGTATTTAACACACAATTCCCCCACATTCAGCCGGCATGTTTGGTATTTATGGGAACTTTGGGACGTTTATGAGCTTTCAACAACCCAGGCTACACAGCATGATTATGTAATGACTAAACCCTACAGGTCTGTGGGGTTTTAGATAAAAAAAGGGGGCACTTGGACACTCAGAGGGACAATGTCACAGTAGTCCGTCCCCATCAAACCCCTGTGCACACCACAATAATCACAACCCACTACCATTAGAGAGAGATTTCCACTGTGCTGTTGAGAGCTTTTTTTTTTTTTAAGCTACTTTCTAGTTCTCCCTCTCCACCTTCTTTATTAACGGCAGACAATCTCTCTCAATTCTGCTTCAAAGAGCGTGTCATTTAAAGCCATTTTGCTCTATTTGAGAAACTTTCTTGAGATCAGCTGTGAAATAAGACAAAACTGATAATATTGATATCTCTACAGACCACTGGGAGACACCCGCTCAGGCTCTTCTTCTCCTCTACCCTGTAGCCGACAAAGACTTGAGAGGCATTTGATAAACAACCTATTTTTCCTCCTCGAGTGTTGAGCGTGGGGTGTGGCGTGGGGGTGACGTTTATTGGCTCCTTGTCTTGAAGTGAAGGAGAGGGTTTGGTCAAATCAAATGCTCTTGTGGGAGTCTCTGAAAAGGTCCTTTTGTTGGAGCAGTGGTAAGTCATCAGCTATCGTGGGCTGAGTGAGAATAATCTTTTCTGCAGGGAGTTTCCACAGCATGTGGCTGGTGACAAAGGAGGAACTGAAGCTTAATTATCAATCCGTCCATCCACGGCTGAGAATAGTCCAAGATTCTCTGTACGCAGAGAAAGTCGTTTTGATTCCACGCTCCTCCTGCTGTTGGGGGGATTGTAATGCAGAAAACCTCCGCAGAAACAGACTGCAGCAACTTCAAGTTTATTACAGCAAAAATTGTCTATAACCTATGAGTTCTTTCACCTGACCTTGCTATCGATCTGTAGTGGTATTCTATGATGGTATTTTCCAAACATGTTTTATTAGGTGTTGTGTCTCAGTTTCTGAGTAAGTTCACTAGAAGAGAAACTAAGAAGGAAAGAAAAAGCAGAATAGTTCAGGTATGAGGCGGCTGTGGCGTAGTGGAGAGCAAGGTAGTTCTCCAATCAGAGGGTCGGTGGTTCGATACCCGGCTTCGGCAGTCGATGTGTCCTTGGGCAAGACACTTAACCCCAAGTTGCTCCCGAAGGCTTGCCATCGGTGTGGACTGGATGTTGCATGAATGTTAGTTAGAGTCTGATGGTGGCACCTTGCATGGTAGCCTGTCATCAGTGTGTGAATGGGTGAATGATATGTAATATACTGCTGATTGTAAGTCGCTTTGGATAAAAGCGTCTGCTAAATGACTGTAATGTCATGTAATGTATGGGACGATCGATGAGCCTAAAGAGGCTCAAAAGCTCTGTCGATCTTGAGGGGGATAATCAGCAGCTATAATGTGGATGTCCAATCAGTGTTGATGGTTAATGATTGAAGCAATAAATTCCTAAGTTTGTGCTGTATTGACCCAGAAAGCTGTGAGTGGAGCAGCAAAATCTGTTGTTCTTCCTTCATCCAGCTCTGTCATTTCACGTGACAGTGACATTTTGGATGCGGGTCAGAACTTCAAACTGTTTCTGCTTTGATTTCTATGCTGCACTACACAACTTGGCATTACTAAAGTCCAGAAGTAATGTGAAAAAAACTATAGTAAAATAATGAATTCATTAAGATACACACTCTCCCCGTGGGGGTAAGTTTTGTTTTGAGACTGTTTTTGTGTACTGTGACAGTGATACCAACAGACTGTGGACCCAAAGGCCCGACTCAATATAAAAGCAGGTAGAATCCAAATAGTCTTCACTTGAAACAGAGAATCAGAGTACAGAATAAGTCAGCAGCAGTATCCAAAAATACTAGGCAGCGGCAAAAAACACAAGAAGCTCAAGAAATTCACTAAGAGAAATGGTCCGCATGCTAGATGGAAGCACTAACGAGAGGAATAACGATGGACAGGTGAAACCACTCAGGGCGGGGCAGACAATCACACACACAAGAAGGCAGAAAGTGAGATTGTCTACAACAACAAAAAAGGTGAGTATCAAAATTAAAACAGGAATAACTAAACATGAATGAATAACTACTAACTGGAAAAACTAAATAAGACTGAATGATTGCGAACAAATTCCTGACCAGCATGAAATGGAGCTGGGCTGGTTGAGAGTTTTATGCCGATCTACCAATGAGAGTTTTATGCCGATCTACCAATACACTTATTCTCAAAATTAGAGAAAGAAGTTGAAGTTTATTTTTTACTCCATTCAGTTAAAGCCTTGACCTTCTTCTCTTATCTACAAAATCCATTTCTGATGTTAACTTTGCTTTTGGACTCACTGTAAAAATGCAAAGGAACAATGTTAATCTCTCCCTTCTATCACTAAAATTTCCGGAGTGTCCAGAGAGTCTCTTCTCATATCTCAGATGCTATTGAAGATTCCCGGGTTCACTCTGAGTTCATTAGGACACTGTTGCCGTGTCATGGTGGATCAGACTTCTCATCTTCTGAAGGGAAACACTTCAGGGACGGAGCTAAACTCAGACAGACAAAGGAGAACAAAAATAAACAGCTGCACACGATGAAGCAGTGCAGATATATTTTCTCAGACTGTCGCTTGGAGAAATGACAAGAAGGTCTTGACAAAAGTTCTGCAGAAGGTTCTCAGAGTCTAAGAATATTTTAAAGCTTAATAATTTACATATGTACTTTCTCCATGGTGGTGTTCACTTTTCGTTTGGCATAGCAGGAATATATTCAGCATCCTTGGAGGGAGATCTGCATGTAAAATACAAGTTGAAAATTTGATATGCCCAATATGCCCTCCGTTGACTGGGTCGGATAGAGGCTCGTTTCTCTATCGCTGTGCACTGCATGCAGAATAAATTGTTCTCTCTCCCCACACATACCCTAGTGGAACAGTTTTATGATGAGTCACAGTGTGCAGAAAAGTCTGGGCACATCGTTATTAAAGGTTGGTTAACGGAAACGGTCACAAGGAGAAGTAAATGCTTTGAATTTGACCAATAGCAAGCAGTCTTGACAGAGTTGACTTTTAAGGGGAGAGAGTCCAAATGGAGTAGAAAAAAATATTTTTTGTGCAATAGGAACTGGCGAGCTGGCTAGCAAGTTAGCTCGCCAGCTACAGTAGTTAGCCAATATGCACCACATTACCAAGTTTCTGGAGCTAATTACTTCGTAAAAATGCGTCGATAAATTTAGCTGAACCATTGTCTGGTGGATGTATCCTCATACAAAGCTTTTGGTGCATTGTGTCAATTTACACTCATTACATGCATACAGTCTTTTCAAAATAAACTTCTGTCTCTCAACAAAACAACTTGGTTAGTACGGAATTACATGACAAATAAATCAACTCTGACTTTTTACGCAGGACACAAACAGCGGTCTCCTGGGTGAAAGTCAGATGTTTTTGGACCCACAAATCCTCCCTACGCTGAGTTTGTCACCCTTTTTACCTCCAGGTTCACAATTGTGTGGCTTACATACAAATACATTTTGAAGGGTGTATGCAAACTGCAGTGCATTACTTTTAACGAAGAACGGTGTATGATAACAACCTTCTGGTATGAACAGGCATTGAGAGTTCTTTGTTCGGTTAATTCAAGCTTTCTGTGCCCTAAGGAAAGAGATATTGCAATTTTTCTAGTTCAATAAAGAAGTATGTACATGTATTAATTATTTTCCTATAACTTGGATAATATCTGTAACTCTACCCATAGTATAAGTTGAATATAGCAAAGGGTCGTATTGTTGTTTCCCTCATGATTCTGTGCAATTTCGAGAGCACATGTAGATTTCATTATATCCCAATTACTTCGGCACCATTTGTTCCGTCTCTCCAGCTTTTACAAGTCTGAGGAGCAGCCGGAAATAAGTTCTCACTTGGTGGCTTTTCCTTAAAGCTGGCTGCAGATTATAGCAGCTGAATAAAAAATGATAAAAGGCAATCAGACCTGGGATCAGAACACTGAAAAGGTTTTTCAACTTCCTGATTGCAGCAAAAACTTCCTCCGCTCCTCACGCTTGCCAGTGTGAAACCGAAAAGGCCTGTCGCTGCACTGCAGTCAACCTCAGCAGGACATGGAGCCACTGATGCTGACGGCAAAATGTTTGATCGGGGCTGACTTATTTCGGGGCTGATTCCCGGAAGAGGACAGAAATAGTCCTGGCATGCATGAGAAAAGGCCAAACTCGCAAAAGTTACATAAACCTTCTAGGAATTTAAAATGGGCTTTCAGAGAAATGATTAACACATACCCGACATGTCAAACCTTTCAGAACCTTAACGGACAAAGGGACAGCTTGTGTAAAGGGTTGGTCTCAGTTTCAGCTGTAAGAAAAATCATTTTCTATACACCAAACGCCTCGAGAAGCTTTCACCCCGGATAACAAACGACCAGCTACCCCATGATGCATTGAGGCGTCTTTGTTTCCAAGCCAGTTTAATTAAAATAATCAATCTGGAACCCAGCGGAGGTTTACCTGTGTTTGCATGCTACGCCCTCATATTGCATTAATAGAAAATGATTTATATTTAACAGCGGCTTGTGTGGCCTTCCAGGAAACTTGTGCGGGCCACAGGTGTGCAAGAGGAAGTGTTGAATTACCAAGATTAATATATCAAGTTTGAGATTAATTTCTAAACTCATTAAAAAAAGTTGGAGAAAAAAGCTGTTAAAGGTCATCACCAACTTTCTCAAATGTCGACTTGCTATTCGTTCTAAGTTGCTGTCTTCAGTTGCTGCTTGCAGACATGAGTGCATCTTTTAAATCGAAAAAAACATTTTGCAACCCTTAATAGATCACCAAATAAATGCAGTTGCAATGATTTTTCCGAGACTAAAATACACATCCTGGTCCTTGTTCAGGATCCAAAGAAAGAAGAAGATAACAGGAGTGGACAGTGCATTATGCTTCAAAGGTGTGTGAATACATTAACACCTGCAAGCTTGACATTTGGAGTGCAGACATCTGATGAAGAGTGCAGCACTCACAGCATCACCTCGCCCATGCTGATCATTTTGTGCACTCTGCTTTGAACCTCGTTGCATTTGTCAGACCCGTCTCTCGGTGCAAGACATCCGGACAGGAACATCTGCTCGACACAAAATGGAAGACTGTTCCAGAAACACAATGTGCAGACAGTAAATGGGCACATCGCTTTTAAATTTATGCAAAGCCTAAAAGTAGGCAGCGGTGTGATGAAAAACACAGAACAAGGACTGAAAAAAAGGCTTTTTTGCCATTTCCAAAACATTTCAATTTGACAGTGAATGACCTCATTGCATATCAGAATCAAAGAAATGCAGGGCTATGGTCTACTTTTCTTTGCTAGCTTTTCTGCTTCTACTATTGAGACGTTTACGCACTGGGACTGTTCTTTTCACGCCATTCATTTGCACATCGATACATTTCTCCAAACTGTTGTGTTTGTAGTGAAAACTTTTACAAAGAACGCAAATAATAGGCCTCGAAAAAGCCACGTATTCTTTTTTCACAACAAGGTAAATTTGTCTGAGCTTTAGCATCACAAATAAAGGCATCAACCAATCACGTCGAGTTGATCAAGCTGCCGTAGTCCTTTTGTTCTTGCACCTCTCTTTGTGTTTAACAAAGCAGAACTTTATCCCTGTGAATCTCAAGTAATCACTGCAAATGTAATAAAAACACAAATTACATTTTTATGATCACTTCCCATTGAAATATGTTCATTGTAACAACAAAATAAGAAATAGTAGTAGCAGCCTCCGAGAGCCCCCCGTTTAGAAGTGTGTTTACTTCAGCTTGATGTGGATTTATTAAACACTTTTATGGTCAATTCTAGTGGTTGATGAAGCAAGCAATAACATATGACATCCTGTTACGCTCATCACTTAGTTTGGTTTGTTTTTTCAAGCCTTTTGAAGGCCTCGATCTAAGAATTTGCATTCTGGCCCAGAACTGTAGTCCAGGACAGCATTAGGTGAAGATTAAAATTAAAAACTGATTTCACACATGTAGAGTTCATTGTGTCTGACAACAGAATAGAAGTGCTGTTACAGTTTTGTTTTTTGGTTTCCCTTTTTTCGGCTCAGCTTGTGAGGTTTTTGTTTGTTTTTGGTTTAGCTAGATTACTGCAGCGTTGACTTTAACAGCCCTCTTTTGGTTTTATTAATTTATTTGTTTTAAACAGCATCCACCGGCCCTTCTCTTTGCCTTTGCAATTGTTTGGCCTTAATCTAAGTTCCCGGAGAATAAAATAACCGTGTTATTCCAATTCCAACTGGTTTTATGTTGCTTATGTTGTCACTCGAACAAGTCTTAAATGGCAAATTTGGCTGTCAGTTGATTTAATAAGAACCTATAAAGGTTATCGACAATGTTTTTTCTGCTCTTCCTCTCCATGTACCTTTCCATCACTTCTTATTCACATCAGCAGGTCACCCCATTTATATCCCAGGGAGCCACAGAATGACCACCAAGACCAAACACATAATGTCAGACACACAGAGAGAGGACGGGAGGCAGCATTGCTGTCGTGTCAGATTCATTAGGAGCCTTAAGGTCACGGAGGCTATCATCACACAGCCTTTATTTGATTTGGGCAGAAGGGTGAAATCTTGTTATGCCTCCTAATGAGCAGAAAATAGTCCCCAGAACCCACAGAGATGGCTCAGGCCTGTCTAGCACCTTGTGTTGCTGACACTTTTTGTCCCTGCTCAGGCTTCAGAGGTAGGGCGAGGTTGGGGACAGGGGAGGCGTGCAGGGACACTGTGACCCGACGTGTCCTCCTCTGCTTGTGTTTGTTCCTCCGTGAGACGACCCGGAGACAGCGAGTCCAGGCTGCTAATGATGGCGAAGCTCGCTCACCGCGACTCTCAGCTCGTTGGGAAGGTCGCTGTCGTTACCAGAGCATACACTGAAATAAGCGAGAGGAATGTGGTGTTAAGGCAAAAGAAAATGTTTCGTCATCACACTGGAAAAAAAACGCCATTCGATTTGAAAAGATACCTTTTTTCAACTTTTACTCATTAGTACATCAGGACTAATACCGTATCTGTGGAGTAACAGAACACACTGCTTCAGACCGGCTTTGGGAGCTTGTTCAGACTCCCCCGTTTCTTTAATTATTTACACCGCAGTGGTTTGCTTGCAACCTTGAAGTGTTTTTCTCGTCCTCCTTTTTTTTTTTAAACACATAAAAGGTAATCCTACCCACAGTACAGTGAGCGGTGAATACGCATTCTGAGTAGCATTTTATTGTTCTGTACGATATAAAAGAACTGAATATCCGTTTTGTCCGGGTGGATAATGTATGCCATTAGTGCTGAAATGAAGAGAGAGAGAGAGAGGCCAGATGAGATAAAACATGAAAACTAAAAACAGAGAGAGAATGCTACTAATACTTCAGCTTGTATGACTGAATGTGCAATGTATCTGTCATTTAATACACAAAATGAATTTGTTAACTCATTCAGCAATCTACAATTGGGACAGCCAAAGAAATATTGTTCTTTAAATTTGGTTACTTGGCAAATTTGGCTAAAATAAAGTGCATATTATATAATGGAAGGTAGTAAAAATGCATTTAATGGCAGAAATTTAAATATTTTTTCTACAATATAATGAAGCAATCAGTTTATATACTGCTGTTTATCATAACTTCACTTGTTTGAAATCAGTGTTTATAAATATTATATATGTAGAATTCTATATGGATTGTATTTTCTACATACTGGTCTTTTGGTCGTGGAAATAATGTGTGCCATCAGCCAAACACTAGCCTTTTTTATTTTGACTCATAAACTGTGAAACTGGTGTTCATGTGTGAGGGCTATTGCTGAACAACATGTATAAATACCATGAACAATTGGTTGCCACATAGTATATTTTCTGCAATAATCAAACCATCCTATTGGCCTTTTTGTCGAGTGAACCGATGCGATGCTAACTTCTGGGATGGACTACAAAAATACATCATCCCTGCATCACTCAACTCTAAGTCACCTACTAGGTCTTTGGGTATCATCATATAAACATATGACATATCAATTTAATATTTCTTAAGGAGAATTTAGATGTTGTAAAACCTTTCCAGAAAATGTTGAATCATGGTCCTGCAGACACTACAAGTATAATAAAATAATCTGTCAGTGTCAGAAATAGGTTCCATGTAGGTCCTGGCATTTTATCACTTCATTCTTTCCCACATAAATATCAGATCTTTTTTCGTGTAAAACAATAATAAAACATCTTGTGCACACATTCAATTGCTGCAGTGTAAAATCACCTGTGCTGATGTGCATGCAAACTTTCATTAAGCTCGGAGCATGTATTGAAAAGCCTTTTCATGCACTCACAGAAACATTGAGTCTCTATCAGCAAACCGAGGCAGGAATCCAATTTCATCACAGGGGGAGTGACACATATTTGTAAAAAAAGGATTTTTAGTTGTTTCCCCCATTGCTTCTACTAGAATGTTGTTCTATATACGGATGTTCCCATGGTGATGAATATCATTATATCTTCCAAATATGAGGAGATATTTATAGCCTGTATGTTGCTTTTTCTGTTTCTTTGCTACCGTGCAGTTCGGTAATACAGAAAGTATATGTTTATTTGTAGCTGTCAACATACAATGAATGTTGACAGCTTGCCAAGATAATATTATCTGAGTAACAGAAGAGTCCATCAATGCCAATATCTTCAATAATGATAAAAATAAACTTTATTAATCGCACTCTTCTGAACAACGTAAGGGTTGTTATGTGAGTCACAGCTCACCGTATCTCAGCCTCACAGGTTACACTGTTAAATACAATTTTAACAAATAACTTGTTTGTTCAAATTTGCTTCAACACCAGCTTATTGGCAGCCCTATTCTGCACACACACCTCTCATTACCCATAAGCCCCACCGTATATATATAAATATATATATATATATATATATATATATATATATACCTGCCTCGTTACAACACTATCTGGCAATGGATCATGTTTTCACTCCCAACTCAGTGGCACTAACATCAAACTATAATGCTCTCAGTTCCCCACTATTTCCTGTGTTTTTTCAAAATAAAACTTTAGAAAAAGAACATGGTTTGTGTTAAAATAAGTATGTTTGTTACGTAGTTAAGTAGGCTTTGTTACTTACAGGACGTAAGTTAAGTATGGTATGTAACGTAGATCACACAGCCCTAAGCTACGTAAATTAAAGAAAATATATAATGCTAAACAATGTTATTCAATTATTTCTGTATACAGTGTATTTCTGCCATAAGTAATAATTTGCATAATTACCAGAACAACATGAATATTCGTACACCTGTTTGGGTGTATGTATATAGTTTTCTTTGCTAATTTATTGTGTTTTGATGATTTTGTTGATGGTGGTCTCGTGGGTTGATACCAAGGACACACATTTCCAGCTCTGGTGGGTTTAAATTGTCTCTATTCTATTCTTCTAGACAACCACAGGAAACACTTCGGAAAACAATTAACAAATTGCACAACACTGAATTGCCCCACATTTAATCCTCAGTGCAGGTTAACAAAAGCGAAGCATTATTATTATGCAAAATACTAATTCACCCTGCCTGTCAGAGGCACGGGCTGCAAAGGTTGCTCTCCCAGCACTGCCAGGTTAATGTAATACTATAAAGACGTCTGAAGGCATCGTGGTTATTTCGGAGCTCCCTAAAAGCCCTGAATGGACTCAATTATGCCTTCATCAAAATGGGGGAATCAGAATGTATTCCCCTTATCTCCCTCTCCCCCCCTCAAGGAAACATTAAAGTCTCCAAATGCAGCTCCCAATGAGATTAGAAGCGTACAGGCCAGCTGCAGTAATATGGTCAGAGATGGGAAATGAATAACAGCCAGCATACAAAATGATGGAAAAAGAAAAGTTTATAGTGGTTGGCTATCATACAAATGTAATGATTTGATGACATGTTTAAATGTTGTATATTAGCCAGCCAGGAACAGCAACATGCTCATTTGCTCATCCTTTTTCTGCAGCGAGAATCAAAAAAATGATGCAGTGATAAATGAAGATTACATATGTAATGTAATTATACATGCTCTACAATGGAACAAGATAACACATTCTGCCCACGTAAATGTATATATCCCAGTTATTTCAGCAAAGATTAAAAAACAGGAGACCAGATAATGAAGAAGAATATTTGAATTCTCAATGTGTTTCTCTCTGACATTAGAACTGGTTTACTGACTGGTATTCTCATCAGACTTGTCATAATCCCTTTAAGAGAAGAACCTGGCTTTAATATGAAGGAACAGTAACTGTCTCAGTTTCCTTTGAAGTCATCCGAGCTTTCATGAAGTCTTTTGAACTTGAATTTCAAGATTTGATGTGTGGATTCACACTACCAAATATTATCCAACCTGTTATTACTCCCAACAAGTCAGGTACCGCAGCCTGGTTGGTCTGATGCCGACACACCAAGGCTTTCAACTAACTCCAATGAAAACCCATCAGCATCATTATCAGCCAGAAAATTAGAAAGTATGCATAGGGAAGGTTTGTTTCTGCGTGAATCCAAGTTAATGTTGACTCAATGTCTTTTTATTACATGACTACATTTACTTCATGCCTCCTTTTCATTTGTCTGTCATGTGTTAAAGTGAAACATCCAGACTTGTGGTGTAAAGTCTTTTATTTAACATATATCAGCCATTTGGGGCAATAAAGTTTCTAGATCATGTGTAAATCTCCAACTTCACAAATAATTTATTCTTTACATTTCCCTAATTTTTTCAGTTACAATGAGCATAACATTCTGTAATATTACCTCTCATGTTTATATGTAAAATTCTAAAGCAAAAGTAAGTATAAGTATACCAACCCAGCTGCCAGAAAAAAAAAAGTTGGTATTGTATGTTTCTGCAAACCACTGGTTTCATGAATATGTTTTATTTATACTTTTCATGTCAGCCTCGCATCACTGTAGAAACACACAAATATAGCATGGTTAACATTGTGAAGCCATTGGTTTGGTTTAGGCAACAAAAGCTTGGTTAATTTTAGGAAAAAGATTATGGTTAGTGTTGAAATAATCGCATAACAAAGTAATGTAACGAAGTGACGTAACGTAACGTAACAACGTAAAGTAACAACGTAAAGTAACAACATAAAGTAAAAATGTAACTTACAAAACAACGAAAAAATGCACCAAAACAAAGTATCATAACAAAGTAACTAAACAACGTAACTCCACAACATAACACCACAACGTAACGACACAACGTAACGACACAACATAACACCACAACGTAACGACACAACGTAACACCACAACGTAACACCACAACGTAACACCACAACGTAAGGACACAACGTAACGACACAACGTAACACCACAACGTAACACCACAACGTAACTCCACAACGTAACACCACAACGTAACGACACAACGTAACACCACAACGTGACGACACAACGTAACACCACAACGTAACGACACAACATAACGACACAACGTAACGACACAACGTAACGGAAAACAACGTAACGGAAAACAACGTAACGGAAAACAACGTAACGGAAAACAACGTAACGGAGCTGCTAGAAATAACTAACAACCGCCACAGAAAGCTTTCTTGCATATGGTCTCTTAACAAGCTTAAAGTCAAAGTTTACTGGTTTCACACAGGACACAAACAGCGGCCTCCTGGGTGAAAGTCCTGCCCATCCAGCTATTCATTCTCAATACAATATCACATAACCTTCAATAACAAACAATCCATATACTACATAATTTGCTCTGCGCGTTGCTTGTTGTACTACATCAATTGCTCTGACCAAATGCAGGAACATCAACATTCCCCGTATTGCAGTTTGCAGTTGCACAAACAATGCCAACATTTCTTCATGGCCACTGGGCTGCATAATAAATACAAATACATGTTGGAGCAAAGAGCCACCATGACAGCAGGATATACTGCAGTTGGATTGGAGTTGCTATCTTAGGTCTGACACCATAAATGAAACGAGGAACAGGAAGGGTTGCGGTATTATGATTGTTGCGGGCAGAATCGTGCTTTGTTTGCACATGAGCAACCTCCCCATCAGTGCCCTGCACCATGTGGTGAAGTCACAGTCAGATGAATACATATCATGTTACCTCACGCACAAAGATGAGAAAATCCATTAAAAAAAGCTCATGTCATGGGACTTGACAGAGGCTTGGAAGAGAGAGGAAACCAGTAATCTGTTTCTCTAATGCAGTTATTTTCCTTGCGGGCTGCATGGTTTCCATGGCGTGTGAGATTAATAGCCAGCAGCTATGTGTGTATTGATGGGCATTTCTTTGTCCAGCACCCCCTTATGGTGTGCTAAACAGAGCTAGTTCATTACAAAACAAATCATTTCGAGGGATAGAACACCAATACAATAAAGCTCAACAATAAAAAGTGTCCTTACCCTGCTATTTTACAGCACTTTGGAAGGCTGTGTTATGAATTGGTTGTTTTTGGTGCAATATATCTAACACGACTCTCTCCAAAATGTCTAAACAATGTATGCAATCATCTGGATTTTCCTATGTTGATTCTGGCCTGTGGATTGTTGGTTATTCCAAATGACAAAGAGACTCTTGGAACAGCTTCGTACTTAGATGCCCGTTCATTCTGTCAGCCCAATCTGGCCATTCTGTGATGCTCTGAAGGAGGAAGAAAGGAGGTTTCTGCTTTTTCTTCTTTTGCTGTGGCTGCGAAGAACCAGTCACCTGTCTGGGAAACATGCCACACAGCTGTGCAACCCTACGGCCAGACAGGGAGTGTTGCAAACCCCCTGATAATGTTCAGCGGCATTTACACCAATGCCAACATGATGCATGGCAACTACAGCACGGTAATGGTTAGGGAGAGATGGTGGGGTAATATTAATCATACCTCAGTGTTATTCCCTTCCCTCATATCACGTCTCTTTCATCTCTGCCTTAAAGGCTCTACCTGCCCTTATTTACTAGCTCTATCTCTGCTTCAGGGCTGTGGCACATGAGGTAGAGCGTTTGTCCCGTAACCACAAGGTTGGTGGATCAAACCCCTCTACCGGCAACATGCCAAGGTGTCCTTGAGCAAGACACCTAACCCCTAGAAGCTCCCCGGGTGCTTCATTGCAGCCCACTGCTCCTCCGGGATGGGTTTAATCCAGAGAAATAATTTCTCCATTGTGGGACTAATAAATTAATTATTATTATCTCCAGAGCTTTTCTGGTTTCTTGGCACCACCCCCCTTGCTTTGAGATGTAGGCAGCAGAGCCAACACCAAACCATATTTAGGTTGCTTCCTGCTATGCATGCTAAATAAATGCATGCTGCTTCCAACTGCTTCCAACTGCTTCTGATCTAAATTTCTGAGCAACCCTGGATTTCATGCATATGAAGCTATCGCACCAACAAACATTGATCTTTCAGCCAGAAAACCGTTGTTCGTTTCCCCATGTGAAACTAGAAGTTAATGTTGCTATATTTGTCACAATACTCCAGTTACTCTAGTTATTTTAACCCAAATGACGACCTTTCTCTAAACCTAACTAAGTGGTTTTGTTTCCTAAACTTAACTAAGACGTTTCCTGTGAAAATGGATGTTTATTTTGAAAAGACTGTATGTATGTAACAAGCGGAAATTGACACATGTTGATGGCTTTCGTAGGAAAATGCACAAAAAATAAGCAGGAACTTTTCTTAAGATATCATACAAACCTTTGTATGAGGATACTTTGAATAGTTGATGCTTGCATAATATATATGATCACATCAGTTGTATTTAAATACATCTTTGGTGGTATTTCTTTGCTCCAACATCCAGTCTGTTGCATGTACAAAACTGGCATTCCTGTAATGTCAGCAGGCAGCAAACTAAAGTCACTTGCTGTGTGCTGTCAGTTCGAGGATTCACAGCGTCTGGAGTGGAGCGTTGGCGGCGCCATGAACTGTCGGCGCCACGGGCGAGTCACTGCTCAAACACCCCGATCTCCCACTCGGCTCTGAGAGTCGACGATGACATTCCATCACTGAAGTGAAGGAGATGTCAGGAAGAAGCTTGAGGGAAGGAATGTTCTTTACTGAATTCACTTCAACCCGTTGGTTTATTTTTCAAGGCATGTTGCTTCTTTGTTTTGCAATTAAACCCGATTTCTGATATTATAATAGGCTGATAAATTGCACAAAAAGTCACTTATTACTCATTATTACTCATTTACTCATAAAGAAATTCTACCTATTTTAATCATTTAGCTATAAAGTACACCTTTTATTGTCATGTACACTAAAGTTGAGAGCAGGCTCACTGAGCTTTGTTTTACACTGATGAAATAAATGTATTTACCATAAAAGCCATGCAGTAAACAGCTAAAACAAAAATGGACTCTGTGGGAACAAACGCATAAATACAAAATTAAAATCACCTGCTCTGTGGGGAGCAGGTAATGAGTCAGCAGGTAGTTATTATGTGCTTTGCTAATGGACAATTCTCTTTTTCTGATAGGCACATTGGTGGTGTTTCCATACACACACAAACGTTTTGAAAATCATCAACATTAAAACAGCTAATGCAACCGCAGTGTATTGATATTATAATATATTATCAAATACACCACACACACAGGACTATTCCAGTCTTTTTCAAATATATTAAACTGTATATTAGCTACATATTGCAGGATATAGCAGTTACATAGCTTTAGTTTTTGTCTGTTGTTTGAACATTTAACGCTAGCTGTTGCTGGTGCTGCATTCGCCTACGTGTTTGACCAATCACAGTACACTCGTGGTTCCTTTTGTGCTGGGAGAGTACCCACTCTGAAACAGGAACAAAAAAAAAAAATCCCTCAAGCTGGTGCGGACATAATTAAAAAGAAGTTCAAAGAACAATGGAGATTTTGCTCTGGTCTGAAAAAGACCAATTAGCCGGCCACAGATGTGAGAGGAGAAGGTGTTAAAACATTGCAATGCTGATGAACTTATCAGAGGCAGGTGAGGAAACTTGGAGGGGTGATGAGCTGATTGATGGCATGTGTGCAGAGATCCATGAGAGTTTGGCGAGTACGACACACACAAAAAGAGAGAGACGATGGAAGAGAGACAGGGTCAGTGCTGTGGCCGTGACGGTCCATGCCTTTAAAACACCAACACTGGCTCATGTGGGAAATAAATCTGAGACCTAAGAGTTAAAGGACAAGGACAAGTATGTGGTACATTCAAGTTGTTGCAGAGGCTCATCGATCACTGGAGTTTGTGACGTCTGGACCGTTGAGACAGAATGAATGAAAGCAGAAAAGCCACGACTCTGTTTCACTCCAGTTAGGGAGATCACGGACGGGTAACTTGTCTCTTTTCTCTCTTTGCCCTGCTGAGCTGGAACCACATCCCTCGAGCGTTTTCATTTTACCTGAGGTCAATCTTTTCTACGTTTACGGTGGATACACAGATTGTGAAAAATGAGTTATAACAACAGCGTTCTTCCATCTCTCATAACGGTAATTTCATTGTATGTATTGACGTAACACTGTCAGTTATGCATTTACTCACAGATTGCTTCTGATGATTGAAGACATAAACTCACCATCAGATGTAAAAATCTGACATTCATTGCCTCTAAAATGTAACCTGTTACCCAGAACTGCAGACAAGGGCAGAGTGTTGATTAGCATATAAGTGTCACCTTGTCGTTCATTTTGAGATGAATCTCTGGAAAAACATCTTCATTTACTTCTCTTGCACTATTTTCTTCTTCTTGCTGCAGTCATGAACGTTTAAAGTACTAAATCTTAATGTCCGTTACAGTTTGTTATGCCATTTAAACCTAAACATACAGTAAAATGTCCGACAGTAATTCCAACCCCTTACATGCCATCTTATAATAGGACAAAATGAGATGAGATGAAATCCTTCACAGTTATTACAGCCTCGTCGCTGTGGCAATAAAAGGAAGACTCATGTAATCCAAATGAACAATTAGATTATATTACTGTACATTAGATTTCATTACAGTAGAACGGATGTATTCCATTTTTTATTTGTTAAATTATATTTGACTGATGCAAAGATAATGCAGCACAAACCTTCAGATGAAACATAAAATAATGTCGCACAGGAACTTTATTTTGAAAAGAGTGGAGTCGTTCACCCTCCTGGTTAGTCATTAATAAGTATTAACGTTTTCAACTTACGACTCCATTTTCAGTCCTGAGTGCAATTTCAATCACAAAACTCCTTCACTTGCTACCTGAACCTTTTTTTCCCCCAAATATTTGGAGGTCGTGATTGTCCAACATCAATATCCGTTTGACCTTCATTCCTCCGTAAATAACTCTTTGAGACACGAGGATTGGAAGCTGTGTGTCCCTTCGGCTTCAGCTTTTGTTTGTTCAGACATTTATATATTAATGCCAGAGGCCCGTGGAGAAGCAACGCTGGCAAGGAGAGCTAAAGACCTGAGACATGCTTTAACAGCCAGGTGCTCCTTGAAAAAAAAAACACTTTCAAATTATAACTTTCAGAGCTAATAATTGAGGTTCTTTGTAAAAACTTAACTAGACTGTTTAATCTTTTATTTCAAATAAAGTATTCTCACTCGGTGCTTAATGCAGTCAGTGACAAATGGTCTAATTACAAGTTTTAATTCATTAGTAAATCATAATTATAAAAAAGGAGAGGGGGATTTAACATCAATAAGTGGCACAATAACCCATATTTATATACCCATATATATAACCAATATTTTCTTGGTATGTTCAGTCTTATCATTGCCTTATTAGATAGAATTTATTGTTGTGCTGAACCTCAAATGTATTAGATATTGCGTCATAGATATTCATTTCTTTATTATGATCATTGATAGATTGATTGGTTGATTTAGATCAAAAGGACTTTTTCTTGTACTGAACATGCATGTTATACATACATACAGATCATTTTAGAGGGAATAAACTAGTGAAATTCAAGACAACATACATCAAACAATGAGATAGATGTTACTAATATCTAGATTTTAAACAGTAAACACAGCGGAAGTTACATTCATACACACTTAAACCTTGGAGCAGAAGTCTAACTCTTCCCATCTGACTCCATTTCATCATTTAGCTCACATTATGTGATAAAGAAACACTTACTGCCATTTGCATTCTAATCGTGTTTTATTCCTCGTCAGCTGTGCCACTGGTTGGAGCCCTAATGACAGAAAAAGTGTACTCTTTGTCTGCAGGATGTGGCGACAGAACATTTTGCTGGCAGTACATCCTCTGATTAGCATTCTAATTAGTAGTCTAACAAAACGGCAATAGTCTCAGAACTGTTTCTGCCCGTTACGCCCGCACACTTAATGGCAAAACACATTTTGGAAAACAAACTTTTTAGATTCTGGCATTTGTGGCAGCTCCCCCTCAGAAGACTTTTAAGTGCAGGTTAGCAGTTCGCATTAGCATTTCAGCACACATTAAACAGCAGATAGCAATGATGGATTTCGAGTTTAAAGAGTACAGGTCACATTTAACAAACATTTAATCAGACAGACAATTCTGGAGGATAAAGGCAGGGTCATTTATTTTTATTCAGGTGACCTGAATGCATCATTTAAAGCATCAGACAGTCAGAAATAAAATCAAGCCAAGCAGAGAACTTACACCTGTTTATCATTGCAACATGTTGTATATATATATATATTAATCCCAATTAATTATTGTGATAATCAAGTTCATTGTTCATTCGACCTCCATATCATGTAGACTGAGCACAACTATATACTATATGAATTTTTGTAATGAAAAAGAACCGATTTGGTTTTCGATACATCTAGGACGTTGTTTGGCTTCTCCTTCAGTAACAGACAAAAAGCCGTAAATCTCAGCCGCTGGAGAAGCCTCCTTAAAACACAGCGACAGATCAATATCCCTTGATTCAAACTCACACCTTCTCTAGACAGTCGACTTCCTCACAAACAGAGACACCACTTAGACCAGAGCTGCACTTCTGTTTCACACTTCAAAGCAGAAAAAAAAAGTGTAGGACACAGAAAGCTTCTTATATTTTTTATCACAATCTAAAACTATATTAAAAGAGTTCCAGCCTCTAAAGCAAGGCCTCGTTCAGTTTTGATTAAAGCGTGGGCTGTTGTTCAATAGAGAGAGTTCTTCTCAGTCAGTGAAGTTGCTGGAAAGTTAACTTCAGGGACTAATGACCTGCTTCCTGTACGTTCTTTATGGGATTTCTTAACAATGGCAAATACAAATTTTTCATTCAGGTTTGGAGATTTAATGGAAAAAACTATTGGCAGAATAACAATAAGGTCAGCGCAGCATTTGACTCGAGCTACAATGTGTGATTAAGGACAACTCTCTACGTAATCGGTATTGAATGGCCCTGCTTGTTTCCCTGCGCCTTCATTGTCACATTTCTTTAGACTTATAGACCTGTAAATCCCCCGCTGTTCAGAGCTGCCGTTTCCGTACCATTAGTCGACAGACAGGAGTCGATGCAACATATATTCATCATGTTCCCTAATGTGTTTTAAAGATTGAAATGAGCTCAGACTTTAGCTCACAATGAACAGCCTTCCTCAGCCATGATGTACATACATGTATCATCACTATTTGCATGTCTTTGAGGAGATCTAAATACCTTTTTTTCCAGCAACCTTCTCATTCACATGTTCTAACTTTATTCAAGGTGGACAGGTAAGAGAGGAGAAAAAGACTCTATAATCAAAAACATACAATTCTCACTTTTTTATCACTCTGCTAACACATGTTGTTAAAGTATACCACCACCTTTATTTTGAATAAAACCTTTGTTTAGATACATGTGCTATCAGTGATAGTAGATACCAGAAATTTGGACTTTGGTCACATACAAAGAAACGCCATGACTCTGTAAGATCTTTGAATGTACTTTCAGAGACACAAAGGCATTGATGCAGCTTGTTACAGAAATAACTGAAAGGTTATTGCAACTTGGATGCAAGGATGGATTAATTAACTTTTCTACCAGGCACAAGCCCAGGGATCCAAAGTGTCTGCGCCCCCAATGGTTTTCACCTCCAAATTGACACTCGAAGACATATGTACCAACCAGGATATGACCACAAAGACACATGAAAGGACTACAAAGAGACACAAAACAAACTACAAAGAGATGTAAAAAAGCTGTAAAAACAATAGACCACAAAGAAACTTACTACCATTAAAAAGGGCCAAAACAACACCAAATAGACACAAAGCAACTACAAAGATACACAAAACAACCACAAAGAGACACATTGTAGACTTAAAAACGACTACAAAGAGATGCAAAATGAATACAAAAAGGGCAAAAATACCACAGACAAAAAGAAATCACAAAAATTCCAAAACAATTACAAAGTGACACAAAACAAATGCGGCTAAAGAATGATAAAGTCCTGTTTCTACAGAGTTGGTGGAGCCTTTTGCATGTCTGTGCCCAGGGGCCCATTGTCTCATGCAGCTCTGTGGTCTCTTTATTAGTATGTTTGAACAATATAATGGGGCTGTAGCAGACCGGGTGATGGTATCTCTTCTATTACAGTAGATTTGGAATCTCTATCTTTGTGCAGATAAAGATTCTAAAAAAAGCCCTATTCCTATGAAAATCAATACTTTACAGAAACATGAAGTTATGGGTGAGTCAGTCATTCAGTATTTAGGTGTCAATACCCCATCAGCAACCTCAGTATGTATATAGTGAAGGCATCCCAATATCATAGAAATTACATCCATATGGGAAGATTTATCACCTCAGGATGTGCATCCATCGTCCTGCTGATACAAGAGATATTTAGAGCCTTTACTGTGCAAAGGAAGGGTGTAGAGGTCGGGGTGGTAGATGGGCATACTTAATCATTAGTTAGTAATAAGTGGAGCTTTGGACTATTCCTCATTTGGGTTGGGAACCCTCTGAAGCTGCCTTGAGGACCTTTGGGTGTCCCAGGGCCCCCTGACAGAGAAACCACCAACCTTTGAGCTAAAAAGATCTGCTATCACTGCGTCATTTGGTTTCACTTTACCTCCACAAAAAAGGAGAAAGAGTATCCGAAACCACAGCCGGGGAGCAGAGGGAATAGTTAAAAGCTCTGCTCGGAAACAAAAGACATTCTGGGGTTTTTGAAAGCCCCAGTGCGGCAGAATTGAGCAGAAACTTGATGCAAAGCAGCAATAGAGTATTGCTGCAATGCGTCTACATCAGTGAAATATGGTTGTTTTTGTTTGTGTGTGTGTTCTCCTTCTCGATTTACAGGCTTGAACACAACACAGTCCGTTTCACCAAAACAACCATTACAATTGGAATCCATCAAAAGGATGAAACTCTTCCCCCCTATTTTCAATCTGATGCCTGTGACATAGAGTGTAAAGACTGAACATGCTGGGTGTGTTTTGTTTTTTTACTGCGTATGTAATCTGCACTGTTTTCAATGTCCAACTACAAAGAGATGTGGATTTTTAAAAGAGATCTCCCACGCGAGTTTGAAGCTCCCCACAGTGTTTGGGTTGTGTTTGGGAACAAAGGCGGAGCATGGTGCTCATGTCTCCCTCATGTTCCCCCAACATCGGATCTTAATATTTTTCGAAATTGGGGCATTGAAGCAGCGAAGAAGCAGAGAAGGTATATAGGCTTAAATGTGCCTGATGGTGGAGGAAGAAGGAAAGAGGGGAGTATTTTGGTGTCTCAGTCCGCTGAGCACTGAAGCCCCGCTGCTGCTGCTGCTTGTTTATTAAAATTGTATTAATATTGAGCATGTTGTGTTGCACCAAATTCAACCAAGCACTCCCTTGGATTCCCGGGAGCGCCCCCGCCAAGGGAGAAGTAGATCAGATGAACGGTTCTTGAAATATGCAAAGGACATACCCACATACAGACGGAGATTTCTTTCTTTATAATTCAAGCTGTTCTCATCCAGTGTTTGTAGTTACACGTATGTGGTATATTTTCAGGTCTTGCACAATACAGCGAAGGCCCCAAGTGTCTTTGTCTTATATAGGATACAGGAAGCAGATGTGCAGGATACCAGGGGCTGAAGGGTAGATGTGTAGAATGACGGAGCCACATACATTGTCTTGACTTCCGCCCAAATGTTGAATAACATGTACCCTATATAAGGAGGTGCGAGAGCCCGAAAGGCAGGGCTTTCAGATTCGACTCGAGACCTCCGGGCGCTCTAGACGTCCGTCATGACATGTGTTGCTTGTTTGTAATAAACTTTATTATACCAGCAAGAACAGTGTCCGCGGAGCATCCTTCCTCATCACTTCAACAGCACTGTCGCATGAAAGATACGACACGTACAAGATGTAATTCTTAGATTTAGATTTAGTTAATTAATAATTCCCCCCCTTCAAATCATAAAACTACTTGAGTGCACAACTACAATACCAAGATCAAACTGTGTCTGGATGAGATACAGAACCCCCACCTGCCTCAGTCACTCTGCTCTAAATTGCCCTGAATGACTTCAAAAGCTTAATACACCCAAACAATTGTGGCTTTATGGCTGTGAAAAAATCTCCCAGCAGCATGCCTGACTCCTTCACTGAGCTCCACAGAATAAGATCTCAATATATAGCTTTTGGTGTTCGATTGTACATCTGACAGTCTGATAAGGCAGGTTTGTTCTGAAATTGTATTGTTATCACTATCTGCCATTTTAGAGAATGGGATTTATTGATTAGGTTGGAAGATGGAGATGGAGGAATGATGACGAGAGGTTAGCAGGAGGGAAGGATGAGTAAGTGAGGAACTGGGGAGTTCATTAGTTGATAGAAGGCAGCTGTGCAGACTGGACAGGTGAGGTGAATGAGCCGTAATCAGGAGGAACCGGGAGATTAGGAACTTTGCGACTTTTGTGATTTGATAATGCCAGAGCGCATGTCATCCAATCTCACTACCACCCCTTTCAATTCTTCAGCTGCACTGTCAAATGAAGCCAAAAAAGACAAAAAAAATGGAAAACAAGAAATGCCAACATTTTCTGATTTTTAAAGGGAAAATAAAGGCTTTTAAATAACAATGTAAAAGGGGACTTTTATTTTGAAGAATTTATAGGAAAATGTGTTTATCACCGAATTAGGGGAGCTTTGTTTGAACCTATTCTTTAATAGCAAAAGTCTTCTAATACTGCAGGGAGGAAGCGGCAAAAATAATGAAGGACTTATATTGTAATGAATTTATAGGAAGGTAAAATATATCTGGCACAGGACTGAGTTATAATGGTAAATGGACTGTACCTGTATAGCCCTTTAACACTACATGTCATCATTCACCCATTGCCTGTAGCCTTGATAAAAACAAAGTAAACTTTTTCTATATATTTATTTCTGAAGCAGCATCTCAGCGTTCTCCTTCGTAAACAAACCCACGGGGTCAATATCCGCTGCAGCGTTGTGTAACTCATATGTTTGGCCCTGTCCTGAGGGAGTTTATGAGGCACACGGGTTTTTAAAAAATGGATGTGGTTGAGAGTCATCACGCTCACTGCTCCTCTGCAGACATGGTCCAAACAGCCCTGATGAAGTATAGATTTTTGGCCTGGTCTGGGTAATGAAGATAACTTTAGGTATTGACAGCATAAATATACGATCCTCTCAGTTTGTCTCTTACAAACTTTGAATGGTTCCCCGGTATTGTATGTAAATGTAAATGTAACTGTAAATGTAAGCCAGGCAGATTGCCTACAGTGAGATTAGGAAGCAGTGGTCAGAAACAAATCAATCTGGACCACACAGCGCTTTAAAAACACAAATATCACAAAAAACAAGTGTGAATAATGTTTTTTGTATAAAAAAAAGAACCTGCTCATGTACACTGCCATGTCTAGTTTATCTATTTCTGCATATTTAATTGGTTTGTGCCTCTGTTTCGTCTTGAACCACATGTGAGAGGCATCACAATGTTTTTTTGCTCTTAAATAATTCAATCAGCTGATTTAATTCGCAATTTTTCTCCCTGATTGTCTTACTTATATTAAATTCACACCATATTGGTAGACCTGTTGTTTATAGTCTATATTAGCTGCACAGCTAAGCTCATTAAAGTTGTATTTGATTAGTATTAGAGTTCTTTTGCATTATCAGTAATGTTGGATTTAATCTGGCTTCATACAATGTTCAGATTTATGTTCTGGAAATGTTAGCAAATCAGCTATTTTTTAGATAATTCCCAGTTAGCATATTTAAACATACATAAGATTCTTGATATAAATAATCAACCGGGGAAGTTTTATGGTGATATCTTTGATTCTTTTTTTTTTACCCGATTCACCTGTAGTGTCTTCACTTAAAGCAGGATGTTACTTTTTTTTGCTAGACAGAATAAAAATATATTGTTGTAATGTTTCTTTGATATCTCCTAGAAGTTACTCCTCAATTTTCATGCATTTTTCTACGAAAGCCAGCAACACTGGGGTCAATTTCCACTTGTTACACGCAAACTGTCTTTTCCAAATAAACTTCCATCTTCAAAGGACGCTTAGTTAGGTTTACGTGACAAAACTACTTGGTTATAGGTTTAGGAAAATATCGTGTTTTGGGTTCAAATAAATACAGAAGTGCTGTAACGTAAGTACGCAATTTAACAAACAAAAACATCAACGTTGACTTCCAGTTTAACACGGGGAACAAGCAGCAACCCCCTGGCTAATAGATCTGTGTTTGTTGGAACATCCACCTCCTCACCCGCCTGCCCCGTGTGTGTTTTAGCAGTATGATACTGCGTGTTCACGATTATGTTCATCACATATGACAACATTTTGTGGGATACCTACGAAGTAAGGTGCATTATTTTTCGTAGCTATAGCTTTGATTGCTTGATGAGACCAGTCTGTTTTAGTGTATTTGTTCCTTTTGTTGATCTGCTCTGCCTCCTTAAGCTTCTCCACAGTTTTGGGCTGATAGGCGATTTTGTAAGATAACTTTTTCCTTTTTTATCTCTGCGATGAGGACACTGGATATGATGTTTTTGAAAAATTGCCCTTGTATCTGAAGCTGCAGGACATATAAAAAGCACAGATGGGAAAACACAACTGCCACAATAAACCCTTTGAAATATGCACTGACAAGTGTTGTTCGAGTGCCTGTTCACTGCTTTCCTGTTCAAAAACCCGTCCTTCCACTGTGGCAGCCGCTCTCTTTGCGTTCCCATTCAACATGCTTTCACAAGACTCGGTGTTCGGTGCACGACTGAACTGATGCAAGGACAACAAACAGCTTGTACTTTTCATCCAGAACATCACAGGAAATTATAGACAGCAACATACATCTGTATTTCTGTGTTTGAGACCTGAGATGTCTGTGTTACAAATTCTTAAAATGTGTTTTAAGTTCTTTGTTTGAGGTTGTAATAAAAAGTGTTTGTACTGGTTATTATTCTCGCCTATAAAACCTGAAGTATACACAGCGAACTCAGTGAATATAATCTTAAAGTACAGCATAAACCTTCTCTAAGATGATTGCATTTGTGCAGATGGGCAATAAAACACAATATGCAATGCCAACAAGGTAAATGTCTGAGGACTTCCATCCTAAAGTTGTGAGGCATCAAACCAGTGTAAGAAGGCTACAAACCATTCTAAGAGGAAGTAAACAAAGAAACTGCGACAATTCACCGCCCACAAGTCAGACCAGCGAGGCTACGCCAATACGCCTGTCCAGTCAACACTTCCCTGCAAAAAAAAAAAAATGTTTGCATTGACAAAAAAATGTACATAAACCTTAAGATAAGTTTGAATCCACAGGAGAAGTCTGATTTTACAAATCAATGTCTGTTTCCAGATGTTGGTGAGTACTACCGGTGCTCCTAAAGGTCACACTTCACAAGAGCGAGCTCAAAGTTCACTTCACAAAGAATGAAATGACCAAGTTCACATTCATTTCTTCTTTTAAACTGGTCAGATGCTGTGGCGTTTCATTAATTAATAAGTCTATCAGAATTATTTTAAGACAATCTTAGACAAGAAGTCTGAATATGAAAAAAAAGAAACTGGAGTTGTAGAGTGATAAAGAAGTGAACTTTAGGGGGAAAAACATGTTTCTTTACCTTCCAAATGAATGACTGAGAGCCATCTTGCATCACTTCTAGTTCTCTTATATATAGACATGCTAGCTAACTGGAGACTGACTCAACTGCTCCTAAGTTTGGTCAAAGTAAATCTTGCCTAAAAGAATCTCCATTGTGTGTGACACATCTGCTAATCAGTCTAATAAGAGGGTGCCAGGTATTTGTGTGTGTGTGTGTGTGTGGATGTCTGCCTGGCTGTGTTTATGTGTGTGTGTGTGTGTGTGTGTGTGTGACCTGAAGTTCGTATAGGGTATCTGGGTGGACTGGCAGCGGGTAATTACAGTGCACATTTAGCTGCAGTGCTTCCTATGTCCGCCTTAAAGGTGTCAGCTGCAGAGAGCGGTCCTCCTTAAGGGTGATGGATGCTGTAATTACAGCAGCCTGTAAGGAGAGCTGTCTACTAAACTTAGAAAGAACTTGTGGTTTGGCTCCATAACCCTTTTCCGCAGGATCTCCGTCTCTCTGCCAACAGATGCAAGCCATTTCAAAACTTTTTGTCTTTTTCGGATCAGCAGGTTTTGTTTGTGACATCTTTTTCATACTTAAGTCCCAAGGAGTTTGAGATAACTTCTGCAACTCTGGGTCATCAGACAAATTGCCTCTTGGCGCAGCTTTGCAGATGCCAGATGTATGACCTGCCTCAGAATCTGTCACTTTAATTTTAACTACATCAAAGGATGAATCTAGGCTCTCTGAATAATGCATTGCACCATGGGAGGCAGGATACAACCTGCATTTGGGGGAAGCTGCAGAGAGAGAGAGAGAAACCCAGTGACAGAGAGCGAGAGACTGACAGAAAGGTTTGGGAATCCCTCGGCTTAATTGCATTGTGTTTGAAATCCCCCCGATCCTCACAAAGTGAACTGTATCTAAAATTATGAATGAAAAACCTTTTTTTTCCTGCTTACGTGGCTGAAATTGGATCATTTTCTGCTGACAGAAAATGTTTCTCCTGCAGGTAAGTGGATGTTTTTTGTTGCAGCATCTCAACTAATGGTGACAAATTGTTCCAAGGATTTTGTAGAGTTTCCCTACACACATGCAGCACAGCAGTGCACTCATTCAATGGTCCCCTGCCACCCGATCCATACATCCTGCCTGATAGCTACTGTACATGTGCAAACTGCACACCTGTGGTTAAATTCAATAAAAAATACCTATTTATATGGGTTAAACACTCTGGTGCGACCTATTTTTTCCCCTGAAATGCTACATTGTGAACAACAAATCTGTGTTAATCAGCAGCAGAGCTAGTTAACGTTAGCTGTTAGCAGCTGGTGGGTTGAACAGTCCTGCTTGGCTTACAGGAGGTTGCATTGAGTTATACTATAAAGCATTCATAGTCATGATGTAATTAAATGCAATCTTGAAAAATGAAACTTGAAAAAATGCAATTGATGTTGTTTATAGAAAATGTTTTCACAGCAATATAAAATAGATATTAGAGAAGAAATGATGGCCTGTTAAACTTCCTAACACCAAGCAATATACAACTAAAACTACTATGGTAAATATTTTTCTTTTACTAAAATATTTAAATAGAAAGACAATCATGTGTACCTTAATCACTTGAATTGTGTGTTTGTATGCAAAATAACCACTATAGATGACAATAAAGTAAGTGGATAACATATATATAGAAGTCTTGGCAGTTTACACTGACTTTGGAACGGTTTAAATTATTGTTTGGGTTTCGGTACGGGTTGAAAAATGTATTTGTATTTATATATATGTGTTTCTGTGTTTTTAGTATCGGTCCTCTATATTGAAAACATGGTATTGGAACATCTTTAGCTACATATATAGGTTTATTTTGCACAGTAGTAATGAGATTTTACAAAGACTGAAGAGCTGGTTGGCCCTGCTGGCGTACAAAGACCACTCATGTAGTTCACCGGATTCTCTGGCATTTTATCTTTATTAGAAAGCTGACAGTAGATGTAGAAGTATAACAGGAAACAGGGGAGCAGTAAAAGATCCCAGGAATATTGTAATTGCATGGTATGCATTTTATAGACCACCAGCCCACAAGGACACCCCCATGACCACACCACCCACTCACCTCACCCTTAATATTCCTGTACATCTTATTGAATCTATCTTTATTTCAGCAGGTGTTGAAATCCTGAACGAACCAGAGGCTCCTGGGATGAAGTTTGTTTAGAGTGTATTCACAATTACTTTGTTCCTGAAAGAACAGATTAATGAAAAACAGCGTTTGGATTGAACTCTCCCTGTTGACCGAACCTGCAGAAAGATTACATTACAGTTTGTTTTTCCAATATAAGCAGAGCAAATGTAAATGTTCCCCTACTACACACAAACATTCTGTATGCGGCTCTGTGTATGATTTACAGTCTGTTTTTTTTCACAGTAAATGCAAATTTTGCTGTATTGTTTAAGTTTTACCTCATTAGTTGGTGCATATGTATGGTAATATTCACATCCTATCTATCCAGTCCTCGGGCTGTTCATCCCCTTGCTGTCAACAAGCAAGGAGAAGTCATATCGCATATCAGTGGGGTACAACACATGCGCTGTAAAATCTTGGCACTTGCCGAAAGGCTCAATAGCTTGCAGACATCATCATCGAACATGACGATTGATTGGTTTCATTGAGGCGTCTGCAGTTGGTCTTGGACTCTAATTGAGTTGTGAGATGGAAGCTAAGCTAACCAAGCTGGGACTACTGGGATTCAACCACCCAGTCTGCTCCCGGCTAATGTCCAGTTGGAGGAAAATTGAGGACTGTGGTCGGACGACAGAAGACGGACATCAATGATTACCTTCACATGCACCAAATATTCCGTTTTTTGCCCTTGTTCCAAAAAATATACGTAAGAAGCTCTTTTTCATGGCTAATGAAAATGAATATTCCACTAATATTCCAGTTTGCATGAATCCGTGCATATTACCATAAATGTAAAATGACTCCATGCCTCATCCTTATCACTGAGGCCGGTGAATCTCACATCAACGTAATTTTTTGGTTGTGTTTGATGCTTCGTCCTGAGAACTACCTTTTAAAAAGATGCACCATATTTTTCTTGCACTGAAATCAGAGCAGACTGAGCTTTTTGGGATGGGTTCTTAAAGGGGCAGGCGCCTAAACAAAGCATTTCAGACAATGGGTGAATACGGGTATATTCAGTGTTTTTTAAACATTAAAGCATAAACATGTTCTAGTAGAAACCGAAAAGTCTGAACCTGAAAATGAGTATGATATATTCCCTTGTCTGAAACATACAGAGTTCTCCAGTTTCTGTACAGTTTCTCTGTCCCTGAGCTTGATTTCCTGGCTTACTGAGCAGCCCCACTGGAAGTCCGTGACTAATGTGCAGCTTAATCAGGGCAATCGTTGGAAAGGTCATTTAATGAGTAGGAGTGAAGATCATATGTTAGCCTTTATCCCTCACTGTGGGATGTCGTGCTGAGCGGGGAACACCTGCCGCCTCCTGTCAAAATATTAGCTCACAGTAATTAGCCTAAAGCGATCTCCTTGGTCTACCAGTTCGACTGTGAGTAGGAAGTACCGCCTACTATATACGATATTATATTCAAGCAGAATTTAGAAGCTCCTGCAGGGTCTCATTTCAATTGTATCATAGAGTTTGCCTGGACTACATACAAGTAGCAGCATTTCACAACCATAGACTGTATATAAGAAGTGGAAATAGTCGTTGTGACGTCGCCCATTGGTTTGTGGACTTCCGTTTACAGCTTTGAGTTTGTCATTTTGGCAGTCGCCCTTTTGGTTCTTTGCAACCAGTAAACAGAAGTGACCAGAGATATAGTAGAAGCCTATCAGTCACAGGGTAGCCCCGCCCTGCTTTATGGTCTGTTTGACTCTAAATGGAGCATCATTTACTAAATGAACATCATGCTGTATTGGAGAAGACTTGAAACTAGAGATTGAGACCATAAACTCATGTTTACAATGTTTACTGAGGGAATAAATCAAGAGAGAAGTAGAGTCATTTTCTCATAGACTTCTATAGAATCTGACTTCTTTTAACAAACATAGGAATGCAGGTTTAAGGCACTCACGCATTGGCTTCACTTATTAGATCCGAGGTTGCCGCCTAGTTGCAACCCTACCTCAAAAAAATAACGTTGAAATATGGTGCCGCATTAAATCAGTTAATGTCAACATAATCAGGAAATAAAAAAATGTATTGTCTTGTCTTTCAGTTAATATAACACTTTTAGCCAGTGATCCTTTTGTAGTAAAAGTTTAACCAGATGAGTACATCAATATATATGGTCGGTACGGGTTGAAAAGTGGCACAAAATGGATCCAACTTTTAAAAATCCCAGCTTGTTCTATTAGCAAGATACATGGTTCTGCTTTTTTGTGATGCGCTTTTCCTAGATTAGTGAAAAAATATGATTTAAATGTTTTCCCTTTGGAGCCCTTTCAATGGGAGCTGGGTCCCTTAGCACTAGTTTGAATTAAGCAGGCTCTTACAAAAAGCCCAATAGATTTGATCTTTATTCATATTAACTTGATGTACTTGTTCCTGAATATGCTACTATATGCTCTCTGTCACTTTAACATTTGCTCTGTATGGTGAATAGAAAAATTCACCAGCCACATTATTGGCTCTATCGTGTCAGTAACAGGAGTACTACGACACCCTTCCTGATTACTGACTCCTGAGTGAACCCGCGTTGCAGCAGATTGCGTCTTTTATGTTCCCATGAATCATGAGATCTCAGTTGGCTGCAGTCACTTTCATCAGCCAACCCCGTCTCTTTACAGCCGCAGAACACTGCCAGCATTAACAGGCTTTTCAAAATGAAATATCCTCCGCTGAAACAAGACGCAAAACACCCACCCTATATTGTAATTCTATAGAATAATCACTGAACGGTTAAAAGTCAAAGATCACCTAAAGGCCAGAGCACGACTGCATTAAATTAGCCACCAGCATAATTAGATGGCTGGGTCAGGCTGTGTTTTAACGTCAGGGTTTCACATAATTCTCATAATAACTCAGTGAAATAAATTTCCGTTAATTATTTTTCAATTACTATTTTTCCGATGTATCGAATGATTCAGCCAGATATATTGGAGGATGTGCCAGTTCAGCCAGAGGACAGAGGTCCCCCTCGGAAATGAATGACATTTTTTCCACTGTTAGTCACCTTATTATTCTTAAATATTTTCCCAATTAATTTCAATCCACGCTTTTTCTTCCGCTGGCATCCCTTCTCTGGTATTCGATATTCTTGACTTCATTTTGCTCCTTCCTCTCCTCTTTTCCACTTGTTTTTGTCTCACCTTTGTTTCCTATCCTCCCATCTTTTTCTCTCCTCATTTCCTATCTTCCCCCTTTTTTATGTTTTTTTTTTGTCTTCTCATCTTATCTCCTTTTAAACTCCTTTCCCTCCTCTCCTACACTATTTTCTCCTCCCCTCTCCTCTTCCTCCCTGCTGCAGACTCAGATGAGTCCTGTGGATACCGAAAGGTCAGTGAATGTGGGACTATTAAATGCAGACACACTCACCAGGCTCCGAAACACCTTAACATTATGGCAAGGACACACACACACACACACACACACACACACAGTTGTGTTTTCATGACTTTTGGGGACCTTACATTGACCAACCTTCATTTCCTGGAGACTTATTCTAACCAAAACCACTACAAGTCTATTCCTAACCGTAACCGTAACCCTCGAATGTAATTATCTACGTTTTGGGTATGCATCCTCATTTTGTCCCCGGGAAAAATGGATTACAGTCACAATGTGTGTAACCACACTTATGTCCCCACAAGGCTGGTAAAACATGCCTTCCCCCACACATACGCACACATTTTCAAGTACACACATAGACACACAAAACTAATCGTCAGTCCTGCCGTTCAGCATGTGACACGAACGAGAAACCAGCGTGTGGAAGGCCGACATGCTTTGGAAAGAATAAAATCTCAACAGGTGTCCTGCGACGCTGCTGTCACACACACACACATCTGCACGGCAGGCCCACGGTTTCTCATATAATGTGATCTATAGACTTTGACATTTAATTCACGCTTCATACCGTTTGTGGCAACGTGGAGAGAAATTGAGAGTAATTGGTGCATCGATGGATGAAAATGCATGACATTTAGTTTAGATGACAGTCTACGTGTCACCTTTTATTCACATACAGTAACAAATATCTTACTTTGAGTTTTTATGTAAAAAATATATAAACTTATGTGGATCCTTCTCATTTCTTGAGATGTGCCTCCTCGTATCCCTGATCTTCCGGGATATGGTTTAATGAACCTTTTGCAATTAAGGAAATACCCTGAATTTAAAGTGTAGCGCGTTCCTTCTGTTCATCACAGCAAGATGTTTCGCCCCTGTCAGGGTTTCTGACAGCTCATCCCTGGATCATGTTGTGTAGCATATGGTAGAGGTTGTATGTACCAGAGAGATTGTTTCTAATGAACCTCAAAATTCCACTCGACGTTATGCCCGTTTTAATTTCAACTGAAGGATTAAAGCTATAAATCAATTTCCATCCGGCTCTGAATAAACCTGATTTATTTTTTTCAAACATGAAATAGGGAAAAGCAGCACTTTGCATGGACTGATTCTCTTTTACTAACAAAAAGTCATTGGAGTCAAAAGCTTGTCTATTTTAGGCTCCTGGTAAGTTGATATTTTAATCATCATCCGTGATCACAAAATGTTTCTGGCTTCTCAAAAAGGACTTTAAGAGAGAAGTAGGACATGGTGGCTGAAATTAGATTGAGATTTGAGGTCATTCAAAAACATTTATCTAGTAATTAGTTTTAGTTTAGATTAGTTGCTATTTAATTGTGAATTTCACCACTACTGTGTGTAACCTTCTTTTGCTTTGAGTAACTCAATGCTCTGAGTAAGTTTACCTGGTTAAATAAGGGTTAAACCTGTTAAATCCAGTTTATCCCAAGTCTATTGCTCAGTAGTTTCTCTTTCTTTTTCCCCGTTCCCATTAAACACCCCTCTGCACAGAGTCTGTTCTCTCTCCGGCACTCTGACGTAAAACTCTGATCCTCCTGAGGATCAAACATCTGTGCTCCAGTCTGCCGCGAAGCCCCATCACTCATCACTGGACCTCAAACTCAATTTACGTTCCCCGAATGTAAAATGATATTTTTTCTAAAGTAAGCAGACACAGGTCTTGATTAAAAATATACTATCTTGGTTATAACAACTCTTATAGTACTAAAGTATACCTGCATGTGTGTAATTTCCAGCAGCAGGAAGTTGTTTTCAGCGTAAATGTTTTATTACATTACATTACATTACATTACAGTCATTTAGCAGACGCTTTTATCCAAAGCGACTTACAGTCAGTAGTATATTACATATCATTCACCCATTCACACACTGATGACAGGCTACCATCAAGGTGCCACCATCAGACTCTAACTAACATTCATCATCCAGTCCACACCGATGGCAGGTCTTCAGGAGCAACTTGGGGTTAAGTGTCTTGCCCAAGGACACATCGACTGCCGAAGCCGGGTATCGAACCACCGAAACAAACTTTGAAACAAACATCAGCCAGTTTGTCGGCTCCAAATCCACAAGGCTCCACAGTCTCATAAATACATTTTTCTGAGACTTGGCTGCAAAAAAAAAAACTAGTTTTGAAAGCAGCTCCACTGTCACAGCAGCCTCAAGGCACCGTGGCCGCACAGCGTGTTGTTCTACTTAGCTCTTGGAGCAACACACTGTACGAGGTCCTGCTGGACCAATCAGAGGTCCTGCTGGACCTCTGATTGGAGAACTACCTTGCTCTCCACTACGCCACAGCCGCCCCCCGGTGGATTTTATAAATCCATTGTATTCTACCTGACCAGCACATGAATACAATCAGAACTGGAAACTGCCTTCAAAGATGGTGCTCCAGTTACTTTTGTTAACTGGCTGCCTCTGTACATTGCAATAAAAATGAATAAATAAATGAAACAATTCATTCCTAAAGATTTGGGTGCCCACACTCAAGAGTCTTTCTACAGCCAAGTCAAATCTACAGATGCAAATAGTCAAAGAAGAAAAATAAAACACCTAAATGTATATTTGGGATGTTTTCATTCCTTTTAGCTGAAAGAATATTATGGAAACAAAATAGCACAAAATCTCCAAATTGACCAGTGCATGAAAAACAATGTTTTTATTTCCCAGGTGTCTCACCTCAATCATACGGCTCTTGCAGCTTTTCAAAATGAGTGGGTTGTAAATGTATTGCGCACCAAACAGCAGACAGACATTTAGTGACTCTGGTGAACATATTGGAGCATTTAGAGACAGTTATTATTTCTCATAGGGTAAATAATAAGACGATGTTGCGCTTACAGCTTATTCTGTTGCCTCAAGCGGCCAAAAGTAAAAAAATATATAAATTTAATTTATGGAAGCTGCTGTAAAATGCAAATTTCTAATATTTTTGGGGGTTAAAAAACTTTGAAACAAACATCAGCCAGTTTGTCGGCTCCAAATCCACGAGGCTCCACAGTCTCATAAATACATTTTTCTGAGACTTGGCTGCAAAAAAAAAAACTAGTTTTGAAAGCAGCTCCACTGTCACAGCAGCCTCAAGGCACCGTAGCCGCACAGCGTGTTGTTCTACTTAGCTCTTGGAGCAACACACTGTACGAGGTCCTGCTGGAGAAACTGTCTTTGAAGGAAGCCTTGTTGTCACGGAGCCACAACAGCCCGCGGGGCCTCCATGCCTCGGTGGATGCCGCGTTCTGCTGCAGTCTGTCGCTCCCTGTGTGTGACGGACGCTGTGCCGTTGTCAGAAGCAGATCGTGATGATAGGAAGCACCAAGCTTTTGGCAGCTGCTGACAGGGATCCGCTCTCAAGGCAAACGACCAGTCTTGTTTAATTCAAAGCCCTTCCACAGAAAGTTGGCTCAAAGTTGCGGGGCTCTAACAAGCTTTAAAACGTACCCAGAGAGCTTTCATGTCAGCGCTCGTCATCTCAGTCACGTATACTAGTCGCCCACTAATGAGACTTTAGCCTCCACGCTGCGTTCCTGGCCTTTCTCTTTTCTTTTTTTTTGTTGTTGAGTGATGCGTTAGACGGTTGGATGCAGAATGGACAAAGTGCTTTTAAAAGCCTCATTCACTGTTGTCATGCCGCGTTCGCCCACAAACACACACGAACTGCATATTCTCTTCCCATGTGTATGTTATTGTGTTTGTGTGTCAGAGACAGAACAGAAGGCAAAAAATAGACATGAGCATGAGAGAAAGAGTGTGTGCTGCCATATTTATATGTGAAGAACTATTTCAAACCATAAGAGTGATGTGTTTTTTGGAAAGTGAGGTCATTTTATGTAATTCTGACTTTTTCACAAAGTTTGTTGCATACAAGTTTTCCTGTGCTTGTCTGCATGCATGTATGCAGACTTATATATACACTCAGTTGCTATTTTATTAGGTACACTTAACTTAAATGAAAACTGTCCTTTGGTCCAATTTTCGTCCTGCAATAAATCCTCCTTTCATGATGGTTAGAATGTTCCATTTTTGTTGAAACTGTTTAAGAGAGTTGTTGCAGCTGCCTCAGTTTGTATTACATTATACGGAGGGTGATTATGTTAAAATGCTGTTATTTAGCCTATCCTCTACAAATATATATTTTTTTATATAAAATATAAATAATAGAAACGTAATGTAGCAGTAATGTATTAGACTTGTTTTTGCACACTTAAAATAAAGACAAACGTCAAGATAATGAGTATTTTGTCCCCACACATTCCTTCTAAACAGTTCCCCATTAGACCGTCACACCTTCTGAACTGGAACAAATTATTGCCAGTGAACACAATCTGGGAAACATTATATTTCCTTCCAAAACGTGTTAACCAATGCGAATTTGTATTAAATGAATGTCATTTGTATGAGTTGAACCCATTCATGGGTTGCTTGCATGTGTGTCTGCAATGGGTTTGTGTTGGTGTTCGTATACTTTTATTCATGACAGTGTGGGGACCACAACGAGTTCCGACACTGTGGGGACCTTCTATCTAATGACAACATGATGGTCCCCAAATGCTAACCATTTATTTCAGGGTTAATACTTCCTAGTTTATCTTGAAATTAGGCTTAGGTTAAAGTTGAGATCTATTGAAATACATGAAGACTGCATTAGTTTAGCCCATAAACTGGCAACTCAGTGTATTTGTGCCATCGACTAATTGACCATTGGCCTTCAATCTGTAGACAAAATGATGGTTCCCAAATAATTTATTTTAGGGTTAAGACTTCCTAGTTTATCTTAAAATCAGGCTCAGCTTAAAGTTAGTTTACTACATGTGATTAGGCATGTAGTGGTGCTAGTTAAGATCAGACTGAGCCTCCTGAATTTAAAGTAAATACAGTTTCCTCACAAGTGACAAAGACACACACACACACACACACACACACACACACACACACACACACACACACACACACACACACACACACACACACACACACACACACATCCTGTCAGTCTGTCACCACAGCTCTGTCTCTTCTCCCTGTTGAGACAGACAGCCAGAAAACAAACCCAGTTTCACTTTGCCGGCCTGAATCCACTCAGTGTATGGAGACTCCATGTCACAAAGACACCAACATCATCTCTCTTGCTGGTTGAGAATTTATGTTTCCCCTCCCCAAAAAAAAGAATATCCTCTTGCCCATAGAGAGTTAAGATCAGCTGACATATGTCATGTTCCAGTACTGCCACAAGTTGAAAAAAAAATAAAATAAAATCTCTCACACACAACAGCAGCGTGACCTTCCATCTCGTGCCAAAGAGCTCACAAACTTCCGTCGCTCGCTGTGGCATTTCTCGGTGTCACCACACGCCAGCTACCGGGGCGTCAAGTGTGTGGAGCAAATGTCAGGTTTTTCTAACCTTTATTTTATTCAGGGAATAGAGATTTGCCTCCAATAACATGTGGCTTCACATTCACACCCTGGAGCCGTCGAGGTTTGGCTGCAATCTCCGGAACAAATGGAGGTTTTGTAGATTGATTAAAACAGCAATGCAAAGTATCTGGGAAGTGTTTCTGAATCAGGCCTTTGTTACCTTAGAATGAGACGTTTATATACACAGACGGAGTGCGACCTCTTCATGAGATCATGAGTCAGCACAATATGATGTTCATTTTGTAAATGATGGTCCATTTAAGAGTCAAATAGATCAAAAAGCAGGGTATGCTTTAGGGCGGGGCTATCTTGTGATTGACAGGTAGCTACCACTGCATCTGTTACAACTTCTCTTCATGAAAGTTACATTTAAAGTTGGACTAAAAGCAGCACTTCCACTGCACCAATTATTCCTTGGATTGTCTAACTTGATGCTATGAAAATAATGTGAAATAATCTCATAACAATAATACACTTAGTGGCCTTATATTGAGGCTCAGCACACCCACCTCTCTCCACCCGACTCCTGTTTCGTCCATGTTACCCTGGGCCTGTCGCACATTTCATGCAAATGTCTTTGACATCGAGGTTCATGGTTTCTCTCTCATGAATGTCTTCTTACCATAATAACCTCTAATATTAAGAAATCCCATCCAGTTATGACACGAGCCGTATTCACAACTACCCTTTCTCACCATTTAACTCAAGACATACTGAGTGCTTTCCTCAGCTTTCAAGGATACTTTCCTGTTCACATAATGACTCAGCGATTGTCTGCTGTACAAAAGACTTCACTAATGATGAGAAATGACATGAAATGAATGACACAGTGTGTCACAAATGGCTCATTCCTGTTATTGGTACAACAGCCAGTGATTTCACTAACAGCCTGTAATGTCTCCCTCATAGCAAGCTGGGGTCGAGAGAACAGGCAGGACCTGCGATTGGCCTATTTATAGTGAGAATGTGTGTGCGTTTCTATGTGTTTGTAATGAGAGTCAGTCACTCAGCAGCCTGAGTCATTTCAGCTGGGCGGAATCGCTTTCTGCCGCCATTAGTGGAAATGTCAACACTGAGGTAAAGGCTCTGAATTATTTATACTTCTACTATAGACACATTGTGTTTGCAGTCACGCCATCTCTAGATTTTCACATACAGAATGTTTTGCACACACATTGTAGCTGAGAACAAACCTCCTTTATGCTCTCTGTCCGTGTTGTATGCAGCTCCGTTGGCGATGTTGGCTTTCAGGCTTAAGTGGAAACATGCCATTCATCTTGGTGAGCGGTGGCACATCTCATCACTAATTAGATGTCTCGGAGAGATGAGAGCGACGCAGTCAGCTGTTACTGCTGGGGCTTGTTTCGTCAAAAGCTCGCAGCCAATCCGAGATGGCAGTCCGTCCGACAGTAGACACAGTGTTTGGCCATGAATCTATTTTCTGTCAGGATTTCTGTTCTGTACATTTATGTTTGCATATTTACATGTTTATCTCTCTCATAAGAAGCATTTAGGATATGAAAGTTGAGAGAGTGCGGTCAGCTCAGACAAAAGCTGAGAATAATAATGCACGTGCACCAGTCGGGCGAGTGGGATGGGTCCGACAAATAACGATCTTTCAGCCTGGAGTTACGTGAGATTCTTTCGTAAATAAATGACCAAATGACGATCTTTTTCGTGGTCAAGTATTTTTGTGAACTAAACCTAACTAAGTATTTTTTATGATCTTTTGCTCAACCTAACTAAGTAGTTTTGTTACCTTAACCTAACTAAGTAGTTTTGTTACCTTAACCTAACTAAGTATTTTGTATGATCTTTTCCTAAACTTAACTAAGTACTTCACGATCTTTCCCTGAACCTTACTAAGTGGTTTTGTTGCCTTAACCCAACTGTGTATTTCTTGATCTTGTAGCATTAAGACAAAATGATGTGTGTCTTAACGATACATGCATGAAACGAATGGGCCAGTGACTGAGTAAACAATGTGTGGATGGATGAAATACATATACGAATAATCCACAACATTCCTGACCAAAATGAAACTTTTTTTGTGATTCAGTAGACCTAATTGCTTCCTTCTGACATCATGTTTCATCAGGCCCTGGGGGAAAATAAACCAGATCTGCCCTCTCAGCACGATATCTCAGCCAAAGCAGTGAAACAACACTGGTCGATAATGAAGAAATAAAACCTTAGAGGTGGAATCCAATATCCTCTTTGGGTCGGTCAGTAATTAATTCTGTTTTGCCTTCAGGCCATGTGTGTGCACCTATAGCTTTGCTTAAAGTAGTATTGGAGGAGATATTTTATGGTGTTGCCCTTTCTGCAGCAGTGAGGTAGAGTTGGATTCTTTCACATGGGAGTCATAAAAAAAGAAGCCCTGGCCAGGCCTGCAAATGACACAAACAACAAATTGCAACAGAAGGTATGGCGTTGGAGGAGACGGTTGCCAGGGAATTTAAAGGGCACCTGCAGAAAGCTACACAAAATCCCTCCAGCTTTGTTGCTTTTTGTTCTGAAAAACCTCCTCACTTTTTTAACAAAGTAGCTCCAGTCTGTGAAGTCAACAAATCGGTGTCCCGCGGTGAAAGCGCCCACCAGGAGAATGGATCGACACCAATGCATGGAAAGAAATAGATGTGCCAAGCCATCATGGGGATGTTCTCTGCCATGGTGCAGATTCTGATGAAGCCATTCACCTCCATCAGCGTGGGATCACAGGATGACTAGCTCACACAAATATCCACCATTCTGTCTTTTCCCCAAGATCTTTTCTTTACTGCTTTGCCTTCATCTTGATAAACAATCCCTGGTTATCTCTGAATAATGACATGCTGTCATTTTTCTAAATGAATGCAAATTCTTAAAAAGGATGTGTAAGTTTGAAGTTGGGTAAATTACAGGCTTCAGTAAAATGCTGATAATAATTACTAATGCCGATAACGCGCTCATGAATGTAATTAATGGTTCTGTCATCTCTTGTGTCATCATTTCCTTTCAGAGGTAGCAAGAGAGTCAAAGTACTTTCACTGGACATTTTTTGTAAAGTTGAAGGTAAAAGAGTCAGGTGGCATTAACTAAAAGATTTTTATGTAGATACACTGTTCATCACATTGTGACATACACAAGTTGGGTTTATGTATAATGATGTTATTTCAGTCTAAGTATTTGATATTAGTACATAGATTTTCTGGTTTTCCCAAAAGCATGTAAAAATGTCCAATTTAGAAGGACATAAGAAGAAGAAACTCCAACGGGTTTACAAAAACATGTAGCAGAAAATAATTGGGAAGGTATTGTACGTGGAAATGGGTTTTGAATTATCATGTGGAGTGACCCTCCTCATTTCAAGCTGCCATTAGTTTGAGTAAAAAACATAAAACAGGCAAAAAGTAGGCGTTTCCTTTGTTTTATCGAAAAGTAGACTCAACACAAGACACAAGAAGAGGAATTCAAGTAAAGTAAATTGGACAGAGAGGACAAGATAGCGTCGACCCTCAACGCAATATAAAAATAATAACAGTTTCCGGCTCATATAGCAAAGAACAAATCCCAACCCTCTCAAGGCTAAATAATTGTTCAGGAGTCCCACCGTCCGGAGAGGAGAGTACACATTAATGGCACCTAACTGCATCCCCAGCTCATTGATGGAGGGAGATTGGACTGACAACACTGATCACGTTGATGCCTCCATCTTCCCCCGCTCTCATTCGTCATTCTGCGCCACCTTGATGTAAAGGTCACACCTCTATCTGTCTCCGTGGAGCTGAGGCTGTCGTTCCACATGATGAACAGGTCGAGAAGACAACCCTTTCATCCACGAGAACATCAGCTGATGAGTTTGAAAAATCATTGGCAATTTGAACCGTCTCGCTATGGCTGAAGAGGCTTATTAGTGATTCCTCTGATTTGTTTTATTGACAGCATTGTGTTTTAGTAATACGTCTGGATTTCTTAGCCCTTTTGAAGCTGGCTGAAGCGAATAAAAAGCAATTCACTAACACTGTTAAACCACTTTTATGAAAGTCCTCTTGATGATCAGAAATACTGCTGGTTTTGTCTGTAAGTGAGTGAACATACAGGCCAGGTGCTAATCAGTATGATTACATGGCTGGCCTTAAAAACAGCAGGGCTTTGATTCCTGAGGACTGCATGGAATTAAAGATCATTGTGTTCGAAGCAAAACACACGACTCACTCACATCCAGTCAATAAAAAGCTTTGTATTTGCTGTCAGAAGCGCTCCGCAGGACTTCAGAATGATAAAGTGAGGGACAGGACAACATCTTGTTTGACAGAAGCAGAGTTGTTGCTGACGGTGAAGTGAAAGCTGTATTTCAAGATTGATGGATGTTTGAGTAGGGCTGGACTGAGAAAAACAAAAACCCAGCTTGCCCTGTGGTTGGTCGGTTTGTGTTCACAACACAAACGACTCGCAACAGAGGCCGATGGGAAGTGGACCATTCTGTTGTTGGTGCACACCACGATTGACTGCTTTCTCACCAGCACAAAACATTTATTGACACCTTCAGTGTAAGATTTATTAAGAATTAATTAATTTGTTAATTTGTTGAGTTAATTTGTTCGTTCATTCAATGAACCCATAAATGTATGTGTGAAAAAAGCAGGTGTGCAAGGTCTGTGGATTTTTCTTAACCAGGTCAAGATTTCTGGAAACACTGGAGACATTGTTGTTGAGTTTTTCAAATGTATTGTTTTGGCGCTTTTGAGCACCACAATTCAAGTGCCTTCAAGTCCCATTATATTGGAGAATAGACAAACACATCTCTACTTCTGATATTTCCTTCACTAGACAACTCACACAAAAAACAACTAGATTAATAACTAGCACTACGGGTGGTGAACTGTCCCTTTAACACAATGAATTCTGTTTTCCCCTTCAAGCAAAGTCAGCAGGATTTAAAAGCTACACTAAGTGTGTATAAATGTATGAGTGTGTATAACAGAGTGACACAGAGAGCCCCCAGGACACTTACTGGTTCCAGGTCAGGACAGCTCTGAGCCCTCGCTGTCGTCTCAGTAACACCGAGACAAAACCCCCGACGTCTGCTGGGTCTTTCCAGGAAAATCCAGCAAAGCTTTCAGGAAGTGATGCGTGTTTTGTCTCCAGTTTATTCGGACTAAACAGAGGAAGAAATGTGGAGTTAATAATTCTCTGGCTATCTTTTCAGGTGCAACACAAAAAAAGAGTCATGAAGATGATGGCATTGATTCCCCGACCTGATTGTAGACTAAAGGTATTATTAAAGCATCCCAGTCCCATCAGCCTCCTTACAACAGCAGTGTGTGATAACTTCCTCTCTGCGGACCGCTAACTGAAGAGAGGTGTTCATGTTTAATTCATGCCTGGCCTAGTTCATTTGGGACCCGTAACTTGATTTCTCACTGCTGCACATGGTCAGCTCCTCTCAGCTGGGATCGTGACAGTTGCTTGGAGACACAGAACTCCCCAGCAACACTTCAGCAGCTCTGTAGTTTGAACATGAGAGTGCACTCACAAGCTTTTGTAGAGAGAACGGGGACATCTGGACTCCTTGTCTTGACTGGACGTTCACTGAGGGAGCAGCTGTCTGATGGCGGCAACGCAGTGATCAAACAATCTGAGCTCCTGCTAAGAATAAAAGGACGGCATGAATATTTCAGCTAAAATTATTTCTCATGTAAACAAAGTTCAGTTTAAACTCATGCCTACTCATGCTTAGTTTTCTTCTTCCCCTTTTCTGCAGTTTCATTGCTAAGTTTTTCGGGATATTACCACCTTCTGTCAATCAATTGAATTGTAAGAAACCACTGGCAGTAATGTGTAGGCCTATAGAGTGATGCTGGGATGAGGAATGACGTATTTTTTCGGCCAACCAGGAAGTAAGCATTGCATGGGTTCCCTCAACAAAAAGCCATTAGGTTTTTACATAGGATTTTGGATTATTGCAGATAAAACAAGTTAAACTGTGAGGCAAACAAACATTTGTTCAGCGAGATAATCTTTACATGAACACCACTATTATGATTTTTTTTAAGCGTCAAGCAATCACCAGAAGTAAAAAGCTGACGTTAGCTTATGATAAACAAAATTATACCATCAAAACAAGAGCAACACAAGACTGTGAAGGAGGACTAGTCGGCGTGATGAGATTTAATCGTCTCATTTAGACACTTGCTAGCCTTTTTAAAGACACTTAAAAGCTTTAAAATTCACGAGAGGGGTATTTTCTGACATGTTTCATATTGTTGAAGAAAATGTTTCTTATGCTTGTGTTGATTGCAGACCTTATTCAGACATCTAATGAAAAAACACACAAAAAAAAGCATTGATTTCGAGACGTGGGAACTGAAAGTGCAAAAATGCATCTGCATCCATAAATAAGGACGATGTAGCTGCTTCAGGGCACAAAAAACGCCTTCCTACATTGTGTCCTCACTACAACATTGGACGCTCTCTGTCCACATTGAATCTGTTACTATGCACTTCTGTAACGTCACGCAGTAAGAAGTGATCACCTCAAAATAGACCACTTGCCTCAATCAATACTGAGGCGGACTCAACCGTTGCAGCATTTGCTTGGCCTTGAAGCTAACGGAGTCTGAATGGAACCACATTTCACTGTGACATTCTGTATGCCTCGTATCTCTGAAAGCAGATATTGAGATGACACTTTTTAAAGCCTCTGTGGGCGAATCAATGGATAAAAGTTTCCCCCAACATGACAGCTGTGAACTTGTGACTCATCTCAAACTCATTTTTCACTGTGAAATCGCAAAGATTGCTGCGCGAGATCAGTGTTCCATATTGCCATGAAAACCAAATTCATCAAATCTCAGTAAAAGCCAAGTGAATTTCATGGCATGACTCTTCACCCGGCTACAAGATAAAGTGGCACCTCAACAGCGAGCACAATCTGCATCCCGGCAACTATTCTGAGAGGGAACACGTTGGCTTATCTGCCTCTCTAACGTGGCCACCGGAGACCAGCCGTGTGTGCAACATCCCGAGGCAACATGTGATTACGCTATCAGCCAGCTATTCAACAGCCATTATTTTATTGTCATACAGCATGAGAGGACACGGGGCGAGGGGGGAGCCAGAGGAAGCCGAGGAGGCTGACTGGAGATCCTTAGGGATCAGCAGTCAGCCATTCTGTCTCTAACAAGGGCTGTTTACCTGCACCAGGAAGAGACAGAATACTTAATGCACACACACACACACACACACACACATGTACTAACCTAATGGATATGCCAGAGCAGCAGAAATACACTCTCATTAAAGTGTATCTGAAGATGGATTGTCATGGAGGTCTTCCCAAGGGACCAAGGAATACATTTAAGCTAAATACAGAAAATGATTAAGCCTTGGTCTGAATAAATATTTGTAAGAAAGGTTTTGACAGTTATCCATATCTGTGCTTGAAGAACAAACCTGTTGGTATGTCATCTTACTAAAATGGTCTGTCGTTTTTCTCAACAACCGTTCATCAGATCAACTTCACACTTGGGGGATGTTTAGTTGAGGACATCAACAAAACATGTTGATGTTTGCAGGGTCGAGTGTGAGCTCTTGAAATTCACGTTACATGTTGAACTTTTTGTTCCCAGGAATAGCCTGCTGTTAGCAAATGATGGGAACATTCCAGCATTGCCAGGGGATGGAACTATGTCATGGAAAGGCGTATTGCCCATGAACCAAGGAAACACAGTGTGCAATAAAACATAAATACAGTGGTAAACTGGACATCATTTTATTGCAAGTAACAGGCTGGACCATCAATGCTTATCCAATCCCAAAAACCTTTCGCTGTCCACTCACATTGGGGACAAAAGCATCAATTGTGCATATACAACATAATATGCATTGGCTAGCGTGTGATTGACAGGTCGCTACCATGGTGTTGTTCTTTCTGGTAGTTGTCCGTGAATCGTCAACATTCTGAGGTTCTCTCCCTTTATATATCAATAATGTGGGAAACAATAATAATGACCACAATAACACAAGAAACATGTAAAGACGATCTGACTTTCGCCCTGCAAGCCAATCTTTTAGAAAATATATTAAAATACTATGAATTTGTTATTTTAGATTTTTAAGATTTTTTCTTTTTTGCAGTTCCACCTGTATTGGTAAGCAGACTTTAAAGATGCCGAGCGGGAATGAGGGCAGATAAACAAAGTACATTGGAGTAATGTGAAATCCGCCTTAACAATTTCACTGTCAGGACGCTCCCTTATAACACTACTTTGTTTTAATTATGTTCCAATTTGTCAATTACATTTAGGAATGTTTTTGCCCAGCACTGAAGATAAACCATAATAAATGCATGTTATATACCACAAACTAAAGCCCAGCCTTCAAAATGTTATTGATTTTTGTCCAAAGGACTTTGAGTCTCATCGACTCCTTCGTATAAATTGCACACTTTCATCACTAGGAGCCTTTCAACAAGATGGATACTAGGAGTCTATGTGGGAGTCATCAGGCGTAATGGAGTAGATGTACAGTGAACTTACAGCCTGGACTGATTGCACTGGAGCTTTGAGAGGGATTTCCTCCACACAAATGCTCATTATTTGGACTTAAACTAATTCTATTTCACTTTGGGGAATGAGAGGAGTGATATCACTGTAACATTTTCCAAAGGGTGGGGGGAGCAAACCCTGACACATCCGACCATTATAGTCACAAGGCAGAAGATTGATTAAAACTGTACGCGTGAGTGTACGAGAAAGAGCTTGCAGGAAAACAGAATGAAAAGATGTATTGCCTTTCAAGAGTGTAAAAGACAAGGGAGTAAGTTAATCAGAATAAAATGAGTTGACCTTTAATATCATGCCGACTCTGCCCCGAAATTCCCCAGAGTCGCTCTGATTGTGTTTGTCATGTTTTTGCAGCCCGGCAGCGGAAAGAGGCCGACTTCAAGAGAATGAGTTTGATGGTCGATAAAAGAAGCGAGAAGATGAGATCTCATCCTTTCAGATAAGATCTGCCAAAGCTTAAGGAGGCCATTTGTCACCCGTGTCTGCAGCTTTTGTTTATGCCTTTTTTCTGGTTCAAAGAGTCATCTAATGGTGGTTTATTTTTCTCGTGAATATTTGATGTTTCACCCCTCAGCAGGTTTTGAGTGACATGGTGTAGTCCAGCAAAGCCGTCCACCAGGAATGCGATCGGAAAAGCTTTTTCTGAATCTCTTCATGTTTAGGTTTCTTAACAATAAAAGAAGAAAAAGACAACGTTATTCTCGTTATTTGACATCTCTACTGTGGTTTCAAAAAGATTTCAGACATATTTTGAAAGATTTAAATCCATTTATGTCTGCTGTTTAATATTTGGGGAATTCCAAAACATGTGTTAGCATACAAAATCAGTTGAGTGGCAGGTCAAGGTTTTAATTTTGTCAAATTTAATTAAATTGTAGTAATCCGGCTTTCAACAATTCAATTCAATGAATCTTATCTGTTTACCAGAAACAGAAGAAAGATAAAAATGTGGTTCAAGCTGTGGAATTTTGAATCGTTTCCCCGTTCCCTAGACTTTATGCTAAACTAGGCTAATCAGCTCCTTCATTACATTAATTCCAATCACACTTTTATCCAATGCGATTTACAATAAGTGCCTTCAGCCACTGAGTGTACAACCCCAAGAAGTGCAAGAATCAAGCAAATATATCAACTTCATTAATTATGCTGAATTGTTTCAAGTGCTACAGACCGTGGTGTAGTTTGTTTATAGTCTAGCTTTTTACTTCTGGCAATCCTAAAAGTGGAGAAAAGATTATTTTGCTGAACACAACGTGCAATTACCATTTACTTGTGTTTGCCAAAGAGAGATCATTTTATGCAAAACTCCACAAGAGGGTACCAGGTGCTAGCTTCAGCTCCATATTAAACGCACAGACATGGGAGCATTATTAGTCTTTTCTTTTGACAGAGAGCAAATAGGCATACTTCTCCAAATGTCAAACTGTTTCTTTTTTTGTTTTTCCAGCTAGATGACACAATGACTACCTGAAAAGAGAGACTTAATATACAAGATCCAACAGGACAGTGAGATTCTGAGTTTAAATGCCAATTTGGAATTGGATGCAAAGTAGTAGCTGTTGGAACCCTTTGCAATCAACAAATTAAAGTGGCAGTGAACTGTTTAACAATTTCACAGATTAATGATAAACTGTTTGGGTAAAATTTTTACTTAAAAAAAAAAAGTATACATTATTAAAGAGGTTCATCTGTTCACACGCTGCAGCATCCTGAGTTTTAAGGACCAAGTTCATTTATCTGAAACTGGCCCCAGATGTTATTCTCATCTCCGCTTATTAATTATTTATACAGCCTTCCCCAAAAAGCCTAAATGTCATGGGTGTTAATGAGAAATTCACTTTTGAGCATCTGGAGAAATGTCATGCTGTGGAGGTCAGGTTGAAGCCAAGTAGAGGGCGCGAGGGCTCGATCTCATTTGTGTGTGTGTGTGTGTGTTGTGTGCTATTTCATTGTGTTTCTCTTGCACAATTTTATTGTGGATGCCAAAATATGGATATTATAATACCAAGCTTTATTTTTCTTATTTACAGTCAACACTAACCTTTTACTGAATCCCTTATGATCTGTAGAGTAGTGAGGATGGCTCAGCATTTTCTGCTAGAAAAACAAATAAATAAATTGCATTTTAAAAGGATTTATTGGAACAAAAAAAGTGCATTCCCACTATCTGATAAATGGATATTATGGTTTTTGGTTGTCAAGAAGGCTGGCAAAAAAGACTCTTGCATAATGACTTATAGCCTACTGTACCACCATATGAGTGGATTCTCTTATTAGTGCACTTAACCACCAGGGAGAGCAGGCTGTGTGTATTCTGGATCTGTCTCTTAATATCTCTTAGATTTTCTGCACTCAGACAACAAATTAACGCAGCGAGACGGCACTGCACTGAGAACCCCTGAAGTTTAGGAACCACATCTGCTCACAAATGATTAACACTGAGAGGGTTTGATCTCTGAAATACTGTGTACTATTTAGGGGGGGAAGGAAAAAGGAGCAGTCAGCGAAGCGCACCAATACTTTTATCTGTAAGCAACTCGTTTTAAAGACGTTTTAAAGACTATTTTTGAATCAAAAATTACAAAACTACTTAACTAAAACTTGGATGAGAAACACTTTCCACCCTCAGGAACTATACTGTCAGAGTGCCCTTGAGCAAGTCAGAGAAACACCAAAACCTCTGCTCCGTCACTGTTCAACAGACTGTGGTCGTATTAGGCTGCATCCTGGCGTGAATTCCTTTAACTGTGACTGAGTCTGATCACATTAATGATAAAGACGACTCATGCTCAGTCAACTTTACCCCCCGGAGAAACAAGATAAGATAAAAAAAATAATAACTTTATTGATCCCTGAGGGGGGAGACGCTCACTGCAGCAGCGAGGAATAAATAATCACGAAGAAGAGATCTAAAGATACGAATATGAGACTGAAAAGGCAATGAAGGATATAAATAATGAACGCGATAAAACAGAAAATATATTAAAGATCCTCCTGATGTTTAATATTGGAATGATGTCATGTATCACTGACTATGAATACAAACAGAGAAGGTTCATATGAGGATAGAGAGAGAAGGAAACAGACTTAACCTCTACACTTTTCTATTTCCCTGCAGGTAACTGAGTCAGGATTTTCTGACACTGGTCAACAGGACACATCATTTAGCCCTGAGGCCACTGCTCATATTCCCTCTGCCGGCAGCGACCGAAGAACAGGGTTTTAAATTGAGCAAAAGATATCTGCAGTATTTTCTTCTTGCCGGAATACCACCGGGCTCAGTACCTACACAGTACTAAATAATAGCTTATAGAGGATGCAGATGAAATGCAGTTGGAAGAGAATAAAATGTGTTTTCACCCGTATATACATCGTCGTCTAAAAGTCACTGTGACTGTTTTTTCAAGAGTGGATCTTCCCTTTGTAGTTTGACTCAGAGTATGTTCAGTTGAAGCTAAGATGTGATGGATCAGTGCAGCGTGGGAATAGATCTAAAGCAATGGTAGCGTTGCATATTGGGAATTGTAGGATCTGGTGTTTGAAATAAAGAAAAATATGCAAAATAACCAAAAATCAGCCCATAACTCGACATTTAGTCCCAGCAGACCAGTCCTAGAATGGTGTTTTTCATATAGTATTAATGAAAAAAACTAAAGTATCTAAAATCTAGTACTGTATGAAATATCTAAGGAAACAGTATAAGATATTTCCACTGATGAGGACCATGTCATATTGTTGAAAGTTCAGAAAAAAGCTAGTAAGTGGAGCCTGAGTTGAAATAGTTTTGTCAAAATGCTGTTTTCTTGGACCTGAATGAGCCTCTTGCATGGCAACACATCCATCTCCATGACAACTGAGCAAACTCCATCCACAGGTGAAGACTGTGTTATCTGCTTAATAAGCCCCAGCATATGCAAATGGCCCTTCAGGGGGGGACTATTTTGTAAAAAATAAAAATAAAAGACATCATAATTAATTCTCCGACTTTAATCACATACTTCATCGCAGCTCCTTTATTTTTCTCTGCACACTAAATGTCATGTTCATTTAGAAGGAGAGCTGTAACAGCAGAGCCACGGGACAGAGGGAAAGACGCAGTGACATTTCTAAATGCTTCTCCTTGTCTCTGCAGTCGGTCTCTTGAGAACCTGCGAGTGCTTCTTTTCTAACGTGATATTTGAAAGCATACCAAGCTGGTGTGATTTGGAGGCTCATTTCGTAAAATGTTGGTCTACTAACTCCTGGATTTAAGGCCTGCTGCACAACACAAGAAGGAATCCCAAAAGCTTTCCTGCTAAAGTCTCCTTCTTGTCTTATTTAGGAACATGCACCTGTTTTGTTCTGCAACTAAACTTGTTGAATGAGCCACCAGACAAATGTTCACGCGCAAGATTCCTGCTAACATCAGCTTGCAGGCCAGATAGTAAATTACTACTAGCCTATTACTAACAACATGTTGTCTGCACATGATATTTAGGGTTACAGCACAAGTTTTTTAAAGTTTGTATAAGCTGCTGCCAGTTAAACAGCAGAAAAGGAGCATTTCTGATAATTCCCCAAAGATCTTTTTTTATTCTAGTATACATCCTACCCATCAATCATCATCGTATATCCATATATGTAAAAAATACCAAAGTAAACAAGAAATGATTCCTTTCATGGAATAGGTTTTTGGTTTAGTTGAATAAGTATATCATTATGTTATTGATTGCAACTTACTATTTTACCCAAAAAATGAAGATGGGTTTGCCTTTTCAAGGTGATAAATAGCTTATGGCACCAATAATAATTAGTCCTTAATTATCATTTGAATGCCAGTACATTTAAATGTTGATAATATGATTTATGCAAAAGGGTTTGGTTTCAACTTCGCCCCACGAGCCCCTTTGCAACCGCATTTCCTGCACTATCTATGTTCACACCCCTGGACTATAGTCTGATGAAGATTCAGCTCTTTATTCATCTCTATAAATACATATCTGTGAATGCAAATAAACAATCTGGTTTCAGACATTGCTGCATCTCTTAACTCCAACTCCATTCTCACATCTCAAGTTGCTAATCAGACTTGAAACAATGACCGACACACAGAAAAGGAAATCTTTGCACTGATATCTGATATCTGTTATCTGTTATCCGTTATCCGTTTATCTGCTGGCTACAGCTTTGGCCGCTAGATGAAATCGATAGCCGATGGGTTTTGCGGCTGTATTAACACTGGGTTTTCCTCTCTGCATGCAGAAACCAGCACTGCACTGGATATGCTTCATGTCTTATCAGCTCTCCAGTGTCGGGCTGCGTGGGCTTTAATGCTGTATAAGTTTTTTACTCCACTGAATGGAGGTTTGGAAACACCTCTGCTCTCTGACATCATTCATTCCTTCCATTCTCCTCGGCAACAAAAGACATTTAGTGTTACACAATCTCTCCCTTCAACAGAAGACGCCTGAGGGTATTTTTTCTTTCTTACTACTCATCTCAGAAGTAAATCAGAAAAAATGGGATTGGTAATGATTTTCAGAATAAATATTGACGTGAGGTCGCCTGGAGCAGCAGCTTGTGCATGCAGTGGTCTTTATTACAGTGTCAGTGTCTACAAGTAATAATCTGCAACATTTCAACATCAACTAATGTCTGTTACATATAGTAGTGATTGAATGTGCATCCAAGACACCACACTATTTGGCCAGCTGTAGAAAAGCAGTGCAGAACGATGTCACAAATGAGTGAAATTAATGAGAAATATAGTAACAAACATAAAAAAGATGAGCAGGATAATCAGATGAACTGATGGAATACTAATCATACTGTATATTTCTAAAAGTGCGTGTTGTTGTGTGTTTGCTGCAGAAAGCAGAGAGTTGTGGATTCAAGTTTTAAAATGTTTCAGTTCAGGAGAAAAATATCTATTTATCCCAAAGCGAGTTATGAAACCAGAGCCGTCTCTCACACACACACACACACACACACACACACACACACACACACACACACACACACACACACACACACACACACACACACACACACACACACACACACACACACACACACACACACACACACACAAAGATCCTGAAAGTCATTTTAATGAGAAACTATCTCAATATTTTTGACGAAGCATGTACAAATAATTACTGGTAAAATTATTTGAGAAAAAAATCTCATTATTTAGAGAAGTTAACTATTTTGAGATACTTGTTTTTTAGATACTAAGTATATCTTTTGAGATACAAACACATTATTTTGAGATAATGAGTCATTAGTTTAAGATACAAATTATTTTGAGATACTAAGTCATCATTTTGAGATATTTTCTCACTATGTTGACTTACAGGACCTTTTTTTTCCATCACAGAGGGTGATATGGGCTTCCATAGGGGAGCTTTGTTTCACCAGAAATGGTAGAATAAAATTCCTTCATTGCAATTTAGGAGCTAGAAAAGCTTGATAACACTGCTGGCATTTCTAACATGACTCGGACAGTTTTTATTTTTCGGATATAGACTAAAGGTGAAGCTACTTCCCCCGTTGACAACCAGACCGCCCCTCAGAGGTCACCAGTGGAACACGGTCGATGAAATTACTTGTCAAAGGTCTCCCAGGCTGGACTTTACACAAACCCTCCTCAAGGATTTACTTCGCTGATGCCAACAAATCCCCTGATAGTGTCAATTCCATGACACACACTGATGTAATAAATGGTGCTGTGACTGTTACCTTAGTATAAATCAATTTGAATATGTTACAAGAAAAACCTCCTGTACTTAATGTGTCAACTAGGTATCAATGTGAAGTCCCACACATGTCCTTTATATGTAAATAAAGGTTGATTTGTTTGTGGAGGAATCAAACTGAAAGCATCCACTTATTGACTTTCTGCAACATAATTTAAACTTTCTACATGTTTTCTGAGGCCTCAAGCATATTCTGTCTCTCAGTCAGTAATTAACATTCATGCTGCAAAAGCTTGAAACAACAGCGAGCAGTCTGTTCCACCCGTTCAAAAAGCCCAGGAGCCAAAACGTTTCCGCATCAGATACTCTTTGAAATGATGCTTCTGACCCTTGTTTCAACCCCTCACAGATCACACAGCACAAAGTCAACACACCATCCACCTGTGAGTTTCCTTGAAAAGCAGTAACATGCTATGTATCTTAATGGGGATTTGATAAGAATGACTTTTATTAATATAAATAAACAAATCATCATGCAATCACCATGCATGATCTACATTCAGTCCAGCATGATCTCTACTACACATATTCTACAAAATATTCTACAATATTCTTAAAACTCTGATTCCAGTCAGCTAGAAAGCTGTTAGATTTAGTGTAATGTGATGGTATTGTGTGAGATCACATCAAACCGACCGACGTCTGCACCCGACAGCTGTGGAGGATGAAACTGCGTGAGCCGGCGTGTTCTCTTTCTGATCACGTCCTGCTCATCGGAGATCCCTCTTTAAAGCTCGGGGAAGGTGTAGGGAGAGACTGACGGATGCTCACACTCCAGTCCACCTGAGTGTGTGTGTGTGTGTGTTTGTGTGTCCATGTTTTTGTTGGCAGGTGTTTTCTCTGCATCAGTGAGCATTCATCCTCAAAGATACAGAAAGAATGGTGTCTCCTTCAGTCTGCAGCTGTTTTTTACATTTGTGTGTGTGGGGAGGCTGTGGCGTAGTGGAGAGCAAGGTAGTTCTCCAATCAGAGGGTCGGTGGTTCGATACCCGGCTTCGGCAGTCGATGTGTCCTTGGGCAAGACACTTAACCCCAAGTTGCTCCTGAAGGCCATCGGTGTGGACTGGATGATGAATGTTAGTTAGAGTCTGATGGTGGCACCTTGATGGTAGCCTGTCATCAGTGTGTGAATGGGTGAATGATATGTAATATACTACTGACTGTAAGTCGCTTTGGATAAAAGCGTCTGCTAAATGACTGTAATGTAAATGTAATGTGTGTTTGCCTAAAAATGAATTCATGGAGAATTGTCTGGCTTTTCTCTTGTGGAATACTGGATAGTTTAACTTTGTCAGGTTCCTATCAAACAAGACATTTTGGAAGAACTGCTATTATTATATATATGTCACAGGTGACAAAATGTATGAATATAAATATTCATACAGTTCTGCTTCATTTTTAGGGGACACAAACCAAAAACTTCAGGAGTCACAGATTTAATGTATGTAGAACATAAGCACAGTTCAAGTCTCAAGGGGATTTATTTTTAAAATGTTTTATATTAAGAAAAAAAGAAAGAATACTCAACCTGATCTTGTTAAATAACTCAACATTATGCATGTCATGATATGGTATTTAGACTTTTCACAAGTCATTTTACACCACGTTGTTACAGTGAAACGACTGCAGTAAGATTTAGGCACCAAACACACTTAGTAAGGTTTAGGAAAAACATAATTTAAAATTCTAACTAAGTGAACATTAGTATGGCAAACAAGTCACAAACTTCTCTAACTTTGGGACACGAACACCGATCTCCTGGTTGAAAGTCCTGTGTTTGTCGTGAGTCGTTAGTCATGTGACTTGTTTTTTTCATTTGTTTGTAAGCTTATCATCAACGACTCTGTTTTCCTAAACCTAACAAAGTTGTTTTGTTGCTTTAACCTAACTTCCTGTGAAGAAGGAAGTTTATTTTGAAAGAACACTATGCATGTAAGCACTGACAAAACTGATGACAAACCGATGCCAGAGGAGTATGTAGAGCGTCGGAGTTTGAAGCACTGACCAAGCTGCGAAATTTGACGCATTGGTGTGAAAATGTGTTGGCTTTTGCCAAAGATGAAGTCATATGCTGATCGAGAATTGTTTGGCTTTTCTATTGTGGATTACTGGATAGTTTTACTCTGTCTGGTGAAAGTGAATGTCTTTGTTTCCATTATGATGATGAACCGACATTCAGATTTGTTTCTGACTTTCCTTTGCAAACCGGAACATGAGCAAATATAAAGTGTTAGGGAGAAACACTATTTGTGCTAAGAAATACAAAAACAAATGTACTAAAATAGTATCATTTTCCTTCAAATCCGTTTACCTTGAAATAATGTATTACCATATCATGCATCATAAATCATAAATTCAAAATCGCAGATTTAAAAAAAAAAAAGGCCATTATAAAGCTGTGACCTTTCCAAATGGGTTATTCCATTACTTCCATTCAATTGTGACATTCAGGCCCATTCCTATAGAGACAACAAGCCGTGGAAAAAGTAATGCTGCTATGGTGCTGTAGGACAGATGAGGAGAGGCAGTGACATTTCAGATTTCTTGTTCCATTTCTGCAGCCCCCCCCCTGAAGAACCCACTGGTGATTTCAGCCGGATCCAATATTTGAAAAGGACCCATGCGCGCCAGTCCTGTCACTATAGATGACAACTGCCATGGAGCACGGTGACAATCCAAGGCCCGTTATTTCAGCTTCAAACAGGCTCCCTGCTGGGATATGCTGCTGTGGAACAGAGAAAATCTACTCAATCAGAAAAAAAAGAACGAAATGTCAAGGACTTCCTTTTAAAAAACCAACGCGGTCTCGGAGGCCAAGTGGACATTTGACATGTATGCTGATGTGCTACAAAAAAAAAGCCAAGTATGTCATTTTGGAAGGGTTTTGAAGAATAAGCCTACATTTTCTACTGAAATCCATTAGTTAAATACTTCAATACGTCTGTATTTTGGTCTTTTTCGTGGCTTTTGCATATTTAAAATGGACAGAATACAAACTAATCTCATGTATCTTTCTAATGAAGTGCACTTATGTCGTTGTTCGAGTGTTTATATCCCATCCACTAGCTTTGTTCCACTCCAGCAGCACACGTTAATTAAGCCACCACGGATGAATTTATTCTATTATTGGATTCTCTCTGCCGGTGAGTATCCCAAATGTGCACAAGTCCCCTTGCACTTCATGCGTTGGTGCAGCTCAGTGCGGCGTCTGGGGGGCTGTACAGGAGAAAACAATGTGATGGTAATCCTTAGCCAAAGACAGGCAAATTGGACCTGAATGTGTCACCCTCTTCCCCTTAGGACTGCACTCCCTTCAGCAGAGGCTGAAGGAAGATGGATTTACTTATTACCGTGCCTGTGCATGCCAATGAGCGAGACATGGGGAATCAATAACTCCTTGGGAGGAGTGTGAGGGCCATACAAATGGTCGGTCGAGCCACAAACGAGGCAATCGCTCCAGCGAAGGAAAGCAGAGAGGCCTTAAGCATCTGCATTCTTTCTGCAGTATAAATTATTAGACAGATCCTAAGAAAATTACCACGTTAATTAACTGCAAATAGCCTCCCTTTGTCTTCTGTGTTTTGCATAATAACCTCATTTCAACCTGCTGAATCTCCCAACTGTGAGCTCTGTTGAATGGGTTTTCCGAACACAATTAGGTTTTAATTGTGAGCCTCAATAGAGGGATCAGAGCCTTTTGTGGCGATGCATCTCGGAGGATTTTACAGTATGATACAAGAGATGTGCTTCTCATAAGGCGAGAGAAGGTTGTCAGTTTAATTCTTGAGAAGTTCAGAAGATTAGAGCCATAAAGGCAAACATGTCAGTCTTTCTTTCAACAGAGGAGGTGCTTTGTGAGTGCTTAGTATTTTTTCATGAGCTGTGATCTTCATATCTTCAAACCAAACAAAGCAGGTTTGCCTGAGGTTTGCCTGAGGTTTGCCTGAGGTAGGGTATAAAATTAAGAGAAATACTTCTACACATTCTGTACGTTTGTCAGCAGGATTACGGAAAAAAACTAACAAACCGATTTCCGTGGAACTTGGTAGAAGGGTGTCGTAATGGACGAGAAAGAACCCAATAAATTTCAATACGCACATTATATTTCGTTCCTGTTTTATTAATTTAATATCATTTGTGTTCCTCAGCACCATGATCACATGGTGTGGAGCAACAAAGCATGCTAAAGTGCAACAAATTTTACTTGAAGAAAGAAAGGATTCTTCAAAAAGGCACATAGTTTACAAATAACCTTTGCTTATCCGATTGTAATAGCTAAATCAAATTAACCCTAGATTGGGTTTTATAACAATATTTTGGCAGATACCTTTCTTTGTAATTCAATATGCTTCCATTCTTCCATTCAAACAAACTATGACACTCATCTCCCAGGTCATTGTTACTACAGAGGTTGCAGATCCTCTAGTGTCCAGCCTGTTATATCGTCCAATGACATGAGGAACTCTGGTGATCCGAGGCAATGCATGTACACAGGTATTATGCAGGTATTGTCGTTGTTATTCTCCAAAAAGCTTTCAAAAGTCTCCAAGATCATGCCTTTCACTCCTACTCTATAGCTAAAAATATGCTGTTATGTTGCATGAATGTTCATAAAACCCCCTCGGGTGACTTCCCAAACAACCTGACAAGAAAACACTTAAAGTTGCAGATGTCAGACTTACATGAATGGAGGTGCTGGAACAAGCAGAAATAGACCTGTAATTGATTGTAAAATTCAAAACCATCCCCTTGTGTCAGCACTTTGTTGTGGGGTTTTTTCACATACAACGGCCTCAGGAGCTTTTCAGCTGAAGAGAAGCGGCCGCATTCACCCGTTAAGTGGATATCTTCTATTTACATTGTCACGGGTAGAGACTCGCCCAGCTGGTATCTCTCACATCCAGACGGCTCAGACACTAACAAATATCAGTTCACATGCGTGCTGCCTTGTTCACCGCCGTACAGGCACAATCCCATTTCCTGCTCGGTGCTTTATATCCTTCATGACCCAAAATGTATGGCGCTCCAATGCAAGCTGCCACGGCATGAACAAAACCCCAATTCTTCATCTATGTGTGGATGCATCTGCCTCCTCTCCAGGAAACTGAATGCAGCTCTGCAGCTACAGTGTTGCTCCTTTGTCCTGATTGCGTGTCAAGAAGATTGAGAATTTCAATTGGGGTTTTCTCAATGAGTCCCCTTTGGCTTTCTAATGCGTCCGTGGAGAATAATGGACATGCCAATAGGGCTGACAGATCTATCAAGATTTACCACCACCACCATCACCAATACTTCTCAAACTTCTCACACACACACACACACACACACACACACACACACACACACACACACACACACACACACACACACACACACACACACACCTCCCACCCACTTCCACTTGTGACTGGAGGGCTGACTGACTGGTGGATAAATCTGCAATTAGCAGGGAGTTGTGAGTAGCTCCTCGGCGGGAAATGAATGGACCTTTGTACATTGTGTTCGGCCAAAGGAGTACGCTCAAGAGCAGAGCTCTTAAAGAGACATAAACAAAACCAAACAAAGCACTGAGGTTTTGTCAGCTGGTTACTGGAAATGTTGGGAAAATAACAGTCGACAAGAATGAACATTTTAACTTTCTTGCTCCATGCAAGTTCACATAAAAAAGATGAGATTTGAAGAGGATGATGTTTGCTTTCAGGTCCAACAAACCAGATTACAACTTCCAGCTAAGTATTTTCCTCCAGCATCTTGCTCGTTTTCTTTTCATCCCTGTCTTCACTAGAAAAACCACAGCGTTGGTTGTTTGTTCCAACACTTTGGCCTCACATAAGTAGGGGCAGCTCAATGGATGGATCAAGTTGTCTTTTAACTAGGTTGAAGGTTTGAACCCTGAATACTTGAGGCTTCATATAAAAGATACTTTCTCCCTGGTTGCTCACAGATCAAGTTTTCTGCATTTAACCATCACTATTTCTTCCTTTCTTTTATCTTAAGTAGACACGACTACTGTAATGATGTCCTTACAAGTCTCCCTGAAAAATCAGCTGATTCAGAATGTTGCTGCTGGAGTCCTCACTAAGATGAAGACTTCATTTCTGATGCTTCCTGTCTGTCAAAAAAATGATTTCAAAATGCTGCTGTTGGTCTATAAAGCACTGCACTGAGCTCTAAACACTGGTTTATTTCTGATCTTCTTCTACATCATGAACCATGGAGACCTCTCAGGACGTCTGGTACAGGTCTGCTGTCTGTCCCAGAGTCAAAGCTTTACCTGGAGAAACAATGTTCAGTTTTAATGCTACATATATTTGAAACAAACTCCCAGAAAACTGCAGGTCAGCTGCAAGTCTCACCTATTGTAAATCCAGGCTTAAGACTTTTCTGTTCCATTTCTTACACTGCACTGTAACTTTTATTCCTTTATTTTATACCTGTCTTTTTCTATTTTAACTTGTTTTTATTTCCTATTCTCTTGGCTCTTAAATGACTGTTTTTAATTGTATCCATACGTCCTTTTATAATGTGTTTCTTTGTCTTTTGATGTCTTTTGTGAAGCGCTTTTAATTACGTTGTTGCTGAAATGAGTTATATAAAAAAACTTGCATTGCCTTCAAGTAACATACAGTGAATTTGATATCTTAAAGTTCCTATAATCCAACAATCAGTGTGGAAAATGCTGCATAGATTAGATTTTTCTACTCTGATGTGGATCCTGATTTTGACATCTAATCCGAGTCAAACCATCGATTTAAAACCTTGTTTTTTGGCATCTGCATCTCGGTGTTTGTGCATGGCTTAGCCGAAAGGCAGCAGGCATGCGAAAAAAGCCAACACAGTGCATTATGCTCCGATAACACACCTGTAATCCCCTCTTTAGCTGACAAGACATCGCAAAGACTTACTGTTATGTGTAATTTATTCTTATCTTTTCTTATCCAGATTAAAAAAGTTATGTGACTGAATCTCAGAAACGTCATAAAGCAGGCATTCATATTTCCCATGTGAGTTTATTTGCATTTGTGTTGTTATAATTGGAACGCTCAAACAGGAAGTACTTCCTTCTCTCAAAACGCAGAGCAGGAATGGAGATTTGCATAAATAGATGTGTGTATGTTAATTGTAAAACACTTTGTAATCATTTCTTTTTAATCTTTTTTTATGTCATGCCATTACTGAATATTGTATTTAAAAGAAACCTCATCTCATATATATTACAGTTATAGTTTTTTCTAACAGACCCAATTTCTTTAATTGCTTTTCCGCTTCTATTGTTTTGTGTTTTTATAGCTGAAGGCGTCTTCCTTCTCTTTTCTTAATTTTATTTAATGCATCCCATTCAGCATTTCCTAAAGTGTTCTGTTTCTTTATCAGTCAAATAAACACACAAAATATAGTGATGCTTAAAGTATTCTGCTGACAATAAGTTATGTTAGCACACACTACAAATTCAGAATGGAGCATCATTTGAGAAAGTAGGGCAGCTGCATGGGGTCACAATTAAAGTTGTAATCTGTCATATGACACCATCCAGATCACAGGAAGTGGTCTCTCTTGCTGTCTTGACAGATCCATCCCTGCACAGATCCCTTTTCTTCCTCCTCACCCTTCTCAACATCCTCTCCCTCTGCCTCACTCCGCAGTGTTGTCGCCGATTGATTCATTCATCTCTTAAAGTCGCCCGTGGCTCCATGCCTTGCTTTGTTATTATTGTCAGAGCTGTGAGTATTCAGTGTGGTCATTTCAGTTAAGCATTTTATATGGTTTCCATGAGAACACAAGAGATTGGGATTGTGAGGATTGAGCCAGAAATGCAGAATTGTCTGATGTGTTTTGTAAAAAAAAAAAGGTGATTCAGAAGCAGTGAATCGCTAACAGATGCTTATATTTTCACAGAATAGTTCACAGGGTTTAGTTCATGAATGTCAGGATTTGTTCATTTTGTCCAGAGTATAAACAAATGACACACTTTTAAAGTACTTTCTCTTTTGCTTTTCTTTCTCAAAAACACTGAGTGTATCATAAATGTTGTGATGCCATCCACCGGCAGTGAGCAGGTGGAGTGAATGTCTATTTATTCTCGCAAAAATGTTAATTTCCTTCCAGACAGACCAAAGAGAAGAAGACGTTTCTTTGTGGTGGTAATGTCTTCTAATTAAGATGCGATGAGAATGGCACCTCACATAAATTTAGAATTCTTCTTTGTTTTTTCTCAGAAAGGATGAAATGATTACATTACAGCCTTTTGTGTCGCTGTCATTCTTCCAGCATGGTGGCGTCTCACTCATTGGGAAGCGTTCCCCAAACAGCCTTTGCTTTGTCATGCCAGGAGATGGCAAAATTATATTGACGTCTTTCTCCTGCTCTTATGTTAATATATTCAGAACCACTGCGGTGTTATGGTATTGTGTGTGAAAACACCACTCCTCCCGTCCTCATCCTCCTCATTGCTTTCCAATAAATTTCTCCATCTGAAAAGACAAATGAAACCAAGAGGAGGTCTGGTGTGTTCTCGGCGCCAAATTCATTTCCAATGTGGACGCGGGCTCACTGCGGGATTATGTCATGATTGCCCAAAACAATCAAACCCAGAGTGTGAGGCTGCAGACTGAAGTGGTGCTGCACTGAGCATCATCATCATCATAACCTTGAAAGACCTTCACTGGCAGACAGAAGAGAGTCAAGAGGGCCTCTGAGTCATAGCTGTGCGGGTAGCGCCCCCTGTTGATCGCCCTGGAAACAAAAGTGGAATCCAATCAGACGGGGATGGTTGTCCACATTAATGCCAGTGGACACAAAGCTTTCTTTACTTTGATTTATATTTTAGGAGGTTGGAGGCAACCCAGTCCAGTAAAACCACCAACCAGCAAAATAGTTATTCTGATGTATTCTCTTGTTCTACTAATTTCTAGCAGTAATCCTGCTGGTGTCCAATGGAGGCTCTTCAAAGACTCTTGTTGATCCCTGGACTCCATTTCAAGATTAACTGATCTCAAGTGTAATATTTAATCTATTCTATGATTACCACCATGAAGGTTTATTATTCTGCTGGGTGGAGTGGAATTAATTGGAATATAACTGGAGTCAAACAAATTCAAACAAAAAGTGCATAAATAGGCACATTATATAAATAATAAAGATCATATTATTAATCAACATACAGTACCAGTCAAAAGTTTGGACACACCTTCTCATTCAACTACTTTGAAGAATGTAAAATATAAAACATATTCTGGTTTGTTGAGCATTTGTTTGTTTACCACATAATTCCATATGTGTTCCTTCATAGTTTGGATGTCTTCAATAATATTAATCTACAATGTAGAAACAAAATAAAAATAAAAAATAAAGAAAAACCATTGAATGAGAAGGTGTGTCCAAAACTGGTACTGTATATACATTAATGAAAATGTGAATACAGATTTGTTTTGTTTTTGTAGTAACATAACAAGGAGGTTTACTTCAGAAATAATATATATATATAAATACATAACAAACAGTACCAGTTAAAAGTTTGGACACACCTTCTCATTCAATGGTTTTTCTTTATTTATATTTTTTTCTACATTGTAGATTAATATTGAAGACATCCAAACTATGAAGGAACACATATGGAATTATGTGGTAAACAAACAAAATGCTCAACAAACCAGTATTTTTATATTTTAGATTCTTCAAAGTAGTTGAATGAAAGGTGTGTCCAAACTTTTGACTGGTACTGTATGTATTATATATCATAGTTATTATATATTATATATTATATATATATATATATATATATGAATGAGAATGTGTCCAAACTTTTGACTGGTACTGATATATATATATATATGAATGAGAAGGTGTGTCCAAACTTTTGACTGGTACTGTATGTGTTCCTTCATAGTTTGGATGTCTTATATATATATATTAATCTACAATGTAGAAAAAAAATAAAAATAAAAAATAAAGAAAAACTATTGAATAAGAAGGTGTGTCCAAACTTTTAACTGTATATTAAATCCAATTTTCAGTTTTGTTTCTTTTATTTTGAAGGGCCTCCCCTCAGGCTCCGCCCACGTCTTACGCGATGACGTCACTACTGCGCGCCTCGTCCAGCCGCTCCTGCAGACTCCGCTCAGCGTGTTGTGTTTCTTTCTGTTTTGGAGATAAATAATCATGTCTCTGGAGGTGGAATCCGCAGAGTAAGTGCTCCAGCTCGTCACCAAGCACTACGAGTCCACCACAGGACACTTTGATATCTAATAAACATGCTTTATTAACCTTTTATCCGCCGGTGAGGCCTGCTGCGTCCTGCCTGTTAGCCACCTTTAAGCTAACTATGCTAACCCTGTGTGTGTCCCTCTACAGCGTCATCCGTCTGATCATGCAGTACCTGAAGGAGAACAACCTGCAGAGGACCCTGGTGACCCTGCAGGAGGAGACCACCGTGTCCCTGAACACCGTGGACAGCATAGAGAGCTTCGTGGCCGACATCAACAGCGGCCACTGGGACACCGTGCTGCAGGCCATCCAGTCCCTGAAGCTGCCCGACAAGACCCTGATAGACCTGTACGAGCAGGTGAGACATATATACATATATATATACATATATACATAAGTATTATAGACCCTGATAGACCTGTACGAGCAGGTGAGACATATATATATATATATATATATATATATATAAGTATTATAGACCCTGATAGACCTGTACGAGCAGGTGAGACATATATACATAGATATATATATATATATATATATAAGTATTATAGACCCTGATAGACCTGTATGAGACATATATATATATATATACATATATACATAAGTATTATAGACCCTGATAGACCTGTACGAGCAGGTGAGACATATATACATATATATATATATATATATATATACATAAGTATTATAGACCCTGATAGACCTGTACGAGCAGGTGAGACATATATATAGACCCATATATATACATAAGTATTATAGACCCTGATAGACCTGTACGAGCAGGTGAGACATAGACATATATACATATATATATACATATATACATAAGTATTATAGACCCTGATAGACCTGTACGAGCAGGTGAGACATATACACACATATATATATAGACCTGTATATATATATATATATATACATATACATAAGTATTATAGACCCTGATAGACCTGTACGAGCAGGTGAGACATATATATATATATATATATATATATATATACATAAGTATTATAGACCCTGATAGACCTGTACGAGCAGGTGAGTATACATATATATATATATATATATATATACATAAGTATTATAGACCCTGATAGACCTGTACGAGCAGGTGAGACATATATATATATATATATATATATATATATATATATATATAGATATACGAGCAGGTAGATATATATATATATATATATATACATAGATACATAAGTATTATAGACCCTGATAGACCTGTACGAGCAGGTGAGAGGCCCTGAGACATATATATATATATAGATCAAACATAAGTATTATAGACCTGTACCTGTACGATGAGTACATAGATATATAGATCAAAAACAAGTGTTATAAATAAGCAAATGAGCAATAAAAAAACAGTAATAAACAGTAAAGAATCCACAGTAACTGAAATATTATATATACATTATATATATATATTGTGAATAACTGTGAGGTGACATGTTGTTGCCTTCTTTTATGCACTTTTCTTCCACTTCATGAGCTTAAATCACCAGATAATATAAGATAATATAAAATAATATAAGATAATCCTTAATAAATGAACAGGATTACAGCAGCAGAGAGGATAGTGCAAACAAGAGACATATATATATAGATACATAGATCAAAAATAAGTGTTATAAATAAGCAAATGAGCAATAAAAAAACAGGAATAAACAGTAAAGAATCCACAGTAACTGAAATATTATATATACATTATATATATATATATATTGTGAATAACTGTGAGGTGACATGTTGTTTCCTTCTTTTATTCATTTTTCTTCCACTTCATGAGTTTAAATCACCAGATAAGATAAGACTTTATAAATGTACAGGATTACAGCAGCAGAGAGGATAGTGCAAACAAGAGACATAGTAAAAAAACAAGATCAAAAATAAGTATTATAAATAAGCAAATGAGCAATAAAAAAACAGTAAAGAATCCACAGTAACTGTATTATATATACAGACAGAAACTATTGCATTGTGAATAACTGAGAGGTGACATATTGTTGCCTTCTTTTATTCACTTTTCTTCCACTTCATGAGTTTAAATCACCAGATAAAATAAGATAATCCTTTATAAATGTACAGGATTACAGCAGCAGAGAGGATAGTGCAAACAAGAGATATATATATAGATACATAGATCAAAAATAAGTATTATAAATAAGCAAATGAGCAATAAAAAAACAGTAAAGAATCCACGGTAACTGAAATATTATATATACAGACAGAAACTATTATAACTATTGTATTGTGAATAACTGAGAGGTGACATATTGTTGCCTTCTTTTATTCACTTTTCTTCCACTTCATGAGCTTAAATCACCAGATAAAATAAGATAATATAAGATAATCCTTCTATTTATTGATAGAACAGGATTACAGCAGCATAGAGGATAGTGCAAACAAGAGACATAGTAAAAAAACAAGATCATAAATAAGTAAAAATAAGAAATGAGCAATAAAAAAACAGTAAAGAATCCACAGTAACTGAAATATTATATATACAGACAGAAACTATTATAACTATTGTATTGCACAGTGTATTTGTATTGCAGAGGTTTTTAGTGTCATGTGGTCTACTGGGAGCAGCAGGAAGGTGTTTGATAACCTAATATTTTCTTGTTGTCATAGAAGTCACCATTTTTGTTTTAGCTGCTCATCTCCTCCTTGGTCTGTAGTGTTGATGGTTTATGCATGACTGTTGTACCATTTCATCTCTCTGCAGACTATATTCTATATTCTGATGTTTTAAACTTTATTCCTGCTTGCTTCTACTCAAAGAAGCATTTTGTTTTATTACATCCCTAATCCTTTCTTAATACAGATGTTTTTTGATATAAAAATGTTTTTTTCAGTCAAAAGGATCTGTTGGCCTGAAGTCACGTGTTCTCTAACACTGAACGTCTGTTGTGTTTTTCCGACCAGGTGGTGTTGGAGCTGATCGAGCTGAGAGAGTTGGGTGCAGCCCGTTCCCTCCTGAGGCAGACCGACCCCATGATCATGCTGAAACAGACCCAGCCGGAGAGGTACATCCACCTGGAGAACCTGCTGGCTCGCTCCTACTTCGATCCCAGAGAGGTGAGTCCAAACCAAACGTGTAACAAGACGTCCAGGAACAGTTTGTCCTGACGTCAAAGATACATGTTTTATACCTGTGTTTTAAGCAGATCCACAGGGCATTGTTTAGGAGAGTATATTAAGTATTACTGTTTTTACTCCATTTTCATTGTTTTAACTTACTGGAAGCAAATTCTGAACTATTTCCTTAGCAAGAGGGCCTCATTTAATGGTAACTGCGGTGAGCATTATGTTCTTGCAACAGGAAACACCAGATTTTGGATACATGAGGACATGAAATGAGTTAAAACCCAACAGCATCTTTTGAATAATCAAGTTTTTTCCCAGTAAAAAAAGGGTAACAGGATATAAATATTCCTTAACTTTGCGCTGAATGTCAGTTTAATATAATTCTCCAACCTCTCAAGAACAAAATCGCGGAATATAATACAACACATCATACCTGCATGTGCCTCCACAACACATTGGTTGAATTCTAAATGTTGCATGAAGAGAACATCTGAAAGATTACAGTTATGTGGAGTTTTTTTTGTTAACGTTTGTGTTTTGTTGATGTCCAGGCGTACCCGGACGGCAGCAGTAAGGAGAAGCGCCGGGCGGCCATCGCTCAGGCTCTGGCGGGGGAGGTCAGCGTGGTGCCGCCCTCTCGTCTCATGGCTCTGCTGGGACAGGTACGCCATCCAGAAACCTGCAGCCAAAGAGTGTCACTCCTCAATAAGAGACTCAACATAAGATAACTAATTTGCAACATATTTGCATAGTCCTCCCTCTTTATTCCTGTGTCCCATACATACAGTGCTGATGATGTTTTTGTCTACGTTCTCCTCCCTTCAGTCTCTGAAGTGGCAGCAGCATCAGGGTCTCCTTCCTCCTGGTATGACCATCGATTTGTTCAGGGGTAAAGCTGCCGTTAAAGATGTGGAGGAGGAGCGCTTCCCCACCCAGCTCAGCAGACACATCAAGGTACCCACACTGGCTCAAAGTATGGATCCTAGAATGCCGTGTTAATGGGCTACTTCACTGTAATCTAGCTTTGATTTTGCACTTCAAAGAGTTAATTCTTTTAAGTGTTCTGACCAGACTTGTTTTTTCTCTTCCCTGCACAGTTTGGACAGAAATCTCACGTGGAGTGCGCCCGATTCTCCCCCGATGGTCAGTACCTGGTCACCGGCTCCGTGGACGGCTTCATCGAGGTCTGGAACTTCACCACCGGCAAAATCAGAAAGGTAGCTCCTGCAAAATAAAGGCACATAAACCAGATTTACTTTTTTTTTATCAAAATGACTTCTGCCTGCTCATCACTGCATGCATTGTGCCCCACAGGATCTGAAGTACCAGGCTCAGGATAACTTCATGATGATGGACGACGCCGTGTTGTGTATGGGCTTCAGTCGAGACACGGAGATGTTGGCCACCGGCGCTCAGGATGGAAAGATCAAGGTAGGCGAGAAACAATGCTTCTATTCTTCTTATTGCTTTGAAATCCTTTTGATACCTTAAAGCTGAATTTAAGGCGAGTTTGATGAGACTGTTCCTCCTCTAGCACACAGGGATTATATCATGAAAACAGCTTTGTTGTTGGACCAACAATGCATGATATGTTTTGTTTTTTTGTGTGAAAAGCTCTAAAGTCGGACATAAATGCAACTTTCTCTGTGCTGGTAAACCTTTAAATTTAAACCCTGATTATCACCAATGTTAATTGTATAAAAAAAATAGAGCAGTATTTTACCAATAATATGAAATCCAATTAAATGTCATATATTCCTTTTTGCTTTTCTGTTGTACAAAAATCTAAATTGTTTATTGAACTATGGAAATAAAATATTTGTATAATGACGACTCATAATATTTCCAGTAAACCTAATCTTCTGTACACACTTTCATAGTACTCATGATGCAGTGTCCTTTTGCAAATACAAATTAAAGTGTATGTGTGTGTTTGTGTGTGTGTGTGCAGGTGTGGAAGATCCAGAGCGGTCAGTGTCTGAGGAGGTTTGAGCGCGCTCACAGTAAAGGAGTCACGTGCGTCAGTTTCTGTAAAGACAGCAGCCAGCTCCTCAGCGCCTCCTTCGACCAGATAATCAGGTAAACTCCTCACACCTTCACCTGTTTGTTCTTCATTCAACATGTCACCTGTGCACTTTACTGAACATCTTTTTTTTAAGGATCATTTTGTTAACATGCTTTGAATTTCTTTTTTTTGCTCAAGAGTCCACGGACTGAAGTCAGGTAAAACTCTGAAGGAGTTCCGAGGCCACACCTCCTTTGTGAACGAAGCCACGTTCACTCCAGACGGACACCACGTCATCAGCGCCTCATCGGACGGGACAGTGAAGGTGACAGAAGACTCTTCATTATATTTTCACTTTTGTTTTTGTATTATTTAAAGATTCACTAATATTTTTAAAGTCTAGATGGCCGATTCCAAAGCTTTTCAAGGGCTATAATTGACACCATTACATAAACATTTTTGTAACTTTTTTTTAATGGAAAATCCCATATGTTTAGAATTTATGAATATGATTTATTATTTAGAGATAATATAATTCTATACTGTGTATGTAGGCCTATTATAAAGAGTCTACTATTACTAACTATTTACTTCCCATCTAAAACTATATATTCATCTATTTATTTTTTAAAGCTATTTAGCTATTTATGAATCAGTATCTATTTACGATAATGTAAAGGTGTGTATGTTATGTTTTTTCAGCAGGGGCGTCAATCATTGTGATTACTTAGTAGTATTAGGAATTAAATATAATATATTTGAATGTATTTCTTGCTTTTTCCTGAACATGTCGCTACATTTGTGGCCATGAGAGCCTGAAAACGTTGATAATCCAGCAAGAAAGTTGCTGTGTGTGTGTGTGTGTGTGTGTCAATAGTCAGTTACTGTCTGTGCTGCTGTTCGTGCTCACAAGTGTAATTTTGAGCGGGAAAGAATCGTCTGTTTTGCTGAAAATCGTCCGGTTCCTGTCACCAATCGATGCCTTGCTCGTCTCGGTGCATCAGAACCGTGTCTAATCCCACTGTGCGTTCTTCCCTTCTCCAGATGTGGAACATGAAGACCACTGAGTGCTCCAACACCTTCAAGCCTCTGGGCACGTCGGCCGGCACCGACATCACCGTCAACAACGTCATCCAGCTGCCCAAGAACCCCGAGCACTTTGTGGTGTGCAACCGCTCCAACACCGTGGTCATCATGAACATGCAGGGACAGGTGAGTCCAGAACCTGAACAGTTATGGTCCATAAGTGCTTTTGGAGCCACAACATTGTGCTGAAATGACCTAAACTCTGGATTTATCTGGTTTGGAATTAAATATAACTGATCACTCGATTAATAGTCCTTTTTAAACTAATGTTTTATCTCTAAATACGAAGCAATAAACATGGAATAGTGTAGATATTCTAAGTGTTTCTTCATATTTTGCTTATAAAAGTGAACCTGCCTGCCTGCCCTGTTAACACACCTGCTCTGTGTGCGTTTGAATCCCTTTGTGTAGATCGTGAGGAGTTTCAGCTCCGGTAAAAGGGAAGGAGGTGACTTTGTGTGCTGCACCCTGTCACCCCGCGGAGAGTGGATCTACTGCGTGGGAGAAGACTTTGTGCTCTACTGCTTCAGCACCGTCACCGGCAAGCTGGAGAGAACGCTGACGGTACGTCTACTGATCCCAGATCAAAGCGTGCAGAAATATCACAGCGCACCCCCTCCTCTGCTTCTGCCCAGAGTTCTGACTGTGAAGTTTTGATTCAAAGCTTTTTGCCTTTCTTATTGAAGTTACTGGTTATGAAACAGCGTCTTTGTTACACTGATGACTCTTTATGATCTACATAAGTAAAAGAGACCATCAGCAAGATTATTATTTCTATAGTTATTTTAAGTGCTTGTCATCGGTGCCATCGTGTTCGATTCCGGGGTATTCAGACGAAGTCATGCAGGTTCGCCAGAAACTCCTTCAGCTCAGCCTCCACCGTGGACAGTCCCAGATCCTTTGGCCTTTTAGTTGGAGCTCTTGAGGTAGGAGAGAGAGAGAGAGAAGAACTCAGCTTCTTGCAGCAGCTCCTCCTCCAGGGTCAGATAGTCCTTGTGCTCCGACACCACGCCGCTGGACACCCAGGCCGTATTGCTGGGCCCACTGGAGGGAAGGGAGGGGAGGCACGGGAGAGCCAGAACTAGGACTGAGTGGCGAAGAATGTCAGGCCCTCGCTGCAGTAAAAATAGAGGTTTTCTAAAGGGAGTCTGGTGCTAGAAACACATTTCCCCAGAAGATTTAAATTACTTTACAAAGAAGCAAAAGAAAAATCCAATCATTCTATTCCAGAAGAATCCAACATCTCCATGCGTTACGTAACTTTTTATATACATTCTGGTTTTTGTACATTTGTAAATACAGTATGCTATACTGTATAATGCACCCGTATTATCACAAATATTAAAGTCTATGTATGCACCATTTCTTTTGATAATTCAAATGTTACTACGATTCAATTTGACCTGGACAGACGTTATATCACTTTAAGAGGGTTTCAACTATATTAGTTTTTTTGAGTTTTTCCACTTTGCAGCTTCCTAAATATTAAACTCTATGTTCTTCCTCCCTCCAGATCCACGAGAAGGACGTGATCGGCATCGCCCACCACCCCCACCAGAACCTCATCGGCACCTACAGCGAGGACGGTCTGCTGAAGCTCTGGAAGCCTTGAGGTGTTTGAGCCCAAACTGAGACGTTCTCGCTCTGGACATCGCTCTGCCCGCTCTGTCTGTGTGTTTTTAAAAACACTGGAGGAATCATTCTCTTTCACTGTGAACTCGTATACATGTTGACGATCCCAGCAGCACACCTTAGTACAGGTGAATCTTCTTTTTTTTTTTTTTTTTTTTATATATATATACCATTGAAGCCGTACAGATGAATTATTTTCAACCAGTGAAAAAGCTTCAACTTCACAGAGGAACGGCGTGGTGATGTTCGGGGTGAGGAGTGTAGATACTAGGCTCCGTTTTGTTTTGAAAATTCCACTTTTTTGTAAATATATTTTCTATTTGCATTTTTGTTTTTTCTCCAAGAAGACCTGGTTAAATAGTGTTTTTTTTTTGTTTGTGTCTTTTTTTTCGTCCCCTCTTTTTAAATTTCAACTAGCATTGAATGGCATTTCTCCAAATGTTTTTATATATATTTTGTATCCTGAGTGATTTAGTTCTGTAAACGTTGAGAACCAAATAATACATTCAATTTAATAGCAAAGTCATTGTAATACATTGTTCCCACATTGAGTACATGCATTTGGAATGAGACTTAATATTTCAATATTCTACAACATGCTGGATGTACAAATGTCCCATTAATATAATCGTCTGTGCCATTAAAGCTATTTAACCAGAACAATGAAGAGAGATGAGCATGTTTTTAACCTGTTGTGTTGGATTACTGTTATATCTATACAATTGGAATTTATCGGATTGGAGAACACAAAAAATATTGTTGTAGAAGGTTTGAAGAAACGAGGACACCAGTCAGTGTAGACTCTTAACTAAACATTGTTGTGTGAGGCCTTCAGACGTTTAAGAAAACTAAATATCCAGCCATGCATGAAGCCTCTGTGTGAGAGGAAGAGGAAGAGATGAAGATCTTGATCCCTGAATAAACTGGTCGGATGCTTGTTGGTACAGCAGCTCTGTGCAGAGGAGTGTCAAGTCAGTCAGCAATAGAATAGCAGGGTTTTGACTACGCCTTCAAAATAAAAGCATTGATTTGTCACTGTTGCCGAGCATGTTGAAGAGTGTGAAAGTCTTAGCTTACTGACTTTGCATCTCTGCTGCATCTGTTGTCAGCTTTTTCAAACGTGCTCTTAAAAAGTAGACTGAACATCTGCTAATTCAAAGCAATGCAAATGACAACCTATTATTTAATTATCATTTAAAATGTGATAAGTTTTTTTCTTGTCAGATCGGCTTGAAAGGTTTTGTTGGGTTATCAGCAGGAGGTAAATGTCTTAAAAGCTTGTTAGATTTATTAGTTTACTGCAACTTGTTATTGATTTTTCTCCTTAAAATGGCAAAGTATAATTAAATTAAATGGTCATTTAAGTAACCTAGGGTTGGTGAAGTCTCTACCTTTCCATACCGAAGTAACATTACAAGCAAAAAATGACTAAATCATTTTTAAATGGCTGGCATGCCTTACACATGGCTTTCTATTTTGTACCTTGAGTGAAAACCACCCTACTTTTTACTATGGCTGCAACCAGATGCAATAATCAGATTATTGATTAATCTGATTATTTTTTGGAATGATTGTTTTGTTAATGAAATATTTGTAATTTGTGGTAAATGTCTGTTATAATTTTCCAGGGTCAAAAGGTGTTATCTTCCAACTCTTTATTCAAGTGTCTCTCTAGATAGCGGAATAGAGTGTATTCAGTTTGGTGTCATATCTGACAAAGAAAAGTAACATCTTCATATTAGTGAAGCATGCATCAGAAAATGTGGGGCTTTTTTTTGCACAAAATGACTTAAAAGGTTAATTGGTAATCAAAATAGTTGCAAATACATTTTCTGTTGGATGACTAATTGTTTCAACTTGAACACGTGCTTTTTCTCTCGCTTCTATTTAATACCAACCAAAACATTCCGTGTTAAAAAGCCTTTATTTTTTTCAATCTGTGACAGGAAAATGTTGTTGCATTGCAGCTGACTTCATGGTGCTGCAGAGCGGCGGGTCAGGGAGGCTGAATGAGTGTTTAGTGTCAGAGAGGTTCCTGCAGGGAGAAGTTACCATGGCAGGAGCTCTGCACTTCATCCTGCTGTTAGTTCTGCACTGTGGATCATTCCTCCTCGTTATTTCACTGAGATCCACCGTGGATCCAGATGCAGCTTTTCCTACAACTCAGAGTCCTTCTTCTGCAGGCAGAACCAACGGCACTGAGGTTCCCACCACAGGATTCACAACCAGTTATAGAAAGTCAACAGACAAACCTCCAGAAACCACCACAACTACTAAACATGTGACTGGAGATGATGGTAAAACAGTAGAGACAGCAGGGTCTACTAAAGACACAAAAGAAGAAGAGTTAGAAGAAGGTCCTTTGGAGTTGGGTGAGTGGATAATATTTATACTTTGGGATTTAATTGATTGTTTTATGCCTATGAAAACAATATATTTTATGGAAATTTCAGTGTGTCTGGTATTAAATAATGGTTAAATTAATCTCTGAAAAAGTCCTGCATTATATTATTTTTTACTTTGCCTTGGGGCAGTTGTGTTTTACAACCTGACTAATTGTTCACTGGTTTTATGTGTAACATTACTTTTCCCCTAATCAGAAACAGGCATGCTGGTCAAACTCCCCTGAGAACAAAGTAACCAGCACTTTAATTTGAGGAGAAAACGTGTTGTTTAGTTCGCATCTTTAGAAAAATGATGTACAAACTCGATGTTTGAGGGGTTCTGGGAATAAGAAAAGTTTCTCAGGTCCTTCAGACCAAACCTCAGTATGTCACAGTTTTCAAAGGTCAATGACCTATTGGTTAGGTTGCTCATGGTGACACTTCAGGATTTAAATAACCAGTAAATGGATCCGTATATTGTATATTCAGAGTGTAAAGAGCTCCGTCGGCTCTGCATATCTGCGGTCAGAGACTCTGTGTCCGAGGGGTTGGGGGAGGATGTTCCACATTCTACCCTGAAGCTGTGTGTTTTCTGCTGATGGAAACCAGATGGGCTGTGTGATGATTCAAAACCAGAAGAAAAAAAAAAAAAAAAAAGAACAAGACCCCTCACACTCCTCAAAACCAATCGTGTGGACTGCACACTCACTGACGCTGTGAGCTGCAGCTGAATGGCTGTAATGTAAATAGATAAACTCAGAATTTACATTTATCAAGTCTCAGATTTGGAATCCAGTTTGTGCTGCTTGGTGTAGTCCTCCATCATAAATGTAGTTATAACCTTTAAATCAGTGTTAAAGGAGTAGTTCAACATTTGGAAAAATACCTTTATTCACTTTTCTTGCAGATATTTAGACCAGAAGATTGATGCCTCTCTTAAATATTTCAGTTGAATTTGAAGCTTCAGCTGGTTAGCTTAGCTTAGCATCAAGACTGTAAACTGGGAAACAGTTAACCTGTCCAACGATCAAAAATCAATATATCAATATACTAATCTAACTCTGCAAGAAAGTGAACTAGTGATTTTTTTCATCCCTCAAAAAGTCAAGTTTATCTGTTCTGTAAACACCATTCATTCTGAAGACATGTTCCTCAAGCTGTTTCCTCCTATGCATGAGATTATTTGCAATGTTTGTAGAGAGGAGGTCCACCAGGAGCGTAAAGGTAGCAAAGAAGCCCAAAACCATCCAGAAGAAACCCAAACTCATCACCGAGAAGCCGAATTTTGTTAAGAAAACCAAACTTCAGGTCAAAGACAGCGTGAGCCAATCAGAGGCCTCGGAGACAGTCCCACGTATGTACAGAGGGGGGTTATAGCCCCCATGTATACAGTATGTCAGTCAGACAAGGGTCACATGTTCATGGCAAATAGTTTGAAGTGCTTTCACATGTGGGAGTTTACTGTTTCAGGACAAGTCAAGTGGTCTCTGGTGAGTTTTTTTGATCCATTGAAACTTTCTACACCAACTTCTTAAAGTTTAATGATGAATATAAAACTCACTGTGACCTGAATTGTCGGTCGATGCGAACTCAAACAAACCATAAAACTATTTGCTTATTTAACACAAAGTTCAGACCCAGATCTGATTCATGCTGAGTCAGCACATACTGTATATCTAAACCTTTATACTCTTAAGAAATGAATTCAATCTGCTACCTCCCAAATGTCTCACACTCACAACAAACACATCTCTGATAAGCTGTTGATAGGAAGACTGGGAGCAGCTCCAACCTAAACTAGAAGATGAGGCAATGACTGTAGTCACTTTGAATCAGGCATATGTTTCAATTTCTTTCAAATATATTTTCAACGTGCTATTTTGTGAAAATGAAGCCCTTTTAAAAGACGTGAAACACTGGAAATAATTGTAAAATTTAGCTCTAAAATAGAGATTTCATTGATCATATGAGGTTTCCTGTTTTTTCATCTTAAGAAATAATTGTCAAAGCCTGAAAAGAAATTGTGTTTTTATGTTTTTGCTGATGTAAGATCAGCTAAAAACAGCTGCCAGTCTTCTTGATACACAAACAGAGTTGATCAGAGAGCTTTCTGACCACAAAGATGTCCGTTATCTTTATTCACTGTCCTCTGCAGACATTGTACATGTCTCCAGACATATTCCTTTATAACATTAACCCTCAAACCAAGTCCCGATCTAAGAATTCATTATTAACATTGTGGTGGTACATTTTTGTGTCCTTAATTGCCGTAATCAACCACACATACACATCATGGTGTGGAGGTGGTTTAACAGTGTAGTTAGAGTTTCCTTTGGCTGGCATATCTCTAATTCAGTTTTTATACCAGCTGTTTTGTGTATTATGCCCTTGTAAATGTGTGTGTGTGTTCATACCAAGTCTTGTATATAAGTACATGCATGCATATTTGTGTGTGTGTGTGTGTGTGTGTGTGTGTGTGTGTGTGTGTGTGTGTGTGTGTGTGTGTGTGTGTGTGTGTGTGTGTGTGTGTGTGTGTGTGTGTGTGTGTGTGTGTGTGTGTGTGTGTGTGTGTGTGTGTGTGTGTGTGTGTATTGGAGCAGAAAATCAAGCCGACTGTGTGTACATAGAGTGTTTTTATTTAAAGCGGAAGGTCGAAGCAGCGATTAGCTCGTTGAGGTCGGCTGGAAATAAATGCTGAGTAAGCAACTTATTGTTTGATATTGTGTTTTTAAAAAATATATCTACGTAATGCAATCGTGACCAAACTGAAATGACACATTCCCATATAAGCTCCAAATGATTCTACACATTGGATGATGTCTATCCTATAGGTTATGTTTCAGCAATATAATCAATTATAACAGACATTTCTTAGTTATTATGCGTTTGACTCACATGCATTTTGCAAAACTAGAGCCTAGATATTACCAGACAGCATTCATTGAAAGGAATAGACACCATGAAGCCAGAAAGTCATGTCAAAAGAATCCAGAGAGATGAGATGTTTCTCTGATGAGGCATCGTATGTCTCCATCTTCCACTTGTGGTTCCTCCAAAGAGAAGAAAGAAGGCAAAAGGAAGTGAAAAAGGGGTTTGTGGATGTGAAAACTGAGACAGGAGAGACGGGGTTAAGGCCTCAGTTTCAGGAGAGTTAATAAAGCTCTTCTCTCAAAACCCACATTTTTCTCTAGTTGCATTTCAGGACCACCATGTGCTTCAAGGTTTTGCCCCCAAAACCCACAAACAATCTTAATTTATTTACCCAGATAATCAGCTTGGTGGTGAAATGCTCGACAATAAACCTCTCTGGCTCAGCTTCAGTAGCTTCAGAAGTGTCTGGTTTGGCAGGAATCCACCGGTCAACACCAACAAAGAACACAAATAGGTTTTTAAGAGCTCAGCAGAGATCCAGCTGGACCACAAGGCAAACTGGGGTGAACAGGTCTTTATAGTACACGCCACCTACATTAAGCATTCATTTATGCTGCTTCTATACTGTGGCCTGAGACTTTTTAGCAGCCAGTAACGCTTCTTGGCAGGAAGAGGCAGTTTGGACCGAGCTGACCCCTCCAGACAATGAGAGTCTGTCTGAGGCTTTAACACGACAGCAGAGGACCACGATAGGAAAACATACTCAAGTAAAAACATAAAGTAATTCCTCATTTCATGTTTATGATGATGGTGGTGCAGAGCGTAGTCTGACATCTCTCTGAAGTCTCCAACAGGAGTCCAGTTGTGGTTTATATATGGTTATTATAATAGCTTTAGCATATATATATATATATATATATAACATATATATATATATATATATATATATATATATAACATATGTTCATTCTCATCACACATCCAGTGAGCTTTCTGAACTGTATGGAAGTTCCTGCATTCATTCATTCATTCATCTTTATTTCTTCCCAGTCCTTTGAAACATTAAGAAAATGCATCTCCTTAAAAAGTGTTATATAATTCATGTGCATTATATAACATTTAAAGATATTTAAATATATAAACAGTATTTTCTGTCCTTTCCTCTCTTTTAAGTGATTTGAATTGCACTTAGACTTGATCTTGTGATCTCTCAGCTCTCATTTGTGTGTGTTTGTAGCTGCATTGCGTGCAGTGTGCAACACTATTATGAAAACAATCTTTTTACCTTGACTGTTTTCATTTGACTCAAACTGCTTGCATGTGCAAAACTTAAACCGTAGAACTTAAACTGAGGTTTACTTTGCTGCTCTGCCTTCTACTGTCATGTTATAATAATATTATTATATATATTAATATTATATAATATAAGTGTGAGTTAATATTTGTTGACTGTGTCAGAATGTCCTCCTCTGGGTCTGGAGTCACTGAAGGTCAAAGACAACCAGCTGAGAGCGTCTTCCTACAAACGCAGAGGCCTCGGCCCTCACCGCGGCCGACTCAACATCCAGGTAACAACGCAGACACAACTAAAAACTATATCTATAACATGCTGCCTGCAGAGCACACACATCACCCTGTGTTTCCTGTGTGTGTGTGTGTGTGTTGCAGTCTGGGATAAAGGACGGCGACATCTACGACGGCGGCTGGTGTGCTCAGCACAGAGACAGGAAGCAGTGGCTGGAGGTCGACGCCCGCCGGCTGACTCGCTTCACCGGTGTCATCCTGCAGGGCCGCAGCTCCATCTGGAGGTCAGTACTGAAGGTCAGAGTCCATACGGTGGCAGAGTGGACGCTGGGAAATGTAGTTTTGTAGAGGAGTTTACTCTGGGGAAAAAAAGGAATCGACTTTTTATTTAGATTTTCAAGCACTTACCAATAACATTAAAGCTTAAAGTCAGCAGTGTACTTTTACTTTTATTGTTATATTTTAAAACATAAATACCAGGCTTCCCTCTGTCTTCCTTGTTTTCTCTTCCTGCTGACCCCAGGTAATCATTTGTGATTAATCCTTTAAATAGAACAATTGATAAATGCGTAATTGTTTTCTCTATTGGTTCATCTTATTTTGGACTTGCACTGTTTTTCTGCACATCCTGTGTTTTGATAAGTACTAAAGAACTTCATGTGTCACTCTCACTCACAGTTGGAACGTGGTGCATTCCTACAAGGTGCAGTTCAGTAACGACTCGTTTGTCTGGAGGCCGTCTATGAACGGGACGGAGGAGGCTGTGAGTCAACGTTTTATTCTTCTTTTTTTTTTTTTTTTTTACAACATTCAAAATGAACTCCTTTCTCTCTCCTTCTTTGTGCATTTTCCTGCCTTCACTTTACAAGCTGGTTGACATCCTTATCACAAGCTCCTCATCAGTCTCTCAAGGCTTTTATATATAATGGTGGAAACAACTTGTTGGTGAAATACACTGTAAGGATTTTCATTTTATAATTTTCTTTGCAAAAGGTTGCATCTTTTGGATAAGCATTTACAATATGTTAGTGTGAAAGTGTTAAGGTATAAGTATTTTATAGTAGAAGGCTTAAATGAAAGTAAAACACTTCATGGTGCTAGTTTACTGGCTTTCAGTCACTCAGAGAGTAATATGATAAATCAATTCATAAACTCAAGTGTTGTTGACCTAACAATTAGAAGATGCAGTACATTCATTTCGGGGAATGTTATAGGCAACTTTTGGTGACATTTTATTTTATGGCTATACTTTATTTTTTCTTAAAGCATACTGATGCCACGCCACAAAAAGAAAAACGGATCGCATTATTAATGAAAAAGTTTATTGTTACAACAAGATGTTTTTCACATTATAACAAGATATTCTCAGTTTATTACAACATACAAACCTTTCACATTATAAGAAACTTTTCCTGTTATAATGTGAAAGGTTTCATGTTATAACAAGATAAATAATATAATCATAAATAAGATAAGATAAGATAAGATAAGATAATCCTTTATTAGTCCCGCAGCGGGGAAATTTGCAGGCTTACAACAGCATAGAGTAAAGTGCACACAAGAGACATAGTAGAAGAAGACAAGATAAAAAATGAAAAATAAAAAATAAAATAAAACAAGTATTATAAATAAGCAATAAAAAAAACAGTAGAAAAAACAAGAGAGTTTATTTATTGTAACATGATAAGTTTATGTGTTTTAAGAACTGGAACAAAACTTGTAACACCATGAAAAAGATATTGTTATAGCAATAAACTTTAATAAACTTTTAATATTTTCATGTTTTCTACACCAGAAAGAGAACTTTATCATGTTACATGTTATAACAAGATAAATAATATAATCATAAATAGTTTATTTATTGTAACATGATAAGTTTATGTGTTTTAAGAACTGGAACAAAACTTGTAACACCATGAAAAAGATATTGTTATAGCAATAAACTTTAATAAACTTTAATAAACTTTAATAAACTTTTTCTAATAAACTTTATCATAAATAACAAGATAAATAATAAATCATAAATAGTTTATTTATTGTAACTTTTCATGTTTTTAAGAACTACAAAACTAGAAAGAAAAAGAATTTTATCATGTTTTATAAACTTTATAAGAGCATCTAAATGTTTTCTAGGGCATTTTTTATCCATAAGAGCATCTAAAAGGGCATTTTTTCTTTCTTTGGAACATGAGGTTCTTTGGAACATGAGGTTCTCTTTCGTCATGGTTACAATAAATCATGACAACCAATGTGATGCTTTAAAAACTAAACAAAAACAACTAGTTTAGTCTTCAGGTTTGAAACAGGGACAGGTCTCCTATGATCACACCCAATATTTAGTTAGTTATTCAAATGATGGGGTGCTGCGGGAAAATGAAGAGGAGCGTGAGTCGGAGCACCGGGACCGGGACCGGACCGGGACCTCCTCACCGGGGTCCGGTATGAGGAGCGGCTGGCGGCGATGAGAGTTGTTGCAAAGTGGATGCTGAGAGAGAGGAGGGAGGAGGAGGAGGTGGAGGAGGAGGAGGAGGAGGAAGGAGATCTCTGCTCCAACATACTGTCCTCCTTCATCAGCAGCCTGGAGCACCGACAGTGGGAGAGCGTACGGGAGAGGATGAGAGAGCCGGTAAGAAGCCTCTCCTCTGCACAAACACATTATATATCTGTGCTTTTTTTTAGTGTTTTTATTTAATTAATATATCTGTTTTTATTTAATTAAATTGCATATGTGCAGACATTTTTAAAGTGAATTAACAGCAAATCTGTTTTCTGATCAAATCTTTACTCATGCAAACTTGTAGCTTTAATTGCATTTGATGTGCAGACATTCATGGTGCAACAGGCAAAAATAAAGTGATTAAACAGAATTGTTGATGAAAAAACAGGCAAAAATTGATTAAACTTGAGTCATAAAAAGTTTATAATATTATATGGTTTTTTTTGTTCTTGAAACTGTATAATCTCATAATATTTGCTTTACTTACTGTAATGTAACATTACACTCAGGCTGTCGTAAATTTAAGGGCTTTAATTTGCCTCAATTTGTGTGATTAAGACTCTAGTTTCTAAAATATATCAGACATTGATATGATAGAACCTTTAGGCTTTCACTTTGTTTTGTTTAGATCTTATTCAATTGTTTCAAAGCTTAGATACTTCACCTTAATTCAATACGAAAAAAGCTTCTGTTAGACCCAGACTGTTAAATTAGTTGAATAACTTTATTATGTTTTTGTTCAAGTTTGAAGACAGAATCTGGAGTTAAATGAAGTCCAGAATGGTCGATATTTAACGGTGCTTTTCCCTTCCAGCTGACTCAGGCTCACCTGGCCCAGGTGTCTAGGAGGATCGTCAGGGTGGTGTCCGAGCTGGTCTGCCAGGTGCTGGTCCCGGCCCTGATGTTCCATCTGCAGGCCCGAGAGGCGATTCAGAGCAAAGACAGCAGGTAGGAAGATCCACCTCCCAGTCCTAAACACTGCAGGCATCAAACTCCCACATTCTCCTGCAGTATTTCTGTTCATACTTAATCGTTGCGTGTAACAGCTCTCTAAAGTTAGAATTTGCTGTTTTTGCTGTATATTTCATGCATTTTGTACTATTGATCAAACACAAACTAGAAATTTAAAGATGTGTCTTTGGGCTCTGGTTACCTTCAAAAAAATTCAAGGATCATTTATTGTCATCATGCAACACAGGAAATTCATGACAAACAGAAATAGCAGGACATTCCTGTAGTGCATTTTTTGAATTGACATCATAAGGAATGTAAACAGAAGCAATAAAAACAATTATCTGGGCGGATAATGTGGCAAACAATTGTTATTTGCAGCCCTAAAAGATAATTTGCTGTTGCATATATATTTTGCTTTGATTGAGGCTGTGACTTCTACCGGCACTGATTGACAAATATGTGATTTGAACTATCATAAACATAAATTGCCAAGCGTGATCAACCTAATCAATAACTGTTTTGTTTCCTTGCAGATCCTCCCCTTTGATGTTGAAACCCATCTTTAAAGATTCTCTCCTGAGGTATAGTGCGGCCGATGAAGAAAATCTGGCCAGGTCCTTGTGCAGCTCGACCTCCCACCCGTCCGCCAAGAGCATGCTGGGAGAAGTAGTCCAGCAGGTGGACCAGGGCCAGTCTGTGCTCTCAGACTCCAACCCGCCTCTTGAAACCTCTGCTGTGGTGAGTGCAGAGCAAGACCAGGAACAGGCGACAGACGGGGCCCTCACCAAGGCGGCCTCATCGTACGACGTCGAACAGTTTCTGGATTCTGCAACGGGCGAGGTGATCTCACATATCGTTGAAAGCTTGGATAAATCTCAAGAGATGACAGAAGCTGGCGAGAAGACAGGAAGTGGTGCTGTCAAAATCCTGAAAGGCCTGGCCGACGAAATTAAATGCTCAAGGGAAGAAAGAAAAGAGTTCGATCTGGACAGTTTGGTTGGCTCTTACTTCTGCTGCTGGTTCCTTTATGAGAAACTAGAAAAAGTAAGAGGGCTCTTTAGAAAAAGACAAAAGGATGGAACAACACGGAAGGTGAACTCTGAAGTCAGCGATGGATCACCTCTCCAGGACACGGAGACAACCTATCCGCTGACCGTGTCCTCTGCCGAGGTCCTCAAAGACCTATCATCTAGCAGCTTTCGTGTTAACAGCCTGGAGGTCCTGAAGGAATTCCTCACGAAGTCACTGATGGGGTTTTCCATGCAATGCACCAAGGTAATTGCCGCCCAGCCTGAAGCCTCCGTGGAAGTTGTGGCCTCCGAGATGCTGGACACCGTAGTAAGCACCGTAAACCAAATGTGCCAGCCACAGACGAGGAAAGTGACCTTCCAAAGGCAAGGGTCTGAAGAAAACATCACCATGTCTGAGGACCAAGTAGCCTCCACGGCATCGGTGCTAAAAGGCACCCTGCAGGATACGCTGAGGAAGTTTTTCAACCCCTGCAAAGAGGCTTTGGACTATCTGTTGGACGACCAAGCGGAAATGGGATCTTTGTCTGACTTGGCGGATGGTTCATGCGAGTCCAGGGTCAACGACATGGCGGTTGTGGTGAAGTCTCTCCTGGACGATGCAGAGCAGACGTCGAGACAAGACGACAGCGGCGTCCAGGGTACTGAAGCGCCACTGACGGGGCTGGAAGAGCTGATCGGCCGGGACCAGCTGTTCACCTTCTCTAAGATGCTGGCCGACAAGGTCACCGGTATGTTCCACCAACAGGCAGAGAGCGTTCCCAAGTCGCTGGATCCCGGCAGGAAGGCGTGGTCCGATTCAGAACTCAGCGAGTCGACAAGAACTCCCGCTGGTGTCATCAGGCCCACTGAGCAGGTGTACGTGTTCGTGGAGGAAGCCGTGAAACGACTGCTGACTTCGCTCGTCTTCCCTCCGCCATCCTGGGGGATGGGTCACATGATCCAGGTGCAAAGCGGCGCCTCGTCTGCCGCCGACTGGGCAGCGTCGGGTCAGAAGTACGAGGCCGTCATCGGTGTCTACAGTGATCTGATGACACGCCAGGTGATAAGAAGCCTCGACGACACGACTGCAGCCTCCGGGTTTAAGCGGGATGTCACCAAAAGACAGAGGAGGACGAGCGCCATCCGTTTCTTCGAGGAGCTTCCGAACAAGATCAGGACGAACTGGAGGACTCTGACCAACAAGGACAAAAAGTCATTTTAACATTTATGTCTAAAGATTTCACCCTGAACCCCAACCTCCCCCCATTCCACCCCAAACCAAAACCTGAATTCCTCATCCCCATCCCATCCCCCCATCCTCTCATAGGAGTGGATATTAACCTGACACCTCATTCACTTCCAGTTGGCCCTGACGCTTCTACGAAATTGCACCTTTACTTTTCCATGAAAAATAAAGACAAAAAAAGGTTTTCAATGTCATCAGCATTTGACTATTTTTTTTTTTTTACATCTAATAGAGTTAGTTGCAGTAGAAGTCGTTGGTATAACTCGATCTCTGTTGTCAGTTCAAGACTTGTGAGGAACTCTTCTTTCAACCTTATTTGTCATCGAAGGGCAATTTCATAGCTAGGACAATAAATACACAAAGCCTACACTGAGATTGCGACGCCAGCAGATCACAGAAAATGTGAATCCAAACTCAATGTAGGATTTGTACAAAAGCATCACAAGGGTCTTATCCACATGGAACACTGACAGTTTACGATGGTCAACAGTTGTTGCTGGCTTTTTTTGTAAAGCATCTCTGTGTTGGAGTTGGAAAAACAGCTGCTTATAAAGTCATCAACTCGCACTCTTTTATTTTTCATATACTATTTCACTGCCTAGTTCTGTCTTAAAACTATAAATATGACGAGTAAATACTTACCTATGACAACTGAACACTCCATTTTCCCTAAATTATAGTAATTAATCAGATAGTGCTGCTAAGGAACTACACCAGTAAGTTATAAGAACATTTTCAACAAAATTTGTAGGAAACTTGCTACTTGCTAACGTGTGAAATGAAATATCATATTCTGTCAGTGTTAGAGAGGAGAAAGTTGAGCTGCTCTTCATTTAGTATGTTTTACTGGCTTTTGGCACATTTCATTTTAATCATTTTATTGCACATTTTTAAATGGTTCATTTTTTGTTCTACATATATTAGTAAAGGCTTCATGTCGACACTCCTGCACTTGATGTGTATTGTCAGTTAAGGGAAGAAAAATAAGAAAAGGAAAATCATTACAGTGTTATTTACCCACAAGCTGTCAACACCATTCCAACAAGGCCTGTTAAGGAAAGTTTGGTTACAAAATGTTAATTGAAGCACATTGCAAATATTGTACTTGTACACAAATTACATTTTTTCTTTGACAGCAATATTAATAATAATGCATCCTGCTTTCTCCATAACCTCAGTGACATGGCTGTATGATCGGGTTAAATTATAAATCTCCTTTGCTGTTTTTTTTTTATTCAAGATGCCAAAACAGGTTTGGAAACTATGCAGCCGTGGTTGGGTTTGTTTATTTGAGTGGTCTTTGAGGCGTGTGTCCAAGCTGACCATGAGAAGACGTTTTTTCCATGCGGCGTCGGACTGGTTTAAATGTTGTTGAGAGACAAATGAGCAAAAAAGAAACACACCTTTTCATAAGTTTATAGGTCTTCTTGGATTTTATTATACACTTGTTGCAAAGAGAGGAGAAGTAGAAGTACATATCAGAAAGAAAAACATCAAATCAGAAGAAGCTGACAAATACGGCTAAAATATCACCTTTTATATGGATTATATGTTTTATGGAGTATTGTTTTCAGTAGTTCTTTAGATTTTTTTGGGATGATTAAACAATTTAGGCTGTGGATGGACAGGAGGAGGGATGGCATCATGAGAAAAGTCCCTGGCATTGTGATTTCATATTTAGCATCTAAAACCACGTTGTCTCCCACAATACTCTGAAGATTCCTTGTATTTCACCACGTCTCCTTGTGCTGCAGGTGTTTGAGGGAAGCCAGGACTTGGAGACACCGGTCCTCGCCCTCTTCAACACTTCCACGGTGGCCCGCTACATCCGGATCAACCCTCAGACCTGGTACGAGAACGGGACGCAGGGCGACATCTGTCTGAGAGCCGAGGTGCTGGGCTGCACACTCCCAGGTACAGGAAGCCAACTGCTGGAGACAGTGATTATTTACATTTCATTTGATTATTTTACATTATGCTTCGTCGTTACACACATACCTTTACGGTTATCACAGATCCAAATAACATCTACGCCTGGCAGACAGAGCCAACAGAGTCTAGAGACAAACTGGACTTCAGACACCACAACTACAAGGAGATGAGAAAGGTAAGACGATTGTGTTTAAGAAGAAGACAGTCACGACATGTTCTTCAATCTGCTTACTGAGGTTTTACGATTTCTTGGCCTGCATAGAAAAGCTTTTCTATCAAGTGGTATTTTTTTTATAAATAAAACTCCAGCCCCGTGTAGACACACCTACCAGTTTTTGGTTTTTGCAGCGAGCCTAAGAAGCTCCCACAGTGTGTGTGGTCTGGTCTCAGTCTGACCAAAAACAAATATTATGGGAGGCTTCACTCCTTCATGGCAGCGTCCTCACTGAGCTGTCACCACCAGCGGTCTGGTTGGAGACACCGTCCTGCATCTGATGGTCAGAAAAACAGCCCACAGAAACAAACAGACATCCTCGTTCAGCATTTTAACACAACTTAGACAGGGTCAGACATTAGTGCAGGCTTATAGGGGGGCTGAGAAGACATGATGATGTCATCCCCTTCAGTTACCTCATTGAGATGTACAGAAAATGTTCTGCTACAGGAGATAAATCCTCCACATCAATATCTCCAACTACAACAAACGGCAATCAGTGCAGGTCCTTTTAAAAGCCTTAAATTAACATGACAAACATATATGTCTTTTTTTTTTCAGGTTGAATTCATGATATGTCCACACCATATGAATCAATTACTGTTCAGTGCACAAATATTTAACGCTGACTTGAATCTTATTTTTTGTTAAAAGACTACAAATTAGAGTATTTGAGAAAGGACAAAGCTGTGTTTTTTTATTGTGCATGTTTTAAAGCGTTTGTTTCAAGGTTTATGGCTTTTAGTTTCTATAGATGTCACACCTTTATGAGTGGGCAGATTACTAGATAATGGGCCCCTGGGCACAGACTTTCAAAAGGCCCCGCCACCAAACTTCTTTTCGTAGTTGATTTGCGTCTCTTTGTAGTTGTTTTATGTCTCTTTGGGGTCATGTTGTGTCTCTCTGAAGTATTTTGGTGTCACTGTGGTCATTTGGTGCTTTTTATTAGGTGTTTTTTTGTCTCTTTGGGTCATTTTGTGTCTCTTTTTGTGTCCTTATTAGTTTCTTTGTGAGTCTCTTAGCAGCGGTTTTGTAACTCTTTGGATTCTTTTTATGTTTCTTTGTGGTCATTTTGAGTCTCTTCCTCTTCCTTCTCTTTGAGAGACATTTTGTAGGCTCCGGGGCCCCTGACACTTTAGGCACCTAGGCCTGTGCCCGGTAGGCCTGTTCAGTAATCCATGACTCACTTCTTCTGTAGTGTACTTTTTTACAGACTATATTAAATTAAACACTGTTTTGAGTCTAACACACGTTCACACCGGTAAAAGACAAAAAAGTGAAACGTGTGTTGTTGTTTCCCAGTTGATGAAGTCGGTGAACGAGGCGTGTCCTGACATCACCCGCATCTACAGCATCGGGAAGAGTTACTCGGGTCTGAAGCTCTACGTCATGGAGATCTCTGACAACCCTGGAAAACACGAGCTGGGTGAGACACACTGGAGACAGATGTGAAGATGTGGAACTTTCAAAAATCTACCACACCTGTTTAAAAAGCAACAACCTCATTCTAAGGTTCATCAAATCTAAAATCTAGAAGATCCAATTGGTAATTTGACATCATTTTTATCAACCAAAAGCTCAAAATTGTTCAACCTCAAAGACATTCTTTTTTAACTTAAATTGCAGTCTTCCACATGCTGCATAGCTGCCACACTGCTTCCAGCATAATTTACTCCAGTGAGGGTAATATCATTTGCGATCTCATAATCTAAGGGGTCAGAGGGGACTCCTGCAATGGCAGCCACTGTATCCCAAACTCTGCAAAACTACACAGTCCAGCACTGTGTGAAACATAAACCTACACAGACCAGAGTTCGCCGTTCGTTTGCTCTGAGATCTACAAATGTTTTCGTTGGCCTGCTCAGATCTGCCCACATGGCAGCAGAGTGGAGAGGTTTCTTCCCGCCAAAACACATGGCAGTGAAGGCAGCACGGAGGAGCAGAAGGAGAGGGAAAAACCATGGCCGTCTATTCAGTGTTTAAAGTTTGTCAGATATCAAACGTAGGCTAACCCTCTCAACTGCAAAGAACTCTGATATTTCAGCTTGTTTAAATGGCTTTAAAAAAGACTAAAATGAGACTTAGTGAAATGCATGATCATTCAACCACAACAAGAATACAGAAATCATCAAAACTGGCATTGACTTCCTGTCCCATGTCTGGAGATAATTGCTAGTCTTCACAAAGGAAAATCTTAGTTCCCCCTCCGATCTGCTCACTCGGTGACCTGATTTTTCTTTTCTTAATCCACCCCAAATATTTATTTTTTCCAGGGACCAGCGTTGGTTTTGTGCGGTCTTTTGTTCCATGTGTTAGAAAGATCTGCTCCGACTTTTCCCATCATCTGCTATGTCTGTGGTTAAGGTTGGAACATGCAAACTGGTTTCAAAGTAAATGTCATCCACTGAGGGTGGATTATATGTTGAAAACTTTTATGTGTTGATGCTGCTGTGTTGGCTGGGCCGCTGATACTTGTTTTGTTTCTCAATGTGTCTAACTGGACATTAGATAAAGTAATAAATAAATCACAAATAGGTATTACACATTAAAGGGTTAAATTCTTAAAGTTAAAGTGTGTTACTTAAAGCAAACATAGGCAAAGTCTGAAAAACACATCTGTGCCACATCCAGACAAAAACTCACTTTCAACCTTAAAGATTCTTTGATTTTTGTTAAATGTTGCTGTTTAAGTTGTTCCACTCAAAATGGCAGAACCAAAAACATAGATCCAAGAACCTCAGTAGTGCTTCCAGCTCCAGTTATTGAAGTTAAGCCATCTCCATATAGAGTTGTCAAGTCCAGGGTTTTATATGTGTTTGCGAGCTGAAACCTCCTCCTCATAAACGGTGTGAGGAGGACGTGTGAGATTTCAGAGCCGCCTGTCAATGAATGCAGACCAAAAAAGGAAACAGATCCAGGTCTCTCCATGTGGTCTGTGAGAGAGGTATTTTGAAAAGCACAGATCTTGTGAGAGTAGGAAAGTTTTTTAGGATGATGTAGCACGCTGCTTTCCTGGTTGTAGATAGACTTTTCTGTTTGAACTCATTTTGACTTTGTAAAAACATGTAAATACGTAATAGAACCAGTGCTCCTGAGTTCATTCTCGTTTCTGTGTTTTGCTGACCCCCTGCAGGAGAACCAGAGTTCAGATACGTTGCTGGGATGCATGGAAACGAGGTTCTGGGCCGAGAGCTTCTCCTCAATCTGATGCAGTACATCTGTCAGGAGTACAAGCGGGGCGACCAGCGCATCGTCCGCCTCGTCAAAGAGACTCGCATCCACCTGCTGCCCTCCATGAACCCTGACGGATACGAGATGGCCTTTAAAAAGGTGCCTGTGCATTCAGACAGAGATTGTGTGGTTGTCTCTATGGCAACATGACGGTGACGGCTCTATTCCCACTCTCTCTCTGTAATGTGCAGGGCTCAGAGTTGGCAGGTTGGGCCTGGGGTCGTTACAGCTACGAAGGTTTCGACATGAACCACAACTTCGCCGACCTCAACTCGGGGATGTGGAACGCCATCGAGGTGGAGACGGACCAGTCCAAACTCATCAACCACTACTTCCCCATACCCGAGATGTACACCTCCGAGGAAGCCTTTGTAGGTTTTGTATACACACATCATTCACCATGACACATCGACGTGGACTAGAGGAGCCCTACGTAAAAACATATGAGCATATAAACTGAGCGGAGTCCATCTCCTGACTGAATCTCCAGGTGGCCTCAGAGACCCGAGCTGTCATCAACTGGATGCAGGACATCCCTTTCGTTCTCGGTGCTAACTTCCATGGCGGAGAGCTGGTGGTCACCTACCCGTATGACATGACCAAGGACTGGGCGCCACGCGAGCACACGCCCACTGCCGACGAGAGCTTCTTTCGCTGGTTGGCCACGGTGTACGCCAGCACCAATCAGGTAAAAAAAAAAAACATCCTCTTCCTCGTGTCACTTCCTGCTGCCATATTTTTAATGGCGCTACTAAGAACGCAACATTTGACTGTTTCTTGAATATATAAACAGGTGATGTCCAACCCAGACCGGCGGCCCTGCCACAACAAAGACTTCATCAGATACAACAACATCATCAATGGAGCCGATTGGCACAACGTACCAGGAAGTAAGAATGTGTCAAAGTAAATGTATGTGTGAACTTGTGGGATTTAAAGCAAGTATTTTATACAATTGTTATATTTATGGGTATAGTAGAATATGGTTTTCGTTCCATAATCAGGTGAGATTTTGGTCTGCAGGTGACAATCTCAGTGCCGAATTTTATCTCTTCATATCATCTAGTCAACTTTTAATATTTCACAAGAAACCAGCAGCAATGAAATGAAACAACACCATAGGGGGACTCCGACAAAGGAAGAAAACTTGAATGAAACTATCTATTTCTGTGTTTGTTTCTCTCTCCTTGCAGGTATGAATGATTTCAGCTACCTGCACACCAACTGTTTCGAGGTGACGGTGGAGTTGTCCTGTGATAAATTCCCTCATGTCAGTGAGCTTCCCATCGAGTGGGAGAACAACAGAGAGTCTCTGCTGGTTTACATGGAGCAGGTCTGTCGGCTCTGTTTGAGTTCTGCTAAGATGTAGATTCTTTACACTCTTTGTCTTTTCATCTTCAGTTCCTCTCCCTTGATCTTTGTTTTCCCTCTTTTTTTCTGTTGTACGCTATATTTTCATAACCTTCTTATCATTTTTATCCTTCCTATGATTATTAAATAAAATAGTCAGGTGGATATCCCTTCCTAAAATAAAGTTAGAATTTATCTTCTTTCTTTTCCAATGCATTGCTATTTTGTTTCTACAGCAACAATAAAAAAAACTGTCTCTTTGTTGTTGTTGTTGTTGTTTTAGGTCCACCGTGGAATAAAGGGGGTGGTTCGTGACAAAGATTCAGAGGCTGGTGTAGCAGATGCCATCATTAAAGTCGATGACATTGATCATCATATTAGATCAGGTACAGTCGTACAGCTCACATCACATACCTGTTCTCATCAGAGGAAAGTATCATTGTAATACGTTGAATACGTCTTTAGTTTGACATAAAAAGTAATTGTATAGTATGCCACAAAAAATGTGATTAAAAGTCATAGTTTATAGTAAATCATACTATAGTATAGTAGTATATATTCTTATAGTATATAGTGGTATAAAGTATTGCATAAAAAAGTCCCAAAAAATCATAGTAGAGTATGACTCAATGTCTCAAAAATGTCATAGTATATTATGTCATGAAAGGTGTATTTAATAAAAAATGTCATAGTAGAGTATGGCATAAAAATATCATGTTTTTTTATTAAATAATCATGGTATAGTCTGTCATAAGCTGACATAAAAAGTCATGATATAGTAAGTCAAAAAACTGTCTCAAAAATGTCATACTATAATATCATGTAAGATCATTTTATAGTATGTGAATAAGAAAATTATAAAATATCATAAAAAATTCATAAAAGTCATAGTATCTGTATATAATATGTTATAAAAAAGCAACATATAATTTTATTAAATAGTCATAATATAGTATACTGTAAAAAGTGACAAATAAAGGCGTGGTATAGAATGCTATGAAAGAAGTGAAAAAAGTTATAGCATCAAATGTAACATTAAAAGAAATCATAGTATAGTATGTCATAAAAATGTCTCAAAAATGTCATCCTAAAGTTTGCCATAAAAATGTAACAATAAAAGTTACACCAAAGTCATAGTATAGTATGTCATAAAAATGTCATTAATAAAAGTCATGAAAAAGTCACACTATATATTATGCCATAAAGAAAATGTCATAATGAAGTCATAGTATAGTATGCCCTAAAAACTGAGATAAAAATGTCAAAATATAGTATGTCATACATTTTTGTTAAAAAAGTGCCATGCTCAGAGCAGGAACATCTCAGCCACGAACAATATATGAGTATTCAATTTCAACAGTTTTCATCATATTCTGAGTGTTACTTCCATCACTGCCCATGATCCCTCCTCACTAACAATGTCTGCTGTCTTTCCTTTTTCCAGTTGCCGATGGCGACTACTGGCGTCTGCTGAACCCCGGTGAGTACCGGGTAACGGCCAGCGCAGAGGGCTACCTCCCATCCTCCCGCACCTGCCAGGTCATGTACGACCACTACCCAACAATCTGTGACTTCCGCCTCACCAAGATGCCCAAACAGAGGCTAAAGGACATTTTGGCGAAGGGGGGTAAACTCCCCAAGGACCTGCAGCTTCGGCTGAGACAGCTCCGCCTGCGTAAGCTCCGTGCCACCACCAAGGCCATCAACCAGAGGCGTACGGGCTCTGCTGCCAGACGGGCAAAGAGGATGTGATCGATGATGGAAGATAGTATGAGGACAAAGCTGGACTTGATTTAGTTCACTCTGGGTTCAGAGACACCCATCTTCACTGGATTCATGTCACTTTTGAAAAGAAAATTTATGTTTCATATTCTGCTGTGGAGCAGCAGAGCAGCTGGGGAAACAGTTCCTCACTTAATGCCAGTGTTGTGGTGGTTTTCTGAATTTTAAAATGAATGACCAGGAGGATAAAGTGTTGACTTTCAGCCGTCGAGGTGTTTCCATTCAGGATTTGTACACATTTTATACACTGCAGCAGTCTTAATACCTGTGTTATGGAGCAGAATGGTTGTTGGAAGAAGCCCTCACTTATTTGGATTGGTCATTAAAAAAAACCAATCGTCATCAAACTGGATGTGGTACCTTGTTGTTAAATGCCTGAACTCCATAAAACATGACATAAGTAAAATGATAAAAAAGACTGCCATTAAAAAGTCTTGGTATTGTTTGTCATGAAAAACAGTCACAAAAAGCCATGGTATAGTATGTTATGAAAAAGTGCCTTAAAAGGTCATGGTATAGTATGTCATAAATAATGGCTGATAAAAAGTCATTTTGTATTGTGTCATAAGAAGTGCCTTGAAAAAGGCATAGCATAGTATGTTGCAAAAATGTCATAAAACATCATAGAAGTGTTAGGAAAAAATGTAATAGTAAAGGATACAATGAAAAACTGTCCGAAAGTAGTTATAGTACAGTATATCATTGAAAATATAAACAGGTGGGGTGTGATTTGTTTGTTTCTTTCTACCAGTTTGTTCTTTTTTGATACTTCCAGCACCTTATTTAAGGTACAGCCAGTTCATTGCCACATTTACATAACAGTGTTGTGTTGCCTCATTGGATTTAAAAATTATGAATGACTATAAAAGAGTTAGTGTTGATTTTCAGCTTTCAAGATTTCAACATCCAGTATGGGAAGGAAAACATTCACATCTTAAAGACAGCAGCAAAATGACTGTTTCAAGAATTTATTGCAAATTCCCTCAAATTCGTCAGTTCCCATGGTTACAATTAAAATCCACTGTGCAGGATGCAGAGCCACAAAAAACCATAAATGTGTCATTGTTATATTACCTATATTGAATGATGGTGCAGAATGAAGGTTGATTTTGTTACATAAACCTGTTCACTCTGATAATTAAAACATTTTCAATCAAACTATTGTGGAAATACCTGGATTATGATATCATGGCGTTACATTTCTGAACTCTAGAGAATAAACACGTTTGGATAGGAAACATTAACTGAAACTTAATTTTATTACATAATAAACATTTGATTTTACAGTTTTAAAAAAACAAATAAAAACAAAAACTAGTTTACATTAGAACAGCGAGCTTCCACTTGACACCGTTTCTCATCTTTGGTGGCATCAGGACCTCAGCAGCTACAAAAAGAAAAAAATACAATGAGACACAATGTTCAAAACAGAAGAATTACTGAAAACAGAGAAATGATGTTAAAGGTATTTATCATAGATCCCTTCTAGTCTTTACCAGAACGTGTGCACACATATTGCACAGATAAGATATGCATCAAAAAAAGATTAAATGAAGTTGTGCAAACACAGTGACCTGCAAGATAAAGAGATGACTGTTTACACTTGTAACACTATGAATCCTGCTGACCTGGTTGAGAGGCTGCAGGTCTCTGCTGCTGCTGGAAAGAAGCCATGATGCTGTTTGCAGTCGAGTTTGGCCCGGTGAGCTGAAACACACAAATGAGAGCAAAGTTAAAACAAAAATACCAAAAAGTATAAAACATATATGAACAATACTGCATTCTTATTCCTCATTAGTTCATAGAAAAAAAGTTGAATCCTGATTTGACTCATTCGTCACTGCTCGTCCAAACAAACCTCTCAATGTTAAACCAATCACAGCAACGTACGTAAGATTAGATTTAATCAAGTGAGAGAGATTCAAAATATGATATTATGTCATATGATATTTACCGGAGCTTGGTTGTTCTGCAGGCTCTCAGGCCAAACCTCTGGAACCGCTGCCTCCATCATCTGCAGAGCCTCCTCGTAGGCCGGCTGCAGCTTCTCCGCCTGTTTGTCAAACTGGAACAGCACCAGAGCTTTCAGCAGGCCGTGAACTTCCTCTGCAGGAAGGAGAATCAAACCGTTGCATGTCAAGAAAATGCTGATTAAACAGTATGCAGTGAAAATATCATAATATAATATGTCATTAAAAAGTAATTAAAAATAAGTCATAGTATGCCTTAAAAATATCATAAAATCATAACAGTGTAGTTTTTCATTTAAGTGTCACAGTACATTATGCCATGAAAGGTGTGATGTGAAAAAAACATGCTACAGTATGCCATAAAAAGTAATAGTATAGTATGTCTTAAAACATAAAACAAATAAAAATCATAAATATCATCATATACGTCATTTAAATCTTCACAGTATAGTATGTCACACGAAATCAAAGTATAGTATGCCTAAAAAAGACAAAAACAAATTTAAATCATAGCATACTTCAATAAAATGTCATAAAACGTCATAGTATACCATGACATACTAATGTCATAGTATAGTAAGCCATAAAAAGTGTCATTAAATCAGTTCAGTATGTAGTTTAAAATTAATTAAAAAGTGAGTATGTTTCAAAAAAGTTATAGCATAGTATGTCATAAAGATATCATAAAACATGACAGTATAGTATTCTCCATTTAAAGTTTCATTAAAATGTTTTGCCATAACAAATATTCAAAAAAATACATAACATAGTATAATTAAATGCTTCTCCAGAATAAGACCACATTTCCCATCAGCCCCGGCTGACCTCTACTGTTTTACTACTATTTCTGTACTGTACACGACAGATTAGTGTTTATTTTTCATCAAGCAGACACGACTTTATCTAACTTAAGACTGCCAAATCAAGCATACACAGTGAATCTAAAGATAAAGGGCCTTCAGGTGTTGGTACCTCTCATCTTGTCCACCGTGGTGAGGATCTCACCCAGAGCGTACATCAGCGCTCTGTCCTCCATCGGGCTTCCTTCCTTCAGACTCAACTTCTTCCTCTCTGCTTTCCGCCGGTTCTTTGATGATCTCCTGAACATTAAACCAGTGACCAAAAATGTAATTATTTATCACAAATTACCATGTGGATAATCATCATTTTTAAGTGTTTTTTTTTGTTGGTCTTACGAGGAGATGCGGGAGTTACTCTGGGAGTATTTGGAGCCGGTCATCACGCTGCTGGCTTCAGAGTAAAGCTCAGCATCAGGGCAGTCGGGACCGTCCTCATCTGAAGAAGAAGACAAGAGGAATACTGTGATTTCAGGTTTTACATATTATTCTAATGGTAGAATATCTTTTCTACTTAATGAATTGCTTAATTCCTTCCCCTTTGACCTTGCACAGAGTGTATATAAACATATTGAGCATACAGATGCTTCTGTACATCTTGTCTGAGAAATGTTTATGAATAGTTTGACCTTTTTCACCTCGTAAAAAATGACACTATTGGAATTATTCCTTACTGAAATGAAGCTTTTTACAACTTTTTTTTATGCCAACAGGAGGTGAATGTTTGAAAGTGTGAAAAAAATAATAATCTGAACTCAAAATCATATTAAAAAAACATGTCAGCTCAGATACTGAATGTCCTGTTAACGTGTTCTCACCCAGCATGTCCAGTCTGGCCTTCTCCTTCTGCTCTCGAACCACAGCCAGTCGGGTTTTGTGTCGTGTGAACGTCGCTACTTGGGCGTCCAGGAAAGAAGTCTGGGTGCTGAACGCTGACACAAGACAAAAGGATGTCATCACTTTACAAAATGTTTTTCATTCCTGATCTGTTTAGGAATAAACAGGAGAAGAAGAACTAGCGGTCACTGAACAGTCCACTCTGAATGATCCTTACCTTCCAACAGAGCAGGCTTGAGGTTGGTTTCAGTGATGTCCTGTCTGTTGTGCATGTAAATCTGAAGCAGACAAAGAAAATATCTCTAGCATTTGTCAAAAACAAATTAATTAATTCAACAAAAGTAAATGGTAATGGTTAATTACTGACCAATCGGAGCGCCTCCTCCCAGACTGATCCAGTGATCAGAGCCAAGATGGCCTCCTCACAGTCCTATTGGGAAAAACAGTGAATTTGTATTTTTAATATTTCAACTTTAACTTCATTAGAAGACATTTTTTTTCTGCTGCAGAGCTTCTTACTTTGGCGTATTGGTCCAACAGCAGAGCAGCTTCTGAGAAACGTCTCTGCTCAGTCAGCTTCTCTGTAAAGGAAGGAAACACTTTTAGGATTTACCTGCAATGTCGTTCTGGTAGAGCTGCACCATGTCTGAACAGCTAACTGGCTTCCTGTCTGTCTGACTGACTGTCTTTTCAGTCTGTCTACCTGTCGTCATGGTTACCTGCCAGGTCCCTGGCCAGCAGCGCTAGCTGGTCGGGCGGTAGTGGGATCTGCTGCGCCGCACAGATGGCGTTCCTCCAACTGGAGCTGCTGGCGAACGCCTGCAGGGCGCTGACTGGCTCTCCGCATCGCCATAGCAGCAGGCCGGCCTGCTCCGCCTGCTGCTGCTCCATCAGGTGCTCGGCGTAAGTGCAGCTCAGAGCCTAGAGGTCGGAGGTCAAAGCAGAAAGTGTTTTAACCAGCTAATGCAAAAAAAGTACTTTGATTGGAATTATTATGATTAAATAATTATACTATTAAAAATGATGGCTGTCCTCGATTATAGATATTTTTAGTTGACTAACACAAAGACCATTTTCTCAACTGATTGATGATGTTAAGGATTATTCACAAAGAATCGCACAAAAGCACCACTTTAATACTTATTATTTACTATTATTTAATTGTCTTTTACCAGAGATGAGTTGAAAAGTGTCTTAGAAATAAGTTATTCATGAAAAAGCATAAAAAATGATTAAAGAAATCCAAGTGGAATAAGACCAAAATGACATGACAATGACATTATTAAAAATGCCCCAAATAATGACAATTGCCCGTCATTAGTGAAGCCAAAACTGATTATAATAGATAAGATAATTTATATAGCACTGAAATAGTCTGGCTGCCAGTTTGAGTAACTTGTGGGTGAAACATATACTGAGCTGTGTGTGTGTGTTTGTACCTTGTAGTGAACACCGTCTGAAGCATACAGTCGCAGAGCTTCACTGTAAAGTTTCTGCTCCTTCACAAACTGCAAAGCTTCGTGGAAATGTTCCTCTCCTGAACACAAAGCACAACACAGACTAAGTCACAGTAAACATGCATTCAGCTAAAAAACACAGCCTGCTATTTCTTCAGATCAACACCTGGGTTGTCGGTTTTCTTGCCATACTGACTTTCTCAAGTTCTTTCATAAATCATGATGGATCCATACTGTCAAAGTTGTCATCAAAGGGACATTTGCATGACCCAAGGCCACAATCTCTCCTGATAAAACTGAGGAGCAGTAAAAAGGTACAGATCTGACAGAAGCATTCAGACTGACCACACTTGCTGAGGTGATGGAGGGCCTTCCTGTAGCGCTTCAGGTGTTTGTCGATGGTGTAGCGCTGGTAGTTTGTCTCCAGGCTCTTCAGCATGTTTAAGAAGGGAAGGTACTCTTTGGGGTCCTGCAGGGATTGTAGACAATAAATAACTGATACTTAATGACAAATAATCACATCTTAGTTATAGGAGTTAAAAACATGATTTATGGGTTATTATGGTGTTGCATCTTTGGCTGCTGAATTTTGGAAATCCATCTAAAATGTGTGATAATCAAAAAGGTAAACTATTCACAGTTTGTTAGTAATTGAAACTAGTTACCCCTTGTTGTATTCATAGTTTCATATGAATATTTATTTATATGAAAATACATGAATATATATTTGTCTCGATAAAACTTTTTCTGTCTTTTTACTTCATGACTTGTGTTTTCCACAAAAACATTTCACACAGCAACAAAAAAAGAACGGTAAAAATGCAAATAGGAAAAAAATAATCAAAGAATACATTACAGGAGCTTTTTCTCCTGTCACAGATGATTAGCTTATTCAATTTTGGAGCATCTTGCGCTGTAAGTTAACATATTAATGAATAAATCTGTGCAATATTTGGCAGCTTAAATGCATTTTTTCAGTTTTAGTGCATAAATATGCATATTAATTAGGAGAAAATGAAAGCTTCTTCTTGCTTTAAGATGCAGAGGTCATAGAAATCACAGGAGTTAGGTGAATAGAAATGAGAGCTTTACTTAACAGCCTCATTAACATAACCGATTGTGTGTGATGTCTGTTACCTTCTGGGATTTCTCGGCCACCATGAGCACGAGATCAAAGTCGTACGTTCCCAGAGAGTGTTCGTACAGGTCGTTGACGTTGACGAGGAAGAGGAGGTACTTCAACGCCTCTTCAGCACTCACAGCACCGGGAGCATCGGGAGGGTTCACTGGACAAATACACACAGCACACGATGAGGAAATCAAAAATCATCTGCTCCTGTGTGTGCTGAGAAAAGCTCCATCAAGGGACTTACCATTAACAGACATTTTGAGAATTTTTTTCATTCTGAAGGATCTCTGAAAAACTTTGCAAAAATTGTTTGTCTCAAGATGGACAGAAAAACACTACATTTGAACAGATGAACAAGCAACTAATGACTTGCTGATTTACATTTTTTAAGGAATCTGTGAATAACACAACAGCTGCACTACTGTTTTCTTATAAGTTTAAGTGAAACAGAGTTTATGGTATCAGTTTATGAGTTTTCTGCAGGTGCTCACCTCGAAGCTCGTGGACTTTCTGCAGAGCGATCTCCAACTCTGGAACCGTCTTCTTCACGTGAGTCGTCAGTACGGACAGAAAGAACCTGGAAGGATGAAAACGTGATCAGTTTATATCCCACTACTGCTCTATCTCCTGTTAAACTGAGTGTAAAGCTGTTTTTAATTCTTGTGAACCCAGCTAAAGTCCAGTCTCAAAACTTAAGGGGGCATGTATGAGTCAAAGTCTGAGGTTTTTGAGATTTTAAGCACAGGTTTCTAAATAAATTACACATGTACTGACTTGTTAGGATCCATTGACTCCATGGCGCTCCGTAAAGCATCACAAACTACATCCACCTTCTTCTGCCCAGAAACATGCTGGGTCTGGACCGAGCTGTTCTCAGGGCGGGGGTACATGGTGGTGGTTGTGTCCTCCTCCCTGGGTACCAAAGGAAGGAAATACATGCACAATATATGAGTAAAATACTTGTTTTTCCTAAACTGAAAGTGAAAAAAAAAGAAAACACTTAAGAGTCTTACTTGAGCTCAGTGAGGAAGAGGTTGATGTGGCTGATGGAGTTGAGCTGTGTGATGAAGGTCTCTATGTTTTCCAGGAAGACCTGCGAGAAGTGATGGAGATGAAACATGACCAGTCATGAAGGCACAATTAACATATTAATAAACTGCCAGCTTTAGACAAAAATAATATGTGAAGTAACTAAACTACGTGTTACATTAATGTATGTACCTTTGGGTTGTGGTCATAAATGAGGTTCAGGTTGATCCTCAGCTTCCTCATACACTCAAAGGAATCTCTGAACCTCAAACTGGAAAAACAAAAACACATTACAGATAAAGAATGATGCAATTTTACCACTTTGCTCACTCTGTGCTTACTGTCTTTAATATGAGGCAACAAATTGTGACATTTGCATAAATAAAGATTATTTTTTAATAATTAAAAGGGCAGATTTAGTAAAAAAATATATACATAACTTGTAGCAAATACAAAAGCTTTTGCATCTCTTTTAGTCAGACAGTTATACTGCTTAAATGGAACCGTAAAACTTAGACCATATGCATCATTTCATACTGAAGAATATTCACTGTTCTACAAGAAGTTGTGCTCAGAAATATTCAGCTGCATTATATGACAACTATCTAATAAAGAAAAGATGACACTGATATTGTTTGTATAACTGATCCAATATTATATATAATCAGCTTATATATCTTATTGTTTATTTATATGTATTTTTAACAAAAACATTTTGTATGTTTTTCCTAGCGCTCATATATTATTTATCTTTATTGTTTTCTTTTTTTTGTTTATTATATTTCTTTAATTATTATTTTTTTGTGTCCCAGTAAAATTTTCATCTCATTGAATTGGATTTTATGTAAAGCTAAACAGTACAGTGATCCTATAATAGGGATGGAACTCTGTACCTTGAACTCTGTTGGTGCAGGAACACATTAGGGGGATTATTGTGTCTACCCAACTGTACATGACATTTATTGCATTTTACACATCTCCTACGAACCAATAAAAAGACATTGAGCAACATAAAAAAACACCATATCAGATATCAGATGGGTTTGGTGTAGTAAAGATCAGTGTTGGTCTGAGAGGATGGTTAGTCACTGAGATTAAGACAAGATTCAAAAGTCATGTGACCCTCAACACATCTTGTAAAATACCAAACTCACCTGTCCAACCACCTCCTGAGCTGAGCCAACACCAGCGCCCGATGGTGCACCGTCTCCAGGTTCCCACGAGGCATCTGGCCACAAACACACCGAAATAAATCAGCAACACTGCTTTGTTTACACAGGAAACAGTGAAATGTGTGTGTATGTATTTGTGTATATATGTGTGTGTGTGTGTGTGTGTGTGTGTGTGTGTGTGTGTGTGTGTGTGTGTGTGTGTTAAACTGACCTGCAGAATCACCCTGGTGTCTTGCGGCACCACAGTGACGATCCTGGATCCCCTCTCCACCCGCCGCAGCGACTCGTCATTCTGACCTCCATCTGAGGCCAAGGCCGCCTGCAGCCCTGCGGGGTCAAAGGTCATTCAAATCAGCTGTACCATAAAATGTGCCAACACAGCACAGACGATCATTTTACCTATAGAGGCAACAACAAGAAAAAAATGTGGTGAAAACTTGAATTTAAAAAAATAAAAAAAAAAAAAAAAAGGCTGCCGTCAGCCCAGAGCCAAAATAAAAAAGTATCAAGCAAAATGAACACTACCTTTGACACTGAGCGTGGTCAGTTGGAGGCAGCGACAGGTGTGGGAGTGTGTGGTGATGAGGAGGAAGTCGTTGCAAACGGCGAAGGAGGAAATATTGGAGGCCAGCTGAGAGAGAAGCAGAGATCAATGAACACATTTCCCATCTTTTAGCCATTTTTTCACAGAAAACATAAAGAGAAAGCTGGTAAAGTAAAGTTGACAGCGTACCTCTGTGTCTCCAGCGTACAGGCGGGATCTGTCCGTCAGGCCGAGTAGATATTCCTGAAGACATGAAGGCAAAGCAAAGAGAAACATATGCATTTAGTCCTGTTCACAAGAGCTCACTGATATTAAACCATGTTAGTCTGAGTGTTTGTGGCTCTACCTCCCCACTGATGCTGCAGAGAGCCGTCTGAACGCAGGGAGCAAGGAAGTTGATGCGACATCTGCTGGAGTCACGCCAATCATCCACTGACAGCTCAGGACCATCTACACAGATATTAAAATAATAAAAGTAGTTTTTTATTTTCTGTAAAGATATGCATTTTAAAGGCTTCGTCGGTACCAGGAAGTAAGCATCAATATATATATGGCAGGAAAATAGATCTGGAAAAATGGAAGAACATCTCACAAATAAGAAAAAAGAGCAAAGAGCGATTTTTCAATTTGTTAATTTAATGACAGAAAGCTTTAAGAATAGTTTAATCTTCATTTAGATCTGAAACCTTGACATTAATCTAAACCATTTGGTATCTTTTTAATGCCTTTCATATATATAATTTGAGGCAAAGTATTCTTCTGGCACAGCAGAACTTCAGCCAGAAAAGTACCTCCTACTTATGAGGCTGAACGTCAGACCCTCTGCACAATATCAATGCAGTTTGAATCCATACCTTTTCCACAAAGTATCACTGAGCATAACACGTAATTCAGAGGCAGAAGAAGAGTGATGGTGACTCACCCCAGCGCAGCTTCTTGATCTTTCCATCCTCCAGCTGTAGAGCCACAGTGCCAGTCTGGGAGCAGTGAACCATGCTGACCACAACACCGTCCACTTCTATCTCTGACCTGAAACATAAGAACACCACCAACAGTTCTGATTTAAATCATGGCAGTGGAATTATTCACTTTAATGGATTCAATTAGGACAACAATTGGGGTAAATGTGCTGCCACCCCCAGTGCTTCCAGTTCATCCCCTCTGACCTGACGGTGAGTGTGTCGTCGGCGTCCTGAGCTGGGCGGAGCATCAGCAGGGTGGAGGAGGTTGGCAGCGGACTGGAGCTCACACCCACAAACAGCTCCTCCTGCAGCCACATTAGCTGCCGCAGAGCAAGAGGCTCCTCCTGCAGAACATCCACTCTGCAGGAACGTAGATTTTAGAAAGTTGTTCAAATGTTTGAAGTCAACATGACACAGATTGATCAGTCAAAGTAAAGACGGTGTGACGGCTGCAGGAAACAGGTTGTTTACCTGAAGGTTTTCTGGAGGACCAGGGGACGAGACAGCATACGGAACCCATCTGATGTTTTGTCAACTTGTTCTCCTGAATCTAGTATTTAAATAATATTCAAGATTCAATTACATGAGAAAATGCACCCAAAAAACAAAACTATACTATATGTGGCTGCTCTGAAGTCTGGTGGTACAACAGCTGATACTTCTGTAGCGTTAGCTGGATGGCAGCAGGTCGAACACGCTGTGACTGGGATGGGTTTTGTTATTTAATATTCTTTGGGCTCTTTGCAGGCACCTCTTATCGCCAATATCTCTGATTTCCCTTCATTTCACTCACATTCATTCTGATGATTGCTGTCTTTATATAGTTATAACTCACCTTGGACGTAGACTGAGATCTGTCCGTCAGAAGTCAACGCTGCCAGCTGATTGGTCCTCTGGGGTTGGCAGAGGAAGGTCACCTGGTTGACCGGTGATTTCAGCTGGAGCTCAAATGAACACATGGGAGGAGGAACCACACACTGCCTGAAGTTTGTCAGCAGGATTTTATCTGAGAGGGGGGGTTTGGATAGATATTAACATCACGTTGGAAACGTCCATCACATCCAAGTCCTCTCGTCTCATTGAGCCCTCACCTCCGTCGATCACGGCCACGTTGGCGTTGTCGGTGGCGTCCATCCCGGGGCTCCTCTCCGTCGTCCAGCCCCAGTCGTAGGTGACGCTGGTCCAGCTGCGCGTCACCACGTGGAGCCTTAGGGGGCACACAGGGTCCCAGCAGACGCAGACCGGAGCCTTCTGGGAGTCTCTGCCGAAGTCCAGGCTCTGCTTCAGATACCAGTGGTAGTTCCCCACCACCCACAGCTGGACTGCAGAGGGAGCACGGGCAAATCCAGGGGGGTTATTCATATACTTAGTCATTTACTTATTATTTAATGGGTGGGTCACATTTGGAGAAAACAGCAAGGATAAGCTAGATTTAAACATTTAAAAAAATATGTTCAGTTTTAAAGCAGTTCACGTGGACATCAGAGCAGGAACGATGGATCGGCACGAATCTATCCAAGTCTGTCCGACGTGTAAGAGGCCTTTTGTGATTTTGTGTCACTGATGTAGTCCAACATGTTCTAAATGACCCTGATTGGCCTGAGGTAGGTCAACAACTTTAGTAGAACTCACTGTAAGTGTTGACTTGTTCGTCCTCTCCTGCAGTCAAGTCCTCCAACCACACCGCTAAAACCGTGGAGTCGCTGTTCCAAAGCAAATCCTTCACCTGAAACGCACACAATCAAAGTGTTTATAATGGTTTTGAAAGATAAAAATCACTAACTGATGTTCGTTACTTGTTACTAATAAAAAATGGTATGCGAGTCAGGTTTAGGTGAACGTACCTTGGCCTGGTCTTTGCTGAATGGGAGGGTGAAGTCTCCGTGCAGAAGTCCGTTCTTCTCCATGAAGACCACGCTGTGTTTGTTGGGATGTCGCTGAGTGCTCGCTATCAGGCTGCCTGAGGGTCTGAAACAGCAGGAGAAGATTTACCAGAAACGATCACCTCTAATATTAATATAAATTATTATTTATCCAGGAAATACAGCAGAATCTTTCACACATTGATACAGTTCTCCATATGGGGAAGAGATAAATCTAGTGGGGGAAAGAAATGATTTAATGAGCTAAAAGAAAACACTTACTTCCAGCAGAGCGCCTGCTCCAGGCCGTTGATGGGCTCGCTGGTGGCCTGCAGGACCCCCTCTCTGTTCCAGACCCGAACCTTCCTGGCTCCGGTCTGAAGACAGACGGCACTGACAGCAAACAGCTGACCATCACCTCGCCACGTCACCCTTGGCGTGCGGTCGTCCCAGGCTTCAGCCGGCTGCACCTCCTGTTGGTGCATGTTTACATCATGCAAAGCATTTTCATACGAGACAACATTTTCAATCGTGTCTGTGGTTGAACACTGACCTTGATCTTCCTCTGTGCTGCCTGTTTCCCCTCTGAGCCGTGGAACTGAGTCTCCTTCTTTCCCCAACCCACCGTGATGAACTTCCCTGCAAAACACACAACATATTACATATTTATACATTCCATGAATCATCTTGTGATCATCTGTGTGTCCTGACCCTCAGGTTGGCAACCACAGGTCTAAACAGAGTCCATCCTGAGCCACCGTACCTTCACCAAAGTCGTCCTGGTGGATTCCAATCTCAGTGATCGGCTCAAACTCTTTGGTCATCATGATGATTGTTTCCTGACCTGTGAGAACAAATTATTTGCAGTTTATTCATTTGCAACACTGCTTAATATGTTGAACTAAGAATGAAGTAACTAGAGTCTGATGGTGGCACCTTGCATGGTAGCCTGTCATCAGTGTGTGAATGGGTGAATGATATGTAATATACTACTGATTGTAAGTCGCTTTGGATAAAAGCGTCTGCTAAATGACTGTAATGTAATGTAATGCAATGTGTAACTAAGGTTTTATATGTATCTAGACCAAAAGAGTATCTTTATCATAAAAAAACGAAACTTTTGTTCATCTTTGACGGTTTCCAAACAAAAAACTTCCAAGGTACCAATGACTGCCTCTGCTTTATAATAACACATCCAACTATGAAGACCATCTTCTCACCCCACCTTCAATGGTAGCAACTTTAAAAAAGTTTAGACAACCGGCATTTAAGAATAGATTTAATATTGGGTGCTCTGTTTTGAAAATTCACTAAAAGAGTCAGTGCTTTATGACGGACGATTAAAAGGATTAAACTGAAGATTTAAAACAGTGAATTAGATGTTTTTATAAATATATATAACATACTGACCGGTAGTGAGAACGACAAGCTCTCCATCAGGACTCCAACTCATCGAGGTCAGGCCGCTGTCCACACTGCCAACACACTCCAACTGTGGGACACGATCACACACATTTTGTGAGGATCCTCATTGACATAATGTTACCTTAAATTATAAACTAACTCTAACCTTAACACTAAAGCCAACTCTTCT